>NC_092411.1:276620409-277220409 GCF_040894005.1 Engystomops pustulosus
AATGTGTAATTGGCTTCAGACCGAAATCCAGTGACCCGGTCTGGGACTCCTGTGTATCTGCTGGTTGCTTTATAGATAAGAAGTTTTGGTTGTTGTCCTGGTTTCTGTTGGTACCAGTGTAAGTAGATTGTACTAGCACTGGCTCTACATGAGATGGTGACTGTCTCTCCTGGGGACACAAAAATAAAATCTGGAGTCTGGGTCATCACAACCCATCCACAGGATCCTGCGGATAAATAAGAGGAGACATGAATGTATTTCTATCATAGCTGTAATATATGGTTACACTGTGTATGTAAGACTCACCATGAATAGAGATGAGGAGGACACACAGCAGAAGCCCCTGAGAAGCCATCTCTATGTCTCTGGAATGACAGCACAGACTATAGAGATATGTATATATATGTCTCCTATATAACAGCTGCAAATCACTGGGGAGAGACCCCTGGGAGCACAGACACAAATATCACATGCAAATCACCTCCTACTTCCCGGAATTACAGTTTTTTGTGTCTTTCAACAAACCTGAGACAAGATAGACGTCTTCTCTTGCCTCATTAACATCTATGGATCTGTCATGTGCTCTCGAATGATGTGCAACATCCCCCACTGGGGGATGGCCTTTTCTTGGTGGCCTGGAGGCATCCGGGGCCCAGTATACCAGAGTGGCTGGCTAGTGCGGCCATGGGCATGCTGTGGTCACAGTGCTTGGTATGGGGACCGGACGGCTGACTTACAGCCTGGCAGGTCTCCAGCAGGTGTTGTGTGCAAGAAATATGGAGGGAGAGACTGATGCAATGGTTTCTCACTGGGGCAACCCCTGAGGTGTCTGTAGGAGTCCCTGGGTGATGGTTGGGAAAGCCCATGTCACGGGTGCTCCTGCGACCCACATCTCGGGTCACAGGCACACCCGTGCCCCTCTCTGTGGCAGCTGCCCTCCCTGGCCTCACTTACCTCTCCACGCTCCTTCTCCCATCACGGGGTTCACAGCGCGTGCATCCCCATCTCCTAGAGCACGCTCGTAAATTTAAAGGGCCAGCATACCACTGATTAAGGTCACGGTTAAGAACCGCTATCCGTTGCCTTTGATCACGGAGCTCTTTTACCGCTTGCGTGACTCCAAGGTTTTGTCCAAACTGGACCTCTGTGGGGCTACAAACTCATCCGGATTCGCAAGTGTGACGAGTGGAAAACTGCCTTTAACACTCATGATGGACATTTCTAGCATTTGGTAAAGCCGTTTGGACTGTGCAATGTACCAGCCGCATTTCAAGAATTTGTCAACAACATCTTCATGATTCTGCTATTTATCTGTGTCGTGGTGCATCTTGACGTCATTTTGGTGTTCTCCTCGGACCTTGAGTCCCACCAGTCCCAAGTACGGCAAGTTCTTAGTCGCCTCCGGGCCAATCGCCTCTACGCTAAACTCGAGAAATGTCAATCATTAACCAGCAGAGCCTTCCTTTCCTCGGTTACATTATCTTTGACAGAGGCCTCAAGATGGATCCTGCCAAGCTGTCTGCAGTTCTCAAATGGCCGCATCCGGAAGGTCTGCATGCAATTCAGAGATTCCTGGGTTTTGCGAACTATTACCGGCAGTTTATCCCGCACTTCTTCACTCTTGTATCTCCCATTGTGGCGTTCACCAAGAAGGGCGCCAATCCTCATCTGTGGTCTTTGGCGACTGAAGAAGCCTTCTCAAGGTTGAAATCCGCCTTCGCATCAGCCCCAGTTCTCTCTAGGCTTGATACAGAGAAGCTCTTTTATCTGGAAGTTGATGCGTATTCCATAGGTGCAGGGGCGGTGCTTACCCAGAAAGGTCCTTAAGGCCGAACTCTCACTTGCAGCTTTTTCTCTAAGACTTTTTCCTCCACAGAGAGGAATTACTCCATAGGAGATAGAGAACTTCTGGCCATCAAACTAGCCCTGGAAGAGTGGCGTTATCTTCTGGAGGGAGCTCACCATCCGGTCTGCGTATATAGATCATAAGACTCTCCTGTGTCGCCAGACAGCCCAATGTCTCAACCCTAGGCAAGCCCATTGGTCACTATTCTTTTCACGTTTCAACCTTCTGATCCACTTCCATCCTGCTGAGAAGAATATCAAGGCTGATGCCCTTTCCCTTGTCATTGGAGAGGAACCGGTCCCTCGGCATATTATTTTTCCTGAACAACTGGTTGTTGCTGCTCCAATGGATCTTCAGCAGCTTCCCCCCAGCAAGATTTATGTCCGACCTGCACTGCGAAAGAGGATATTGACTTGGGGACATTGTTCGCATGTGGATGGGCACCATGGGGTGCAATACTCTTTGGCCCTCATTTCGCATTTCTACTGGCGGCCTGACCTGATCAAAGATTTTGTGGGTTCCTGCACTTCCTGTGCCCGTAAGAAGCCATCCCGCCTTAAACCAGCTGATCTGCTACTGCCGTTACCGATACCCAATTGTCCGTGGTTGCACATGGCAATGGACTTCATCACGGACCATCCACCTTCCTCTGGCAATACCTTCATCTGGGTGGTGACTGACCGGTTTTTCAAGATGTCTCAACACATCGTTTCAGATCGAAGGGTTCAGTTTGTGTATAAGTTCTGGTGATCCTTGTGTAACCAGCTGCAAGTGAATCTGGACTTTTCTTCTGCTTATCACCCACAGTCGAATGGTCAAGTGGAAAGGGTGAACCAAAATTTGGGCTGTTATCTCTGCCACTTGGTCTCTGCCCGTCAGGATGACTGGTCCAATCTGTTGCATTGTCGGCTGTGGCAGCGCCTTTCTTTATTATCTACGGACAAATTCCACACCCACCTCTTCCTCTCTCCGTTCCCTCGGATGTCCCTGCAGTAGAAGAGTTGGTGCAGGACCTCAAATCTATCTGGGAACAGACTTGTCAGTCCCTACTTCAGGCCTCTGCCTGCACCAAGTCCCAGGCCGATAAGAAACGTAGGTCTCCAGTCTTCTCTCCGCGTGACAAAGTTTGGCTATCGTCCAGATACGTCCGCTGAAAATCCCTAGCTACACTCTTGGACCACGTTTTCTCGGTCCTTTCGAGGTGGTGAAGTGCATAAATCCTGTGGCATAAAAACTCTGTCTTCCTCCCACTATGCGCATCCCGAACTCCTTCCATGTCTTCCTCCTGAAACCTGTCATCTTGAACCACTTCTCTCAGCAACCTCCTTCTCCTCCTCCAGAGGCTGACTCCACTGATGTCTACAAGGTTAAGGAGGTCCTGGACATGAAGACCGTGAGAGGTAAGCGGTTCTTCCTTGTTGACTGGAAGAGGTTCGGGCCTGAGGAGAGATCTTGGGAGCCTGAGCATAACATTCTGGACCGTAGCCTCCTCCAAGGGTTTCTCCAGACCAAGAAGAGGGGGAGGCCGAAGGGGGGGGGGGGGGGGGGGGTACTGTCACGGGTGCTCCTGCGACCCCTGCGACCCACATCTCCGTGGCGGCTGCCCTCCCCAGCCTCACTCACCTCTCTACGCTCCTGCTCCCGTCCCGGCTTCCCAGTGTGCGTCCCCGTCTCCTAGGGCGTGCGCACCGGCGCTCATAAATTTAAAGGCCCAGCGCACCGCTGATTGGCTATCGCCACTTTCCAGATTCTGTTGAAAGTCACCTTCTCCCAGCATTCCCCGCCAATCTTTATGCTCTATGCCGTTGAGAAAGCTTTGTCTTGTGCCTGTGATTGGATTGTCCGTTGTGACCCCGGACCTGTTCCCGTTTTTGCTCCTCCGCTGTCAGCCCTGACCTTCTGCTCCGTCTCTGATCCTGAACCTTTGCCTCCAGTTTTGACCTCCAGCCTGTCCCAGACCATGAACTTGCCTGCGACTTTGTACCTGGACGCATCTGTGGAACGACCTGGTGGTACCACGCTGCAGCAAGTCTAACCCGCTTGCCGCGGGCTCTTGTGAAAACCAAGTGCCACTTAGATTCCGGTCACAGGTGTCGGCTTTTGTCATCGTCCGCGGTGGTCCAGGGGGTTCCAAGGATCAGATGGAGGCAATGCTGTGCAAATCAGGCAATGGCCAGAACAGGTAACAGCAGATTCCTTTAAGCTGGAAAGGTCATGGAGAGTTGGTCCGCAGGAAAGGTGCCCGCAGCCTGATAGTAGATGCAGGCTGGGCTGGTTCAGATCGAACTGAGTCCAAGTGGTGAAAGCTACAGTTCTGGGCTTAAGTCTACGGACTTGCCCTGTGTGCTAGGCAGTAGGCCTGAGGCACTAGGAGTTCCTGGGACTAAAGGCTGTGGCAGCACTGAAGGTGTGCTGCTCACTCTCTCTCTCTTTTCTGAGCTGAGACATACAGACTCTAAGATGGAGTCTTTCACTCTGACCATGTACTCTTACCCAGCAGGGGTTTTTATACTCCCCCTAGTCAGGTGGTAGCACTTCTCCAATCACCTTCCAGCTTGCATAACAGACACATCATTGGATAATTACATACACCAGTTAACTGTTGCCTTACCAGGCAGTATCGACAGCTGCAATTACACTATATCCCAAGTTCTAGAAACATCCTAGGAGGTTCATGACTCACCCTAAAAGCTCCTGACCTGGAGGGGGCACTATTCGCAACTACCAGCCTGCCGATGCGTTGGCAGGGCTGTTATAGATGTATTAAAATATTATTGGAAAATGAGATAATAAAATATATATTAAAAACTATATTCTGGAAACTTATTTTTTTTTGTATCCCAGGTATTTAAGAAATATCAATAGGTTTCAATATCTCAGGTATGTTGTTTCCCTTTTTCCATCCCATCGCTACACAGAATGGAGGGAGACAATACATTCAGCTGATAATAGCAGAGCAGGCAGCTTATATGTAGAGAGTTACCATGTCATTAAATGAATGGGCAGCAGAGGCGTAACATGAGGGGGTGCAGAGGGTGCGGTCTCTACCGGGCCCAAAACGCTTAGGGGGCTCATAAGGTGTTGTGGCAAATGTTGTGTTTTCATTTTTCACTCCCCACATTAAAAAATCGATAACTTTTTTATGAGGGCTTGTTTTCTGTGTAACAAATTGCACTTCCTACTGACGGTATTTTATATCCCATTCCATGTACTAGGAAGCAGGAAAAAAATCCAAATGCAGTGAAATTGGTGAAAAAATGCATTTGCGTCATTTTCTTGTGGGCTTAGATTTACGGCATTTACTGTGCGCCCCAAAGGACATGTCTACTTTATTCTTTGGGTCGGTACGATCACAGGGACACTAAATTTATATAGGTTTTAATGTGTTTTAATACTTTTCAAAAAATTAAAAAATTCTGTACAAAAAAAAAATCTTCATTTTGCCATCTTCTGGCGCCAATATCTTTTTCATACTTCGGTTTATGTAGATGTGTGTGGTGTCACTTTTTTTGTGAGATGACGTTTTCATTGCTACCATTTTGAGGACTGTACGGCCTTTTCATCACTTTTAGTACATTTTTTTATATGTCGCAAAATGGTGAAAAAGTGGTGTTTTGGCCGCTATTTTCTGTTAGGGGTTTAGACTCTGGGAATAACTGTTATATTATATTTTGATAGATTGGACATTTAGGGACGCGGCGATACCTAACATCTTTATACTTTTTACTCTTTGTTTATTTTTATATCAATTCTAGAGAATTATTTTTTGAACTTTTTTTTATTTTACTATTTTTCAGACCCCTTAGAGCACTTCAACTCTATGTTGTCTAGGTTGATGATGTTACCAGATACTGCCATTATACTGCATGGCTGTGTATGGGGATTTTACTGATCATTTATTACAATGTGCCACTGCCCAGAAAACATACAGACTAGAGTCTGAGGCTGTGATGGAGAAAGATCGGCACTCCCCAATGGCATCACAGGGAGTGACGATCTAAGCCAATATGGCAGCGCCCACTCGCTTCTGGCTTTTTACCTAGCTGCCACCAATCGCAAGTGTTAACTGTGGGTGTTTGCTGCAATATACAGCAAACACTCCCCTTCTATGGAGAGAACTCAGCCTGTGAGCCTTCTCCATGTCCCCACAGCCGATGTGTGACGTACTAATATGTCACATGTCAGTAAGGGGTGTGAGACACTGAAGGGGTTAACTGTGGATGGGCGGTATGTTTCCCCTAGGTTTTGCTTCTATGCAAGGCCTTAGTGCTGAGGTGGGTTTGTCCAGCACCTTGGACACAGGTGATGGGTGCAGACTAATGAGGCTGCATAAAATGACTCAGCAGAGTCGAGTGTGTTGTCTCTCTGTGGAAGGAGGCTGAGAGGACACAGCCCTGACCTCTGTGTCTGGAGCAGCCACGTGATCTCTGTATAGTGTGAGGTAGTGGACTACTTGTATAGTTAGTACCCTGACGGGTAGGTTTTTTTGTTTGTTTACTCAAATACCTGAATGTAAAGGCTGGTTTATTTTGCTGCAATAAACGCAGGCAAGACCTGTTTGGACTGTATCCTGGTGTCACTGTCTTGAACTGCATCCCAGCACCCCGCTACCACGGTCTCTACCGGGCCAAATCTTCCACATGTGGTGCTTCGGATTGCGGGCAGTTCAAAAAGACATACACCTGAAGGGCTTGCTACATCCTGCAACATTGCATGGCCTGGGTGAAAGTGCAGGATAAAGCCAAGATGGAGGACTTTATTAAATACCTGCAAGAGGAGGCCAGAGCTAATCGGCAGCAGCAGCAGGAAGAGTCCCTGGCTAATCGGCAGCTGCAGCAAGCCATGCTCCAGCAGCAGGAGGAGAGGTCCTGCCAGCAGCAAGCCATGTTCCAGCTGCAGGAGGAGAGGTCCCGCCAGCAGCAGGAAGAGTCCCGAGCCATGTTCCAGCTGATGATGGAGAAGTTTTCTGGCATTATGGCAGCACAGCAAGCGACGACTACTGAGGGGTCCCATACTGGTCTACAAGGGTACCCGGTCGTCCAGCGTTCCGCACGGGCTGCAGTACAAAAGGCTTTACAAAAAATGGCGACGACCGACGACGTGGAGGCGTATCTCACAGTGTTCGAGCGAGTAGCTGAGCGAGAGGAGTTACCGGCTGAGCAGTGGGCAGATGTCCTGGCACCGTTCCTGACCGGCGAGTCGCAGAAGGCTTACTACGACCTGAGTGAAACGGAGGCCCGTAAGTACCCCCAGCTAAAGGCGGAGATTCTGGCTCGTCTTGGGGTCACCATTCAAGTTCGCTCCAGCCGGGTCCACCAGTGGGCTTACTCAGAAAAATTACCCCCACGCTCCCAAATGCATGACCTGATCCATCTTGTCCGGAAGTGGCTACAACCAGAGGACTGCACCCCAGCACAGATGGTAGAGAGAGTGGTCCTCGACAAATTCACCCGTTCTCTGCCCTCTCGGCTCCAGCGGTGGGTTGGACAGGCCGGTCCCACAAAAGCTGAGGAGCTTGTGTCCCTAGTAGAGAGGTATCGGGCTACGGAGGACCTTCTACTTACCTCTCCGACACGAAGCAGTGTCAGTGACAGGGTCACCAAACCAGCTGGTAAGACTGCTACTGTGGAAAAGGGGAGACATGTCAGGTTGGGAGGGGGTTCATTGGGGGGCGTGGATACCCAGAAACCCAGTGAGGCTCGTGACAGAGGTCATGGCCGTATCCAGTGCTGGCGGTGCCATGAAATGGGCCATATTGCTGCCAACTGTCCACTGTCAGTGGAGCCAATGGACTGCAACCAGACCCGGCGAGTGTCACTGTTTGCCCGGCCAGTTCTGGCGGCTGAGTCAGTCACGGATGCAGAACCCCAAGTATGCATGGTCACAATCGGTGGTCACACAGTGGAAGCCTTGCTAGACTCGGGGAGTCTGGTCACCCTGGTGCGGGGAACTTTGGTTGATCCGGGACTATACAGTGGGCGGAGAGTGGGAGTGTTGTGTATACATGGGGACACTCGTGAATATCCCACTGCTGTCATCAACCTACATACCCCTTGTGGTACTGTTACCCATGAAGTGGGGGTGGTGGGGACCCTTTTTCATGAGGCTATTATCGGCAGAGACTTACCGGTGTTTTGGGACCTCTGGAGACGAAGACCCACCTCAGGTGCTGTTGCAGATAATGGACATCAGGTATGTCCGGCCTTGGCCCCTGAGCCCTTTGAGGCCGATGTACCCACACCAGCAGTAGGGGTGACCCCATGTGATGAATTCTCTCCCCTAGAGGTCCTAGCTGGTGAGGTCGAGGGCCACGAGGAGGTGGCCGACATGCTGGACCTTGAGATTTCCCGTGAAAATTTTGGGGCTGCACAGCTACAGGACCCTACCTTGGTTAAGGCACGGGAGAATGTTAAGGTGATAAATGGGGTACTCCAAATACCAGGGGCTGATAAAATATACCCCCGAATGGTGATTATTGGGGAACTGTTGTACAGGGTCGACCAGATACGGGGTGAGGAGGTTGAGCAACTGGTAGTACCCCAATCTCACCGTAGGCTGGTGCTAGAGTTGGCACACAAACATGTGCTGGGAGGGCACTTAGGTGCTGAGAAAACCCGAGAGAGGATCCTGCAGCGATTTTTCTGGCCCGGGGTGTGGGAGGAGGTAAACCGGTATTGTAGCTCCTGCCCTGAGTGTCAACTTACTGCCCCGGTCTCCCACTTCAGGAGTCCTTTGGTCCCCCTACCAATCATAGAAGTGCCCTTTGAACGGATTGCAATGGATCTGGTTGGCCCCATAGTCAAATCCTCCAGGGGGCACCAATACATCCTAGTTATCCTGGACTACGCTACGCGGTATCCCGAGGCGATTCCATTAAGGAACACCTCCTCCAAAAATATTGCTAGGGAGCTGTTCCAGGTGTTCTCCCGCACAGGCCTCCCCAAGGAAATCTTGACTGACCAGGGTACCCCATTCATGTCTAGGGTAATGAAGGAGATGTGCAAGTTACTACAGGTAAAACAGCTCCGCACCTCTGTGTATCATCCTCAGACAGATGGCCTGGTCGAGAGGTTTAATAAGACCTTGAAGGGGATGCTTAAGAGGGTGGTCAGCAAAGATGGGAAGGACTGGGATTGTTTGTTGCCCTATTTGATGTTTGCCATACGGGAAGTTCCCCAGTCCTCCACAGGTTTCTCACCCTTTGAGCTGTTATATGGCTGTTCCCCACGTGGGCTTTTGGTTGTAGCCAAGGAGACCTGGGAACAGGAGAGGACTCCCCACCGTAGTGTGATAGAACACGTCTCCCTTATGCAGGATCGCATAGCGGCGGTAATGCCTCTTGTAAAGGAGCACATGACAAGGGCACAAGAGGCCCAGTCTAGGGTCTACAATAGGTCAGCCAGACTCAGGACCTTTAACCCAGGCGACAGAGTGCTAGTTCTGGTGCCCACCGTGGAGAGCAAGTTCCTGGCCAAATGGCAGGGACCATATGAGGTCATGGAGAGAGTGGGGAAGGTAACCTACAGGGTATCTCAGCCGGGGAGGAGGAAACCCGAACAGATATACCACGTGAACCTCCTAAAGCCATGGAGGGAAAGAGAGTCCCTGATGGCCATGGGAGTAGAGAAGGCGTCTGTCTCCAAGAAGGGGACACCGGAGGTAGGTGTACCCGATGCCAAGGTGCCTGAAGTACGAATCTCGGAGTCCCTCTCCAGGGCCCAGATTCAGGAAGCGAAGGAGTTTGTGCTCCGAAATGGGGATGTGTTCTCTAAGTTACCGGGACGTACTTCAGTCATCAAGCATGACATCATTACCGAACCCCACATCCGGGTACACCAAAAAAAAACCCTACCGGGTCCCTGAAGCGCGCCGGCTTGCCATATCCGAAGAAGTCAGGCAGATGTTAGACCTGGGGGTTATCGAGGAATCTAAAAGTGACTGGTCGAGTCCTATTGTGTTGATTCCCAAACCTGATGGTTCCCTACGGTTCTGCAATGATTTTAGGAAGTTGAACGAGGTGTCCAAATTTGACTCCTACCCCATGCCCAGGGTTGACGAGTTGATAGAACGACTTGGACAGGCTAGGTTCTTCTCCACCCTTGACCTGACGAAAGGGTATTGGCAGGTACCCCTGACTGACAGGGCTAAAGAGAAGACCGCTTTTGTTACCCCTGATGGGCTTTTTCAGTACGTGGTACTCCCCTTTGGGCTACATGGGGCTCCCGCCACATTCCAGAGGTTAATGGATCTCTACTTGGATGACATCATAGTCTATAGTAATGACTGGGAGAGTCATCTAGCCAAAGTACAAGCAGTGGTAGACTCCCTGAGGGCAGCAGGGCTTACAGCGAACCCCCAAAAGTGTGCACTGGGTCTGGAAGAGGCCCGTTACCTGGGGTACCGTATTGGGCGAGGGGTCATCAAACCCCAAGTAAATAAAGTAGAGGCGATCCAGCAGTGGCCACGACCTTTGAGCAAGAAGCAAGTGAGGGCTTTTCTGGGCATAGTGGGCTATTATCGCCGATTTATCCCCGATTTTGCGACAATAGCGGCACCCTTTACTGACCTGACTAAGGGTAGCAGGGCGGTGATGGTAAAGTGGAGTGAAGAGGCTGAGGGGGCGTTTCAGCGACTTAAGACGGTTTTGTGTGAGGGACCGGTACTGATCACCCCTAACTTCACCAAGACCTTTATTGTACAGACTGACGCTTCTGACGTGGGCTTGGGGGCTGTCCTGTCCCAAGTAGTGGGGGGTGAGGAACATCCTGTAACATTCCTGAGCCGCAAGCTCACACCTCCTGAAAAGAACTACAGTATAGTTGAGAGGGAGTGCTTGGCGATCAAATGGGCTCTGGAATCCCTGAGGTATTATTTGGTAGGGCGGCAGTTTACACTAGTGACTGATCACTCTCCCCTAACCTGGATGAGTCAGGCCAAGGAGAGGAATGCCAGGGTCACAAGGTGGTTCCTCATGCTCCAGAATTTTAAATTCACGGTGGGACATCGAGCAGGAAAGCTGCATGGGAATGCCGATGCCCTATCCCGTACCCACTGTCTGATGGCCAAAAGTGTTCGTCCCCACAGGGTCAAACAGAGGGGGAGGGTATGTGAGACACTGAAGGGGTTAACTGTGGATGGGCAGTATGTTTCCCCTAAGTTTTGCTTCTATGCAAGGCCTTAGTGCTGAGGTGGGTTTGTCCAGCACCTTGGACACAGGTGATGGGTGCAGACTAATGAGGCTGCATAAAATGACTCAGCAGAGTCGAGTGTGTTGTCTCTCTGTGGAAGGAGGCTGAGAGGACACAGCCCTGACCTCTGTGTCTGGAGCAGCCACGTGATCTCTGTATAGTGTGAGGTAGTGGACTACTTGTATAGTTAGTACCCTGACGGGTAGGTTTTTTTGTTTGTTTACTCAAATACCTGAATGTAAAGGCTGGTTTATTTTGCTGCAATAAACGCAGGCAAGACCTGTTTGGACTGTATCCTGGTGTCACTGTCTTGAACTGCATCCCAGCACCCCGCTACCACGGTCTCTACCGGGCCAAATCTTCCACAAGGGTTAAAATATAAATCTCCTTTAAAGGACATCTACCACCAGGATGAAGGATTGTAAACCAAGCACTGACATACTGGTGTGTGCCCCCTCCGGCAGTATCTGCTCTTCATTTAGCTTCTATGCCCTAATTTTTACAGAAAAAGGCTTTAAAAATTGTGCATATGAGTGTCAGGCTCATTTGCATAATTGAGTATGAAATACCCTACCTGTGTGATCCACTGTGGATCCCGAGTATTAAACGTTCCCTTTGCTGTATATTCTGGTGACTACAGACATGTGGGGTTTGTATAAACTCCTCACATCTTACTGTTTTAAGGAAAGTACATTTTTTCTTGTTGTCAGGGTTACAAGGAATTATCTATTTTGCCAAAGCAGATGAGCATAAACACAGACAGGGTAAAAGGGTCTGATAAGCAAAGTTCGAGGTGCACATAGTCCCAGATAGGTACCGGACAGGATCATAGTTCACAATGTTTCAGACAGGTTCAGGCTGCATAGAGTTCTGGTTCAGGCTAAGGTTACATTTGGGCTGCGGTACACAGGGAAAGATACAGGTCACAGGTCATATTGGGTTACAGGTATTGTTATAGATGTATTGTATCATATGTCTGATGATGATTTACCAGTCCACATTATACAACTCAACCAGATACTAATCCAGGACAGACAACCTTGGTTCTTTTTCCAGAAACAAAGCCCAGAGACCCCCAGACATTGACAGTGGTGTCAATATATATTAATCAATCAGCTCTACATAGCAATCAACCCTCATTCCTTCTCCATTCTTTCCCTTCTTACTACACCTTACACAGTCTTCTCTTATTCTACCATTTTCTTCACATTGACTCACATGTGAAACCACAACTGCAGTTGGCTAAATAGTTGGCAAAAGTAATCAACCCTGGAGGAAGCCATAAATTGGCCACCTAGATAAGGTCACTTCCTTTACACATTTAAAATGGTAGAATTCAACTGACACCTAATCCCCTCTAGGAAATGCCACCTCATCACCTCCAGAAGATGCCACCTCATCCACTCCAGAAGATGCCACCTTATCCTCTCCAGGAGATGCCATCTCCTCCCCTCCAGGAGATGCCACCTCCTCCCCTCCTGGAGATGCCACCTCCTCCCCTCCAGGAGATGCCACCTCATCCCCTCTAGAAGATGTCACCTCATCACCTCCACGAGATGCCACCTCATCCCCTCCAGGAAATGCCACCACATCCCCTCCAGGAGATGCCACCTCATCCCCTCCAGAAGATGCCACCTCATCCCCTTCAGGAGATGCTACCTCATCCCGTCCAGGAGATGCCACCTCCTCCCCTCCAAGAGATGCCACCTCATCCCCTCCAGAAGATGCCACTTCATCCCCTCCAGGAGATGTCACCTCATCCCTTCCAGGAGATGCCACCTCATCCCCTCCAGAAGATGCCACCTCATCCCCTCCAGGAGATGACACCTCATCCCCTCCAGGAGATGCCAACTTCTCCCCTCCAGAAGATGCCACCTCATCCCCTCCAGAAGATGCCACCTCATCCCCTCCAGGAGATGCCACCTCATCCCCTCCAGAAGATGTCACCTCATCCCCTCCAGGAGATGCCACCTCATACCCTCCAGGAGATGCCACCCCATCCCCTCCAGGAGATGCTGTCTTTTCCTGTTCCTATCTACATTGCACCTCACTTGTGGGGTGTCATAAATAATTATCCCCTGTTAACCAAAGCAACAGATGTTACACAAGTTGTAATAGAACAGCCTTCTATGGTAGATCAATGTATACAGAAACTGAAATAATATAAAATATCTGCCTACAACAGGGTTATCAGATCAGGCAGGAAATACAAATATGTTATACTAAGGCCCCTTCCACACTAGCGTTGCATTTCACGTCAGGGTGCAATGTGTGAAAAACTGACGTTTTTGGCTGCGTTTTTGTTCCATTTTTCCTTGGAGTCATTAGCGTTTTTGCGTTTTTCACGCGCGTGTTTTTCGCATTTTTTTTTTGCGTTTTCGGTGCGTTTTTCACGCGCGTTTTTAAGTCAATGGGAGACTTAAGCATTTTTAAAAGGGACCATGGTTCGGGAATAAAATGTGTTGATTCATTGAAAAAGAATGTCTTCTGATAAGTTAGCAGATGTATGCAAACATCTGCAATGTGTTCTTCACACACATATATATTGTTCTTCACATGCTATTTTGTTCGCACCGTTCCGCGCGTATCTCCCGACAAGTAAGCAGATGTGCCGAACATCTGTAATCTATTCTTCACTGTGTTTTTCACTTAAATGATCCTGTGGTCACTGTTTTTATTCTATTCTTCACTGTTCTTCACTTTGTTTTTTTAATTAAATGCTCGATCTCGAGCAGGGGAATTATTCATGTCACCTAGCAACCCATCTGTTTTAAACGCATTGCACTCGCATTGCACTTGCATTGCTTGCGAGTGCAATACGTTTTTGATGCGTCTCCATAGACGCGGGAAAAACGTGCGTGAAACGCAAAAGTAGAGCATGCTGCGATTTTGACACGCGTCAAAACAAACGCAAGCACGTGCGTGAAAAACAACGCAAATGAGGAAAGACCCATTGGAAACAATGGGACAGAGTGCAATGCAAGTTCTGCGCGTCAAAAGCACGCACAGAACTCGCGCGTGAAAAACGCTAGTGTGGAAGGGGCCTAAGAGACAGTTTGGTCGTCAGTTCTGAAAACATGTGCACTTTTTGTTGTGAATAGATGGTAGGATCGGATCTTACACAATGAATGTCTCCGGTCTCTTGTTATATCTTGATTTTGATGGATTTTGGTTATTTTTGCTTAAATATCCTCCACTTTTTCTTTATCAGAGGGACAATACTTGTCTGAGTGTAAAGTTCTTTATTGTTTTGTTCAGAAATGTCCAGGATTGAAATATGCCGGTGACTGTGCTTCTCTTTCCTGTCTATTATATGGATATGAAATAAAGTTGCTGATTTTTATGGTTGTGGGACATTGTTTTCTTTCACTTCAGGACTAATCACATTTCATTAGGTGATGGCTTTATCTTTATATGTTTTACATTTACAGTGTGTACATTTTCTCTGTATAGTCCTGGCCCTGGTGAGGATGTCTATATACAGAGGTGAGGAAGCCATGTGTGGTCTGATGCCTCCATCTTGTGGCTTGATGAGATACAGAACCAGTACATTGTGTCTGTATTTACAGTATATACAGGGGGTTTATATATGTGACATAAAGGTAAGAACAGCCATGTCATGTCTGTAGTTCAAATTAAATATGAGATGAAGATTAGATGTTTAAAAAAAGTCTTAGTAACAATACTGAGAGATCCGTTGGAGACAGCAAGAAATCGGTGAAATGGAAGCGAAGACACTTCAAAAATTTAAAGCAACAATGTTACTTCTATGTTACTATGGCAAATATGTCTACAGGATTGAAGACCAGTCTCTCTCTCCTCTCCTGTCTGTTATACAGCTGTGAGTGTTAACCTTTTCTGCTCTCTCTGTGGCTTATATACGGTGAGTGGTATTTTCAAACATCAAGCTGAAAGTGAAGGGGTTAATCCTCGCTTCTCAGAGCTGTTTAACCAGACCCAGGGATATCAGATGTGACCACTCAAACATCTGGACTCAGGGATGATAGACAGGAGAGATAGCCCCACAAACTGAGCGCTGCCTACTTATTGGGTCCACCCTAACCAGTGACCAGTAACTGGGCGCTATTCCCTCCTTATGCCAAAGTAAGGTCACATAAAAATACTTCCAAATAACACAAAAGTGGGGTCGGAGGTCACAAGAAATAATTGATCAACCCATTTGTTATATAAAAAGTCTGTCTGTCTACAGAATTTAATACAGGTCTCTCTCTCCTCTGCTGTTTGTTACACAGCTGTAAGTGGTAACCCTTTCTCTCCCTGGCTTTGGTATGCTTTGGGCAGTATATTCAAACATCAACTGAAGTAAAGCAGTTCATTTTTCTTTCTTTGAACTGTTTAACCAATCACAGGGAGATTTGATGTGATCTTGTGCAGCCTCCATAGACACACATTGGGGCTCATTTACTTACCCAGTCCATTTGTGATCCCGCGGTGCGTTGTCCGACGTTGATTCGGAGCTTGCCGGGATTCACTAAGGTCGTGCGCCTGATATCCACTAAGTGTCGCTGCTGTGCTGAAGTCCGCCGAAGTTAAACTTCTTCGTCCCAACACAAATTAATTGATCAATTGATCAATTAATTGAATAATTGATCAACCCATTTGTTATATAAAAAGTCAAGCTATAGATGAAAATATTTAAAAGGTAGATCTCAATACATCAAAGATAAAGAAAAAGAATAGTGATTTTCTGACTAGAAGAACGCTAACTCCGAAAACGGATCCTAGACACTATCCACTCGGGATTCTTCTGTAGACTTTGGGGAGGCAGAGAGGTAACAAGGTAGACAACCATGAGCACATTGTGCAGATCACTCAGGTAACTAGATATAGTCTATTCTTTATTCCTATAAACTCTCAAACATGAGTTTTTAAATTGAGCATATAGAAAATCTATAAATTCATAAATCCAAGGAACCCTAACGCAGGTTTTGACTACTGCTTGACTTTTGCTCTGCTACCTTGGAGATGGGGCGAAAAGCTTCTTCAGCATTTCTCTTGATCTCCATTACAGTTGTCCGGCTGGCAGCAAGGTACAAGACTGTGTCAGTGTTAAAATAAGTCAGTGGCGCTTCTGCAAGTACACATTCACATCCCATAGGATCAGGTCCTATGATCTCCATTGTCACCAATAACTGGGTGCCGTTCCCTCCCTATGCCAAAGTGAGGACACAAAACTAAACTCACAAAGAAATAAAACAAAAGCGAGGACACCTGTCATCAGGTCTCTGCCACTAATCCTGTCACTACTACCTGTTGGAGCAGCTCACAAGGATCCCATCCCAGATTTATCTAGTCATTTCATACATTAATTATTGTAAAATCATCATTTCTTTATTATGGAAATGAGGCTGGTCACATGATCAGAGGCAGTGATGTCACCCCTGTTACCCCTCCCCTCTCCTCCCCCTGCTCATGTCTGTGTGTAATGTATAGTAAAGCATTGCTAGTGTGTGCGCTCTGCATCTGCTGACATGCTGCATCCTCCTAATACACAGAGACACAGACATCAGCTACCAAAGTGCCTGACATGTTCTGCTATACACATGTGTGAGAGACCCAGACATCAGCTACACAAGTACCTGACATGTTCTGCTATAACATGGCTGCCTGGAGCTGTTGTATCTCTCCTACATACACACACATAGGCTGCAGGGGGCGTGGCCACCAGCAAGCAAATGGAGCAGCCATCACAGCGTTACACAGGCTGTCAGTCAAACACTGGGAGTGTGTCTGTGCCTCCCACTCATGAATAAGCTGGACAGCTTGAATATGCTAATGACTCATTGGACATTTCACAGGTCATTTGCATACAGCTTTAGGACCTCATTGCTTAGGTTTACAGGCATGTAGAGGGACAATGAAGGGATAGAGACAATGCTCTCTAATGGCAGTTTATGAAAATCTATTTAGATTAGAGGGGTTATTTTGCATGACGGGTTCTCTTTAAGGTGCACCATGTCATTTTTAGCTGGTTACAGGTTCTAATAGCCTGTGGTGTGCTGATTTTAAAAATGCATTTGTCAGCATTCTTAAAGGTTTCAGCAATTTTTATGTTTATTTCACATTACCTGGCTCCCTGGCAGCAGTGTGTGGTGAGACCGGGGGAGGAGGAAGGCAGCCACAGCCTTTAGTGCACCTGTGCCTCAGTCTCCCCTCCTCCTTACTCTTCTAGGTCCCTCCTTCTTCCCCACTTCCTGTCATGTGCATTAAATAGGCGAGGAAGAAGAGGTATATTGTCGAGAAGGGGAAAAATGCATGAGGAAACACAGGCACACACAGGCTGCAGCTGACCCTCCCCAGGGACTCACCACACGCTGCTGGCAGGGAGCCAGGTAATATGATTTAAACTTATATAAAAGTAATGAAGTGATTCACAATGCTGACAAAGGCATAGCATAGGGTATAAGAACCTGTCACCTGCTAAAAATGACAGGTTCACTTTAAACAATTCTTAAACAAAATTTTCATTGATCTCTTTTATCAGCTACTCGTAACATCACACAATCCTCTATACCAGAAGTTCTGGCACTTGAGCAAATTAATAGGATTGAGAGAGTGCGGCCAATGTCAGACTTATTTAGCATCAGAAAATGTGATAAATCTCTTCCAATCTCTTCATGGAGTGTGAGACAATTTTGATAAATCTGCTTCTATATCCTCCATTTCTTTTCTGTGTCCATTTGTGTATAAATGTGTGTGTTATTCAGGTGTTGTCTTATACTCGATGCCTGATGAAGAGACCTGAGTAGTCTGGAAATCTTGCAGTTGTCATCATCTTTGTTATTTAACCAAAAAAATGTATCAACAACTGAGAACTCCCAACCTTCATCTATATAACCGCTGGATTACACGGTACAAAGACTCTTCTCATCTCTGCTCTCAGTATAATTTACCACATTGTCAGATTTCTGGACCTGATCCTGGAGCTCAGTGATGTCACTATTCTCTGGTCTGTGACTGAGAGTAAGAAGAGAAGAGAAGATATAAATAATCCCTGATCGCTCTGCTAATTCTCTGCACCGTCATCTCTACACAACATTGTAATACAGACACATAATGGGGAAGAGGAAGGAGGTTTTTGTACGGCTCTGTATCACTGTGTGAGAGGGAGGCTCCAACCCTGCTGACAGTAATAATCTGCTGCATCGTCTTCTGTCACTTTTATTGTCAACTTGAAATTTGTTCCAGATCCAGATCCAGAGAACCGGTCTGGGACTCCTGTGTGTCTGTCGGTTGCATAGCTGATAAGAAGCTTTGGTCGTTCCCCTGGTTTCTGTTGGTACCAGTGTAAGCTGCTGCTTATACCAGCACTGGCTGTACATGAGATGGTGACTGTCTCCCCCGGGGACACAGAGATATAACCTGGAGTCTGGGTCATCACAATCTCTCCACAGGATCCTGTGGATAAATAAGAGGAGACATGAATGTATTTCTATCATAGCTGTAATATATGGCTACACTGTGTCAGTAAGTCTCACCATGAATAGAGATGAGGAGGACACACAGCAGAAGTCCCTGAGAAGCCATCTCTATGTCTCTGGAGTGACAGCACAGACTATAGAGATGTCTCCTATATAACAGCTGGAATCACTGGGGAGAGACCCCTGGGAGACACAAATATCACATGCAAATCACTTGCTACTTCCCCAAATTACAGTTTTTTTTGTGTGTCTTTCAACAAACCCGAGACAAGATAGACTACTGCTCCTGCCTCATTACCAGCTATGGATCTGTCATGTGCTCTCGAATGATGTATTAAAATAGTATTGGAAAATGAGATATAATAATAAAATAATTATATTCTTCAAATGTATTTCTTTTTTGTATCCAGGTATTTAAGACATAGCAATAGGTTTCCATATCTCAGGGATGTTGCTTCTTTTATCCCATCCCATGGCTACACAGAATGGAGGGGAGACAATACATTCAGCTGATAATAGCAGAGCAGCAGCTTATATGTTTAGAGAAATGAATCGGACGTTTTCATTGCTACCATTTTGAGGACTGTACGGCCTTCTGATCACTTTTGGTAAATTATTTTAAATGTTGCAAAATGGTAAAAAAGTGGTGTTTTGGATGCTATTTTCTGTTACGGGTTTAGACCTGTTATACATTATATTTTGATAGATTGGACATTTGGGGATGCGGCGATACCTAACATGTTTTATAATTTTTACTGTTTGTTTATTTTTATATCAATTCTAAAGAATAATTTTTTGAACTTTTTAAAAAATTTTACTACCTTACAGACCCCCTAGAGCAGTGACACCGAGTGCCCAACCTACAACCAAAACCGACATGTTTTTCGCAAAGTGACGATGCAACAATTTAAGCAGTAACTAGAGATGAGCGAACATACTCAGAGCTCGCATACTCGCAGCTCGAGAAAATGGCATCTCCCGCGGTTGTGATTTTTGGCGGCCAGAAACAGAGCCAATCACAAGCCAGGAGACTCTGCACTCCACCCAGCATGACGTGGTACCCTTACACGTCGATAGCAGTGGTTGGCTGGCCAGATCAGGTGACCCTGGGATAGACTAGCCGCTGCCCGCGCTGCTCGGATCATTCTGTGTCTGGATGCCGCTAGGGAGAGAGCTGCTGCTGGTCAGGGAAAGCGTTAGGGTGTTGTATTAGAATACTGTTAGGCAGGAGTGATTCTAAAAGAACCCAACAGTCCTTCTTAGGGCTACAATAACGTTTTATTTTACTTTTTTTTGGTTTGCCTGTGGCTGGGATTGCTGCCATTAGTATTGCAGCTAGTACCATATTGTGAGTAATTTGCAGGAGGACTTGCAACTGTTGTGTTTAGCTCTTAGTGACACACATATCTACCTCAAACACCGAAGTGGGACAATTTATTAGGGGTTTGATTTGAATTAGGCAGAGTCTGCTGATTTATTTTTTTTTACGTTTATTTCTTTTTAGAACTCAAAGTAATCTGGCAAAGCAGTGTGCTTTCAGTGTAGGCTAGAAAATAGCCATAGGAGAACCCCAACGGCTTACTTAGGCCTACAATAGCGTTATATTTTACTTTTTTTTTGGTTTGCTTGTGGCTGGGCTTGCTGGCATTAGTAGTGCAGCTAGTACCATATTGTGAGTAATTTGCAGGGGGACTTGCGACCGTTGTGTTTAGCTCTTAGTGACACACATATCCATCTCAAACACCGAAGTGGGACAATTTATTAGGGGTTTGATTTGAATTAGGCAGAGTCTGCTGATTTATTTTTTTTTACGTTTATTTCTTTTTATAACGCAAAGTCATCAGGCACAGCACAAAATCCAGTTGTGTGCTGTCAGTGTAGGTTAGAAACTAGCCATAGCAATAGGATAGCATCGTTTTGTTTAAAAAAAAAAATAAAAAAAATTAAAGTTTAGACTTTAATTTGGAAAATGTTTAACCCGAGGGCTAGGGGTAGAGGACGAGGGCGTGGACGTGGGCGTCCAACTACTGCAGGGGTCAGAGGCCGTGGTCCTGGGCGGGGTGAGACACCACCTGCTGATGAGGGAGCAGGGGAACGCCGCAGCGCTACACTCCCTAGGTTCATCATGTCTCAAGTTACTGGGACTCGTGGTAGAGCACTGTTGAGGCCAGAACAGTGCGAAGAGGTGATGTCGTGGATTGCCGACAATGCTTCTAGCCATTTGTCCACCAGTCAGTCTTCCACGCAGTCCACCCATGTCACCGAAATCAGCACTCCTCCAGCTCTTCCACCTCAGCCTCCTTCCCCCCAGTCTGCCCCCTCCCAGCAAAATTTGGCATTTGAACCGGCATACTCTGAGGAACTGTTTTCTGGACCCTTCCCACAGTCACAAACCACTTGTCCGGTTGCTGCTGAGCTATTTTCCGATGCCCAGGTTTTACACCGGTCGCAGTCTGTGGGTGATGATGACATTATTGACGTAGTGGAAGAAGTGTGTAAAGAGGTGTCTGACGATGAGGAGACATGGTTGTCAGACAGTGGTGAAGTTGTTGTCAGGGCAGGAAGTCCGAGGGGGGAGCAGACTGAGGGATCGGAGGATGATGAGGTGACAGACCCAAGCTGGGTTGATAGGCCGGGTGAACACAGTGCTTCTGAGACGGAGGCGAGTCCTATAGCAGAACAGGTTGGAAGAGGCAGTGGTGGGGCCAGACGGAGAGGCAGGGCCAGAGCTGGTGCATCAGCGCCAAATGTTGCCCGTATTCAAGCTCCCGTGGCGAGGGCTAGATTTTCAGAAGTCTGGAGGTTCTTTAAAGAAACACCGGATGACTGATGGACTGTGGTGTGCAACCTGTGCCAAACCAGGATCAGCAGGGGTTCCACCACTACTAGCTTAACTACCACCAGTATGCGCAGGCATATGAATGCTAAACACCCCACTCAATGGCACCAAGCCCGTTCACCTCCAGCCGGGCACACCACTGCTCCTTCCCCTGTGTCATCTGCTAGTCAGCCCCCTGCCCAGGACCCCGGGCCAAACACCTCCCGTGCGAAAACCCCATCTTCGCCTCCACGATCCTCCACAGCATCCACCAGCGTTCGGCTCTCCATACCCCAGACGCTGGAGCGCAAAAGGAAGTATAGTGCAACCCACCCACACGCCCAAGCCCTCAACGTCCACATCTCCAAACTGCTTAGCCTGGAGATGCTGCCCTATAGGCTGGTAGAGACCGAGGCCTTTCGAAACCTCATTGCGGCGGCCGCCCCTCGGTATTCGGTCCCCAGCCGCCACTACTTTTCCCGATGTGCCGTCCCAGCCCTGCACAAGCACGTGTCAGAGAACATAATCCGTGCCCTGACCAACGCCGTTCCTGACAAGGTCCACCTGACCACGGACACGTGGACGAGTGCTGCCGGGCAGGGCCACTATATATCGCTGACGGCACATTGGGTTAACTTGGTGGAGGCTGGGACCGAGTCTGACCATGGGGCTGGTCATATACTGCCAACGCCGAGGATTGCGGGGCCTACCTCGGTCCAGGTCTCAAAGGCCTACTATGCCTCCTCCTCCTCCCACCCCTCCTCCGCCTCCTCCACCGAATTACCATCCGTGGGCATGGCGCCATCAGTTGGTAGCTCTAGGCACAGCAGCAGTGCCATCGCTAAGCGACAGCAGGCGATGCTCAAACTGCTGAGCCTAGGCGATAAAAGGCACACCGCCCAAGAGCTATTACAGGGCATCACGGTGCAGACTGATCTGTGGCTGGCACCGCTGAACCTGAAGCCAGGCATGGTTGTGTGTGACAACGGCCGTAACCTGGTGGCGGCTCTGCAACTCGGCAGACTAACACATGTGCCATGCCTGGCCCATGTGTTAAATCTCATAGTTCAGCGTTTCCTCAAGATATACCCCAATCTGTCTGATTTGCTCCCGAAGCCTCCAACTGCCCGCTCACCGACTGTTGTGCGATGTGCCCACAAGGTGGAATTCAACATTAACCATGTTATCCAGAGTTTACCAGCAGCGCAGAGCGATTGTAGACTGCCAGATGTCAACTTCCACCCGAACTGGTAGTCAGGTCAGTCAGCTTCCTCAAGTCTACAATGAGGAGTGGACGTGGATGTCTGATATCTGTCAGGTGCTGAGTAACTTTGAGGAGTCAACACAGATGGTCAGTGGCGATGCCGCCATCATCAGCCTCACCATCCCGCTGCTTGGCCTGTTGAAAAACTCTCTGGTCAGCATGAAGTCGGAAGCTTTGCGCTCGTCACAAGAGACGGGGGAAGAAGATTCCCTTGTTGATAGCCAAAGCACCCTTAGGTCTGTTTCTCAGCGCATATCGGAGGAGGTGGAGGAGGAGAATGTTGGCGAGACAGAAGAGGGGACCATTGTTCAGTCCTTCACTGTTCAGCGTGTATGGGCAGAAGAAGAGGAGTTGGAGGAGTTGGAGGAGGAGGAAATGGACAGTCAGGCCAGTGAGAGGAGTGAATTCTTGTGCTTTGGGACTCTGGCGCATATGGCAGATTTCATGCTAGGCTGCCTATCCCGTGACCCTCGCGTTCAAAGAATTTATTCCAGCACCGATTACTGGGTATTCACTCTCCTGGACCCACGGTACAAGCAAAATCTTTCCACTCTCATCCCTGGAGAGGAAAGGAGTGTGAGAATGCATGAATACCAGCAGGCCCTGGTGCACAAGCTGAAACAGTATTTCCCTTCTGACAGCGCTAGCGGCAGAGGGCGTACTTCTGCGGGACAAGTAGCGAGGGAGAGTAGGCGAGCAGGCAGCTTTTCCAGCACTGGCAGGGGTACACTTTACAAGGCCTTTGCCAGTTTTATGTCACCCCAGCAAGACACTGTCACCTGTCCCCAGTCTCGGCAGAGTAGGGCTGATCTTTACAGAAAGATGGTGAGGGAGTACGTAGCTGACCATACCATTGTCCTAAATGATCACACAGCTCCCTACAACTACTGGGTTTCAAAGCTGGACATGTGGCACGAACTGGCGCTGTACGCCTTGGAGGTTCTTGCCTGCCCTGCCGCTAGCGTGTTGTCCGAGCGGGTTTTCAGTGCAGCTGGTGGCATCATCACCGATAAGCGTACACGCCTGTCGACTGACAGCGCTGACAGGCTGACGCTTATCAAGATGAATAAAGCCTGGATTTCTCAGGATTTTCATTCTCCACCAGGTGAAAGAAGCTCAACCTGAATAATGTATGCACTCCTCCTCCTCATTGTCCTCCTTCTCCTCCTCTTTGGACACTAAAGCAGAGGAAACTGGCTATTTTTTGCCAGGGTCAACTGGCTCTAGCTATAGTACTCTATGTATTTAATTTTTCTGGAGGGCCACCTACCCGGTCCTCTGTTTTAAACAATTTTTGGGAGTGCCACATACAAGCACTCAATCTATTTAATTTTTCTGGAGGACCACCTACCTGCTCCTCTGGTTTGAAAACTTTTTTGGACTGCCACATACAGGCACTATCCAAATTAAATTGTGTCCATAGCAGCCTCCACACGTCGTCTTTTTAGCTGCATTCCCACGTTGTCTCCATTGCTACCTCCACACGTCATCGCCATAGCTGCCTCCAAAAGTCGTCCATATAGCTGCCTCCATACATGGTCCCCTTATCAAACGAACTGTGTCAGGCAGAATTTTGGGTTGTTTTCATGGCTTCCACATCAAACTTGTTAACTTTGTCGCCACCCTGCTGTGTAATCCACAAAATATACTGGCAAACTTTTATCATTTACCGATATTATTTCAGCGCTTCTTGCGCATCTGTTTACATTCCCCTCACCCGCCATAACCCAAACTTATAAGAACACTACTACACTTGATCTTATACAAAAGGTTCTTAGAAGTGCTGTTTGGGGAGTAGCCTAGAGACAGGGGCTTGGATTGGCGAAAGCTCGCCTGGCAGCAGAGCGCCAGCTCCATCCCAAGATCCAACTAACATAGTTTTAACTGCAGCACCTTTAATCTACTACTAGTTCACTGCCTCCATACATGGTCCCCTTATCAAACGAGCTGTGTCAGGCAGAATTTTGGGTTGTTTTCATGGCTTCCACATCAAACTTGTTAACTTTGTCGCCACCCTGCTGTGTAATCCACAAAATATACTGGCAAACTTTTATTATTTACCGATATTATTTCAGCGCTTCTTGCGCATCTGTTTATATTCCCCTCACCCGCCATAACCCAAACTTATAAGAACACTACTACACTTGATCTTATACAAAAGGTTCTTAGAAGTGCTGTTTGGGGAGTAACCGAGAGACAGGGGCTTGGATAGGCGAAAGCTTGCCTGGCAGCAGAGCGCCAGCTCCATCCCAAGATCCAACTAACATAGTTTTAACTGCAGCACCTTTAATCTACTACTAGTTCACTGCCTCCATACATCGTCCCCTTATCAAACGAGCTGCATCAGGCAGAATTTTCAGGTGTTTCACCAGATACATAGTGGAACTCGGCCCATCTGTCGCCGCCATGCTGGAGACCTGAAGTTGCAATCATAGCGGCGCAATATGGATGCCCCATACTGTTGCTCTTAATCATGGAACCATTTCCAAAAAAACAATTAAAAATAGAACCACTATGCTATTCCATTATTCCTAGGTGAAATATTCAAACGACCTGGCATACTTTGAAAATTATAATTTTTTCAAAGTAAACGCTTCTGGCCCCCAGGCCCAATTTTGGGTGGGGAGGAGCCGAGAGACAGGGGCTTGGACAGGCGAAAGCTCGCCTGGCAGCGGACCGCCAGCTCCATCCCAAGATTAGGCAGCCTCAGAGGCATCCATGCATGCTGCCCCTGCTGTTTCCTGTCCATTTTGCCTCCACAATCCTCCACAGCGTCCACCAATGTCTCCATGCGCAACTTTCAACTCTCTATACCCTAGACGCTGGAGCACGAGAGGATATGCAGCACATCATCCCCTTATCAAACGAGCTGTGTCAGGCAGAATTTTCAGGTGTTTCACCAGATACATAGTGGAACTCGGCCCATCTGTCGCCGCCATGCTGGAGACCTGAAGTTGCAATCATAGCAACACAATATGGATGCCCCATACTGTCGCTCTTAATCATGGAAGTCGTCTCCATGGCTGCCTCCACATGTCGTCCCCTTATCAAAAGAGCTGTGTCAGGCTCATTTTTCGGGTGTTTCACCAGATACATTATGGAACTTGGTCACTATGTCGCCACCATGCTGTGTTATCGACTAAATATACCGTCAACCTTTTGTTCACATAGGAAATCATTTCAGCGCTTCTTGCTCACCTCCTTTGGTGAAGCCTGAGTCCATTTAGGGTATGTCGCCATGACACTCTCTAGCCTGCCACTGCTGCCGCTGCCTCTGCATGCCGTCCCCTATAGTGTCAGGGTCAATTATTGCATGTTTTAGATGCTATCTAGCCTCATTCGGTCACTCTGTCATGGCCATGCTGTTGCCCATCATTTTGGCATAATGGTACGATTAAGCAGCCTCAGAGGCATCCATGCATGCTGCCCCTGCTGTTTCCTGTCCATTTCCATGGTGTTTCCATCCTTTTCTGAGGTTCCCAGGTGTTTGGCCAAGCTTCCCTGTGCAGAGCCTTGGTCCCCTTGAAAAATGCTTGAGTCTCCCATTGACTTCAATGGGGCTCGTTATTCGAGACAAGCACTCGAGCATCGGGAAAAGTTCATCTCGAATAACGAGTACCCGAGCATTTTAGTGCTCGCTTATCTCTAGCAGTAACTTATTACTACCTGCTCTGTCACAGGTTTAAATTGTATAGGAACCTGAGGACACTAATACAGTAGAAAGAAGGAGAAGAAGTTTGGATCATCATTGTAGCTTCCTTCTAGGGTCCTGGGCTGCCTGTGACTGCAAGAGGTCTTGAGTCCTGTCTGGCGAACCCTGCCCTGGGGTGATGGCAAGAGTGCCCATATAGAGGGCTCTGAGTGCCACCTCTGGCACCCATGGCATAGGTTCGCCACCACTGCCCAGGAGTACTTCAACTCCAGGTTGTCTGATTAATGTTTGCAGTTACTGCCATAATACAGTATCGCTGTGTATGGGGATTTTACTGATCATTTATTACAATGTGCCACTGGCCAGAAAACATACAGACTCGAGTCTTACAAAGACCTGAGGCTGTGATGGAGAAAGATCAGCACTCCCCAAAGGCGTCACGGGGACTGACTATCTTAGCCAATATGGTGGCTCCCACTCTCTGCTAGCTTTTTACCTAGCTGCCATGGATCGCATTGTGCAGCAAACACCCACCTTCTATGGAGAGAGCTCAGCCTGTGAGCCCTCTCCATGTCCCTTCAGGCGACGTATGAAGTACTAATATGTCACATGTAAGTAAGGGGTAAAAATATAGATCTCCTTTAAAGGGCATCTACCACCAGGATGAAGTACTGTAAACCAAGCACACTGACATACTGGTGTGTGCCCCCTTTGGCAGGATCTGCTCTTCATTTAGCTTCTTATACCCTCAATTTTTAAAGAAAAAGTCTTTGAAAATTGTGCATATGAGGTCAGGCTCATTTGCATAATTGAGTATGAAATAACCCACCTGTGTGATCCACAGTGGATCCAGAGGATTTAATGTTCTCTTTTGTTTCCCTTCTTACTACACCTCACACAGTCTTCTGTTATACAAATTTCTTCACATTGACTTACATGGGAAACCACAACTGCAGTTGGCTAATGGAATCAACCTTGGAGGAAGCCATTAATTGGCCACCTAGATAGGGTCACTTCCTTTACATAATAAAATGGTAGAATTCAACAGACACTTCATCCACTCTAGTAGATGCCACCTAACCCCCTCTAGGAGATGCCACCTCATCACCTCCAGAAGATGCCACCTCATCCCCTACAGGAGATGCCTCCTCATCACCTTCAGGAGATGCCACCTCATACACTCCAGAAGATGCCACCTCATCCTCTCCAGGAGATCCCCTCCAGGAGATGCCACCTCCTCCCCTCCAAGAGAGGCCACCTCATACCCTCCAGAAGATGCCACCTCGTCACCTCCACGAGATGCCATCTCATCCTCTCCAGTAAATGCCACCTCATCCGGTCCAGAAGGTGCCACCACATCCCTTCCAGAAGATGCCACCTCATCCCCTCCAGGAGATGCCACAACATCCCCTCCAGGAGATGCCACTTCATCCCCTCCAGCAGATGCCTCCTCCTACCCTCCAGAAGATCCCACCCCATCCCCTCCAGGAGATGCCACCTCATCCCCTCCAGGAGATACCACCTCATCCCCTCCACGAGATGCCACAACATCCCCTCCAGGAGATGACACCTTATCCTCTCCAGATGATGCCTCCTCCTACCCTCCAGAAGAAACCCACCCCATCCCCTCCAGGAGATGCCACCTCATCCCCTCCTAGAGATGCCACCTCACCCCCCTCCAGGAGATGACACCTCATCCCCTCCAGGAGATACCACCTCATCCCCTCCTAGAGATGCCACCTCATCCCCCTCCAGGAGATGACACCTCATCCCCTCCAGGAGATGCCACCCCATCCCCTCCAGGAGATGCTGTCTTTTCCTGTTCCTATCTACATTGCACCTCACTTGTGGGGTGTCATAAATAGCTATCCTCTGTTAACAAAAGCAACAGATGTTACACAAGTTGTAATAGAACAGCCTTCTATGGTAGATCAATGTATACAGAAACTGAAATAATATAACATATCTGCCTACAACAGGGTTATCAGATCAGGCAGGAAATACAAATGTGTTACCAAGAGACAGTTTGGTTGTCAGTTCTGAAAACATCTGCACTTTTAGTTCTGAATAGATGGTGGGATCGGACCTTCTACAATAAATGTCACTGGTCTCTTGTTATATCTTGATTTTGATGGATTTTGGTTATTTTTGCTTAAATATCCTCCACTTTCTATATATATCAGAGTATAAAGTTCTTTATTGTTTTGTTCAAAAATGTCCAGGAGATTGTGTCGGAGATTGTGCTTCTCTTTCCTGTCTATTTTATAGTTATGAAATAAAGTTGCTGATTTTTAAGATTGTTGGACATTTCTTTTATTTCACTTTAGGACTAATCACATTTCATTAGGTGATGGCTATATCTTTATATGTTTTACATTTATGTGATGTACATTTTCTCTGTCTAGTCCTGGTCCTGGTTCTGGTCTATACACTGAGCGGAGGAAGCAATGTGTGGTCTGATGCCTCCATCTTGTGGCTGGATGAAATACAGGACCTCTACATTGTCATGTCTGTAGTTCAGTATAAATATGAGATGGAGATTAGATGTGTAAAGAAAGCGTTAGTTACGTTACTGAGAGAAGAGTTGGAGACAGCAAGAAATCAGTGAAATGGAAGAGAAGACACATCAAAAATTTAAAGCTTCAATGTCACTTCTATGTTACTATGGCAAATCTGTCTGCAGCTGTAAGTTTTATCCCTTTCTGCTCTCTCCCTGGCTCTGATATTCTGTGAGCAGTATTTTCAAAACATCAAGCTGAAAGTGAAGGGGTTAATCTTCCCTTCTAAAAGCAGTAGGTTTGCTTCTAAGAAAATATCTATTTAGTAACCTTGGTTCTGGTTACATATCTTTAACATGCATCCCAACATCATGGAATGTTTGCTTTCTCTGTTGTGACCCAGCTCTGATGACCATTCCTTTCTCTATGTGTAGTGATTTCCATGTATGCCCCTTGTCACAGGGAGGGATGTCGCCCAGTTACTGGCCATCATTTATGATGGTATCTATTAAGTAGGTAGAGCCTGTTTTCCGGGTGCAGATTTAAGATCCACTGTCCATGTGTTTGTCCATAATCTATTCCTAGACACTGCATTACAATATCTATGTAATAATCATTGTTCTGGTACTGAATCTATGTAGTCAGATTGGTTCAGGTGATGTATTTAAGTAGTAATGTTGGTTGAATTTTCTTAAATATACCCAGGAAAACAAAATAACACATTCTCTAATTCTCTAATGCTATTAACAAAGACACAGCATTTCACAGATATAAGTCCAATCTGTTTCTACCAGTGCTGGTGCACACAATTTTGGTTCCCTCTGGTTTTGACTCTTAATCTTCTGACTTTAGGGTTGGGTAGACATATTGGGGCAGATTTACTTACCCGGTCCATTCGCGATCCAGCGGCGCGTTCTCTGTGCTGGATTCGGGTCCGGCCGGGATTTATTAAGGTAGTTCCTCCGCCGTCCACCAGGTGGCGCTGCTGCGCTGAAAAGCATCATAATGCGCTGGAGTTCACCGGCTCGGGCTGAGTGAAGGTAAGTGCAAGCTCCGCGACATATTTTTTGTTTTAAATGCGGCGTTTTTTCCGAATCCGTCGGGTTTTCATTCGGCCACACCCCCCGATTTCCGTCGCGTGCATGCCAGCGCTGATGCGCCACAATCTGATCGCATGCGCCAAAATCCCGGGGCAATTCAGAGAAAATCGGCGCAAATCGGAAATATTCGGGTAACACGTCGGGAAAACGTGAATCTCCTGTCTGATTCTGCACTGAGCTGCTCTCTGCCTGCAGCCACCACCCTTGCATTCTAAGATGAGCTTACACACACAGGGGAGGGGGAGACATATAACAGAGCTAATAGTGTATCTTATGGCTGTGATAGTAGGGCTGAAAATGTCATGTGTAATATGGATCACATGGATCTCATCATCTCTCATCTCTGATCTGTCTCATCTCTCTTTCTAAGTGTCAAATACTAGTACAATGTTCAGAAGATGAATGAATGTGTATATAAACCTGGACTCTGATTATCTAAACAAATTGTCAGCACATAGCACTAGAGGAAATATGAAGTGTCTGCTTAAGAGAGCTTTACACTGACCATCACTGAGTGATAGGAGCTAAAACAGCAAAAAAAAGAGAGAAATTGTAAAGTAAGGGGGTTAAAAATGATCTTTATTGTGTAAACATCACTAGGGGATTACAAGAAAAACAAACTTCCTGAGAAGTGTGAAAATGTATTCATCCAAGGGCAAGATGCTTGAAAATAGCTCCATTGAGCAGCTGAAACGTTGCATCTTACCCATTTCTCAGGAGTGCTGCGTCCCTGTTCTTTTTAGTTACATTAAAGTTTCTCTTCATTTAGTTTTCTTATATTACTGTTTTATGCAGTAACCATCAGATCAGTTAAAAACTCTAGGCCATTTTACAGATCCAGTATTTTTGTAGATGATCAGACCCCCTAAGGTTCAAATACCCTAAGGGGCCGAGAAATACAGTAAGAAAAAAAGGAAAGAAAAAACCTTAAAGAAATAGAAAACTCAAATCACCCCCCTTTTCATAGAACACAAATAAAAGTAAATAAAAAAACATAAACATGTTAGGGGTTGCTGTGTCCCTAAATGCCCACTCTATCAAAATAGAGAAGCGATTATTCCCGATGTGAACTCTGTAATGCAAAATAACACCAAAATGTCTAAATCGATACTTTTTGCCATTTTACAACACATTTATATTTTAATAAGTAGTAATTAAAAGGTTAAGTTAAAATATCATTAAAACTTTAGATGGGAACAACCCTTTCCATTTTCATGGACTTTATTTGTTCCATCAGCCAATTGTAACATCACATACAATCCTCTCTACCAGAACTTTTGTTCTTAAAATTTCTGGCATAAATTTTGCAAATTAATAGGATTGACAGAGTGTGAAATATTTTGTGTCTATTCTTTGCATTGTTTAACTTTCAGAGAGTTTTGATAATATTCTTCATTTCTGCGCTGTGAGCCCCGGACCAGTCCTGGATAGTTCTAGACCTGATCCTGGAGCTCAGTGATGTCACTATTCTCTGGTCTGTGACTGAGAGTAAGAAGAGAAGCGAAGATATAAATAATCCCTGATCGCTCTGCTAATTCTCTGCACCGACATCTCTACACAACATTGTAATACAGACACATAATGGGGAAGAGGAAGGAGGTTTTTGTACGGCTCTGTATCACTGTGTGAGAGGATACTCATCATACTGCTGACAGTAATAATCTGCTGCATCGTCTTCTGTCACTTTGATTGTCAACTTAAAATTAGTTCCAGATTCTGATCCAGAGAACCGGTCTGGGACTCCTGTGTGTCTGTCGGTTGCCTCATAGATAAGAAGCTTTGGCCGTTCTCCTGGTTTCTGTTGGTACCAGGCTATAGCATTATATATACCAGCACTGGCTGTACATGAGATGGTGACTGTCTCCCCCGGGGACACAGAGATATAACCCGGACTCTGGGTCATCACAATCTCTCCACAGGATCCTGAGGATTAGAAGAGACAGAGTCATTAGTGATAAATGTCTGGATCTATTCCTAGAAATCCTGATCTGATGATTGATCCCACTGTATAGATTTCTCTCCACACAATCCTGGAATGATCCGAATCTCTCACCCTGAATAGAAATGAAGATCACAGCCAGCAGAGAACTGCCAGACACCATCTTGATGTTTGTGGAGGGTCAGATACAGACTATAAGATGAGACAATGTGTAGGATGAGATGTATATAGAGAGTGACAGGGGAGGGGACAGCGGACCCCCAGAGACTGTGTATGGAAATACTGGGGACATGCAAATCCTGTGGTTACAATGTGATGGAGCAGAAGTAAATATAAAAGAGGAACTTTGGGTTATTCTGGGATTTCAGGTTCAGAGACAGAAACTTTCTTATATCTGAGTCTCTTACATTTCTAGTCACTACTGCAGCACTGAGTGACCCCTGAACATCACACATCATATATAACAGGGGGGAACAGTTCATATCTCACACAGTAAAGACATCATCTGACATGAATGATAGACACATCTGCTGTCCCTTATACACATTCAGGATATGGGTCAGATGCTGCACAGATCCCTCACTGGGTCATCTACAGGAGGTCATTGTCATTGTCAGTCATATTCCTACAAAAATCTGCGACAATTATACGCCAAGAAGCTACATAGGATTAATGCTAAATCTACCCCCAAGGTCTCTACATTTTTGTCCAGCCTGGGATTTGAACCCACAACCTCCACACTCCACCTGCCATAGAGAGACAGAGCCTCTATCCATCTATCTATATTCCTACAGAAATCTCCACAAAAATCATCTTTGGCCACAGTTTAAGCCTTGAAAAGGAACTTGTAATCAGCTTTGGTTTCCCTTATCCAGATGATTTAATAAAATAAAAAAGCTCAAGTTTAGAAAGGACCTTGTACAGTTTACCTGTTCCTTGTCCTCAGGATCTGGCACTATCATGTGTGTCAGTACCAGACATCTATATCAGCAGCCTCTGGGTGCTGGCAGCTATACAGTGGTTATGAACAGGGTCAGCTCCAGGTTTCAGTAGCCCCCTGGGCGACAGAGCCTCAGTGGGCCCCTTTGCAGTGAACTCATTAAAAATTCAGAAACTAAAACAGTCTCCTGTTCCCTAAAATATTCCCTAGTTTATCACACCAAACAGCCCCCTCATGGTTATTGTATATAAAGCCCCCTATGGATTTATTAGATACAGCCCCCTCATGGTTATTGTATATAAAGCCCCCTATGGATTTATTAGATACAGCCCCCTCATGGTTATTGTATATAAAGCCCCCTATGGATTTATTAGATACAGCCCCCTGTAATCAGCTTCTTTCCCAGATCCAGTGACCCGGTCTGTGACTCCAGATTGTAGGATTTCTGAATTATAGATGAGAAATTTTGGAGACTGCCCTGATTTCTGCTGGTACCAGGCCAGGATATATTTAGAAATGCGATAAAGGTCTGCACTGGCTGTACATGAGATGGTGACTGTATCTCCGGGGGACACGGACACATATTCTGGGTCCTGGGTCATCACAATCTCTCCACAGGAAACTTGGAGGAGAAAGAGAAGAGATAATGGTGACAATGAGTGATAGAAATGTGAGCCTTCTCCTCTTACTACATGTATACAGGGATGTCCTATGTCTTCTCCTCTATCCACATAGTATAAACCTCCCTGGACATTACCTTGTATGTAAAGATACAGCGCACAGAGCAGAGATCTCAGGGAAACCATCTTCATTGTTCTGGACGCTCACACACACAGATCATTGGTTTCATGTCTTATTTATATCACATGAAATCTCCAGGGAAATAGTCTGAGAGACCACGTCATACAGGAAATATGCAAATCATATGCAAATCCTATTTCTCAGGTTCCGTTATCTCTCAGCTGTCAGTGGTGTACATGGAGAGAAAGCTGATTTACACAAACTGCTTACATAAAGGAGAAAGGCAAAGGAAAAAGAACAATAACGGAACCTAATTCTCCAATAAGGAATATTACTTAGTTTATTATTATTACCTGCAATATTCATTTAAGCAATTTTGTTAAAAGTTTAGTTAAACTAACAAGAAAGCTGTAGAATATGTGTCTGGTGCTGATATTTAAGATCCCTAGAGAAATACTGAGCATTTAGTAAATATTCTGATGTCTTCTATACGCTATTATAGATAGTCCCCGGGTTACGTACAAGATAGATTCCTTGGGTTTGTACTTAAGTTGAATTTGTATGTAAGTCAGAACTGTATATTTTATAATTGTAGCTCCAGACATTTTCTAAATCTTTTGCTGTAATGGGACCAAGGATTATCAATAAAGCTTCATTACAGACACCTTACAGCTGATCATTGCAGCCTGGGACTATAGTAAAGTAACCAGAAAGCTCCGTCTGTAACTAGGGGTTGTCTGTAATTTGGGTGTCCTTAAGTAAGGGACCGCCTGTATGTTACATATGTAACATTTTCCTGAAACTAAGAATATTTTCTTGATTTTCACCTATATCGTCTATATCACCTCCATAGATGCAGGAAAATATATAGAGGGAGATTTATCTTATCTATTTCTAGTTTTCCTCTCAGTCTAGTTCCTTTTTGTCTTGTTTCTTAGTTTTATTTGTCTTAGGTGGATTTTCCTTGTGTACAATTACACCTGAGCCTGATAGTCTAACAATACTCCCTGGTTTGGGGGATGGATTTAAAAAGTTGCTTAATTTTGCACAAAAAAAATTCTCACAGTGGGCTGTCCGATAAATCTCCCCCTTTCTTCATATACCGTATATACTCGTGTATAAGCCGAGTTTTTCAGCACATACACGGCTTATACACGAGTTAATTAAAAAAAATACACGAGTTAATAAAAAAAAAAATTAATACTCACCCTCCGGCTCCCGGTCCTCGGCGGCAACTCCTGGTCCTCGGCGGCAGCTCCCGATCCTCTGCGGCGGCTTCTCTCTTCTATCTTCACGTGCCGGCAGTCGCGTCTATGCGACTTGCCGGCGGGCGCACAATATGATGTGTAGCGGTGTCGCCGCTGATGACGTCATCAGCGGCGGCACCGGCGCATCGCACTGTGCGCCCGCTGGCAAGTCGCATGGACTCGACTGCCGGCACGTGAAGATAGAAGAGAGAAGCCGCCGCCGAGGACCAGGAGCCGCTGCCGAGGACCGGGACCCGCCGCCGAAGACCAGGAGCCCGCGCCGAGGACCGGGAGCCGCCACTAAGCATCAAAGGTGAATATCGTCGGAGGGTGAGTATTAAGTTTATTTTTTTATTATTCGCTAGGCATACTGAGGGCAGGCTGTATACTTTTTGGGGCAGGCTGTATACTTTTTGGGGCAGGCTGTATACTTCATGGGGTCAGGCTGTATACTTCATGGGGGCAGGCTGATTGTATACTACTTGGGACAGGCTGTATACTACAGGGGCTGGCTAGTTGTATACTACAGGGGGCTAGCTGGCTGTATACTACACCCTCGGCTTATACTCGAGTCAATAGGTTTTCCCATTTTTTTGTGGTAAAATTAGGGGTCTCGGCTTATACTCGGGTCGGCTTATACTCGAGTATATACGGTAATACTTTTGATTATTTTTGTTTCAAATATAAAAATATCTTAAAAATAAAGAATTACAACCAGGAGTTTTGTCCATTTGTCAAACTTTGCACAACTTTTGTTGTTTTGAAATAAAGGGTTTTAGATCCCAAATGTTTTTTTTTTTGTACAGCATTTTTACATTGCTTTCTAAAATGAACTTAACATTTTTTTTTAACCTGAAATTTGTTTCAAGGTGGTAAAGTTAGACAGGTCATCATTTGTGACTTTTTTGGTGACTACGGCATGTGATGTAGTATTACAGTTCGTGTTGGGATGGGGTTACAGCAGTAAAGATATCAGTGTAGATTTGAGCAAAAGATTAACCATGAACATATTACAAAATATTGCAAAGCAAATATCATTTGTAATAAGTTCATTGAGTTAATAAGTTTATTGTACAGTTAAAGCTATTAATTGATTGAAAAAATGGGAATGGGAATGGTTAATGGGAATGGGAATGGTTAATTCAAAAATTTTCACCTTATAAGGCGCGAAAAAAACGGTATTTGATAAAGAGCCAAAATGACAAAGACAAATGAGGTGCAAAAATAGACTTACAACAAGCGCAAAAAGCGCTCAGGGAAGGGAGAAATAAGGTAAATGACCCCTAAGCCATTAGTTGGCTTACTTTACGCTAGAAAGTTAGAACACAATTCTGTCGGATTAGCAGTATTTCTGGCACACCCCCTTTTTATAGGCCACGCCTCTTCTGTCAAGCTAGTTGTAGGAGAGACAGAAAACTGTCTAAAACCCTTTAGAGATGTGGTGCAGACAGTGTTTTAGTGGAATTCAGTTGCAGAGAGATTAATAAATCTCCCCCAATATCTCTTTACAAAGTGTAGGTATAAAATGTCTAATTCTTTATCTTGCATTGTTAATCAAACAATTCCCGAGCCTTTCTCTGACTTGTGGCAATGGAGACTGTGCACAAGCTGTAGGGTGGGTAGCAAAGGTATCGGAGGTCACGCCAACTTCCTCAGACACGCGCATTTTGTCATATCTGGTAATTATACTCACCTGTTGAGAGCAAAAACCCACTCGACGGCAGTTCTTGCACTTGAGGCATCATGGACCTTTTTCATGTCTCATATACCAGAACTGTAACTCGATAAAAAATGTTATTTGATTTTTCTATATACAGTTATTTTTATAGACAGAAAAGAAATGTCAAGAATAGGAAAAGTTTACAACTTTCTACATAAACTGATTCATACATAAATATTTTGTATCAGAAGTTACAGATGTGCAGAGAAGAGGCTGAACCAGAGAAGACATCACAGTTGAGCTTCTTTTCTGTAACGTAAGATTTAGGGGTTTTTTACATGAAAAATTCTCACTCTCAATCCCCTAGTGATGTTAACACAAAAAAGATCAATTTAACCCCTTTCTTTACAATTTTACTAACTTTTATTGCTTTTTTAGATCCAATAACTCCCTAGGCTGGTCATTGCATAATTCCAGGGTGAGGACGGGGACTCTCTAAGCAGACCCAATGGGGTTTATTTACTAAGAGTCACCCTGCACACTTTTGTGAGATTGTGCACCGCTTGAGTGGCTAAAACGGCTTTAACAAGTATTAAATAAGTGTGTGCGCTGGGATTGTGGCGTACACGATCTTAGTGAATCGTGGCACATTGCATTATAGACGGACAATGCACTTTCTGTGAACTCCGGTGACCCTGTAAGTAAATATGCCCCATTATGACCCATCTACTTCTGTGAGCTGACAATGTGGTTTATATACATTTTCATTTAGCTTCTGGACATTGTACTAGTATCTGACACATAGAGAGAGAGATGAGACTGATCAGAGATGATGAGATCCATTAGATGCCTATTACACACAATGACACAGTCAGCTCTCCTAAATCTCTGCTATTCCAAAACACACTAGGACTGCTATACGCCTCCCCAGATAAATAACTTATCTTTGTGTAGTTTGAAGCTTGTAGATTCTGTGTCTCAATGTACATTAGTGAGTGATCTCTGTCATGGACTGCAGGGGGCGGGGATGGAGTGCAGGGGGAGTGGCTAGAGTGCAAGGAGCAGAGACAAGAGAGATAAGCTCCGAGTAGCCTCAGGCAAGATGGTTTCCCCGACCCTAAAGTCAGAAGTTACAGGGTCGTGTCTAGGGGCAACTATAATTGTGTACACCAGAACTGATAGAGACAGGTTGGAATTATATCTGTGAAATAATGTATAAGAGAATAAGTGAATAAGAGAATGTGTTATTTTGTTATTTTTGTGGGAATATACCTTTAATACTTCTCTGCGCATAAATGAGAAAGGAGGTTTTTGTACGGCTCTGTATCACTGTGTGAGAGGATAATATCTACTCTGCTGACAGTAATAATCTGCTGCATCATCTTCTGTCACTTTGATTGTCAACTTGAAATTAGTTCCAGATCCAGTGAATCGGTCTGGGACTCCTGTGTGTCGGGTTGTTGCATATCTAATAAGAAGCTGTGGCCGTTCTCCTGGTTTCTGTTGGTACCAGTGTAACCAGTTGCCTATATCATTACTGGCTGTACATGAGATGGTGACTGTCTCCCCCGGGGACACAGAGATATAACCTGGAGTCTGGGTCAGAACAATCTCTCCACAGGATCCTGAGGATAAATAAGAGGAGACATGGATGTATTTCTATCATAGCTTTAATATATGGTTACACTGTGTCAGTAAGTCTCACCATGAATAGAGATGAGGAGGACACACAGCAGAAGCCCCTGAGAAGCCATCGCTATGTCTCTGGAGTGACAGCACAGACTATAGAGGAAAAATACAGTAATTGCATTTACTGGTCGTGTGATATTATACAATCAAAATGGACAAAAATTTTTTAGATTTTTGGCTCCATTTATTGAAGTTCCAAGACCAGGAGGTTGTGGAAGCCATGACAAATTTCCTGTAGCCATTTCCGGCATTTTCTGTTGCTTCATCCTGGCATAAATTATGAAATAGGAGTAAATGTTGAGAAGGTAAATAAAAGTGTAGATAAACCTGTACCCTGATAATGTAAGCACATTGTCAGCACACAGCATCTCACAGCACTAGAGGGATCATGAAAAGTCTGCTTAGAGAGTCCCCGTCCACACTCTGGAATCTTACACTGACCATCACTGAGTGATAGGAGCTAAACCAGCAATAACACTGAGTAAAATTGTAAAATAAGGGGTTAAAAATGATGCTTATAGTGTAAACATCACTAGGGGTTTACAATTTGAGAACTTTATTTCATGGCTAAACCCCTTTGAGAGAAAGATGGTAGAATTCAACGTATGACTATTTTATGAACTTAACTATTCAAAATTCACTGCTTGTAAAAAGTATTTGGATTTCTTTCACATATTTTTATTTTAAAGCTTGGAATGTTATACAAATTTTTATATGAATATAGAAAACATTATGAAAAATTCAATAAATCCATAAAAATATCACACATTGCAGCCCCTATATGTAACAGTAGTACAGCTAAATAATAAATTAAAAGCACATAACCCTACTGGGGGACTACAGAAAGACACATATCATGACCGACAGGTAAATAAGATCATTGAATCACTTCAAATGGTTATGTCCATGAATAAAAAAGGTTGTATATGATTGGGGCAATAATAACAATAAACCTCACATATTTGCCTCACTTACCTTTCCTTGCTCCAGCAGCAGTCCCCACACTCCGGGGGCGGGGACACGTGCTGGTCGCCTCTCTAAGATTTAAAGGGCCAGCCGGTGATTGGCATTGGCCGTCCGCCTTTCCTGTTAAATTGCCGTCCCCTTCCTGTGTCGGATCTCTATGCCTTGTGTCTTTGTGAAAGCTTGTCTCCTGGTACCCTGTGCATTTATAGTGATTTCCAGTTGTGATCTCCAGCCTGTCCATGACTCTGTCTCAGCCTTACGATTCTGTACCACGCCTTGGCCACCACCGCGGGCAAAGTCGCGCCTGTGGAGTGACCTGCAGGTATCCTGCCACAGCAAGTCCAACCCATTTAGCAGTGGCCTCTGGTAAAAACCGAGTACCACTTAGACTACGCTCCCAGGTGTTGGCTTACGTCATCACTCGCGGGGGTTCAGTGGGTCCTCTATATGCAATCTCTGATAAAAATCCTGAAGAATACAGCCAGTTCTGAATTTCTTAGAATATGTTTACATGTGGCATTTTTTATGTAACTCTCTGGTGTAAAAAATGTAACAGAAAAGTAAATTCATGTAATTTTGAAAGTTAACATTTCTTTTTGGAAATTGAAAGTTCAGGTGAATATGAGAAACTTTGTTTTTATATATTTTATTAGATGAATATGCCTTTGCCTCCTGTTTTCAGCTTAATTCCCGCCTGCTAAACTGCTGGGTGTACTGCTCAGATCTGTCTTCAGTGAAGAGTGAGAAGCATAAGGACATTGACCCAGAATTATCGAACTGACTGTGCAAGTTTTCTGGAGAACTTTGCACATATATTTATGAAGTGTGTACACCAGTTTTGTTTCACATCTGCACCATGTCCTCCGCAACACAAATCTGTGCACCTAAATGGCCGTATCGGTGACAATTTTGCAAAATTGAAGACACCCACTGTATACTGCTCAGTACTGCTAAACCCTGCAGACATGACACTGCTCAACTCCCAGAAATTCTGTTCAACTCTAATTGTTCCCCAATGTTCCCAGTGTGTGTCTCTCTGCCATGGACATACAGTATATACTAAAATGTGTTGCTAAAGTCAGTTCTAAGCAGTTTAGAAGGCAGGAAAGAGTTTATTACAGGGTATAGAGGCATCATCTGTTGATAAGATCAAAAGACTTTCATTAACAAAAATTTTTTGAAACAATGATTAACCTTCACAGAAATGCACAATAATTGAAAGACATTTAGAGTAGTGTTGATCACTGTATGACTATGAAAAGGTCACCGTAAAACACACTGTAAGTTTATGAAGGGCACAATAATTAGAGTCTGATGTAGGGCACATATTTATACATGTAAATAATCCAGTAATTGTAAACAATGTCCATTCCATCCATATTATATTTTTGCCCCATTGTAGAACAGAAACATTTTAGCTCGCCGTGTAGACTTCTGAAGGCATGAAAAAGCCGATATCTGGAGCAGCTGTAACATTGAAGTTAATAAAGATATTCTGACCTCATGGATGCTGCTGCTTCTCCTTTGTACTTTGTACCAGGAGCAGTCATTTCAAGAATGTCTTTCTACCTTATGACACCTCATATCTTGTGGGTGTCCAATCCTGTCTTTGGCGGGTGTCCAATCCTGTCTTTGGCGGGGGCAATCGAATTTTATTGGGTTCTTTTCGTCTCCTGATTCAGTCCCTGGATACTCCGCTCGCCTGGGCTCTTGGCTTCTTTTCTGGTTTTGCTTCTCTTTGCTGTTTTGGATTTATAGTTTTTTTCTCTAGTGAACCCTTTTTTTGCTATCTAACATTGGGGCAGATTTACTTACCCGGTCCAGTTGCGATCCAGCTGCGGGTTCTCCCACACTGATTCCGGTCCGGCTGGGATTCACTAAGGTCCGTGCGCCAATATCCACTAGGTGTCGCTGCTGCACCGAGGTCCGCTGGAGTTCACCGGAGTTCACCTTCTATTTTTTTGTGCAGGTAAGTGCGTGTCAAGCAACACTTTTTTTTTTTAAATACCGAATCCATCGGGTTTTCCGACGGCAACGCCCCCCGATTTCTGTTGCATGCAACCCAGCGCGATTGCGCCAAAATCCAATCGTGTACACCAAAATCCCGGCGGAATTCGGCGCAAATCGGAAATTGTTGGGATACCTGACGGAATCACGTGATTCTGACCCTTAGAAAATGAGCCCCATTGTCTCTAAAGTGGTGACCTCTACGTGTGTATTAGCTGCTGGTATAGCTGAGCCACTTCAAGCTCTCCTGTGAGGGGCATTTCTGCAAAGCATCAGATTTCCTTAGACTCAGATTGGGGTTTAGGTATTTTTTTTTTATAATGTGAACTGGGACATGGCAATTTTAACCAGTTTGTGGAGAATTATTTTAAGGACTGTTCCATTACAGATTGCCTTAGAGGGGGATACCTGGTTGATGGGAACTGTGCTTCTGTTTTCAAGTTAGACATTGCTCTGCTCTAAATTGTATTTAGGGATCCCTACTGTGCTGGTCTGAAGACTTCATAGGCCAAATCAACTTTTCAAATTATGCTAATGAGCCTGAGCGGCTACTGGGGTGGTTTCCAGAGTCCCTCTGTGCTGCAGCCTGTTACATTGCAGCAGGAAACGGCTCTGGGAACTGCACCAATAGCCCACAGGCTCATTAACATAATTGTAAAAGTTGATTTTAGAAGGAAGGAGGCCATGGATAACAAATATAAGAACATTACCACAGTCACGGTGCCGGGATCTATGATGAATTTTGATGGTAGATTTCCTTTCAGTTTCCTGTTTTGGACGGTGTTAATAAACTCTGGGCTATTAACCTGAATACATCTTCCTGTATGTGACTTTTCCCCAGAATATAAGTCCTGTTTCACACTAAATATATAAGATGCAGCCATTAAACATCTGTATAACTTTATGGTGCCCGGATGATGAGAACTCGGTCTCACAATCCTTGAGCTCCATCTGCTGTTCTATCATTTCCTTTCAGCTGTGTAAAAACTTACATCTTATAAAATGTCTTCACCAGATCAGTCACTGCTCCTAGTGTATATAAAGAGGGAAGAAATGTATGTAAAAAAAAAAAATTGCAAGTGGCTTTATTTTTTAAACTTATTAATATAGAAATAGAGATAGTTACATAGAGAGATAGATATATAGATATGAGATAGATAGAGAGATAGATAGATATGAAATAGATAGATCGATAGATAGATAAAGAAAGAAAGAAAGAAAGAAAGAAAGGAGATCCACAACCTACAAAGCCGGGTGTAATATCTATATAATAGATAGATAGGAGATAGATAGATATCACCAAAAAATAGGCAGCACTCCAAGGTTGTAGTCCAAAAAAAGAAGTTGAAACTTTATTCCATAGCAACGTTTCGGTGGTTTAATCCACCTTTATCAAGCATAACAACAATCGTTACATACCAGCTATTTAAAGGTGCATAGTGTCTCCCATTGGTCAGATAGTGGTAAGGTGCATATCGGTAAACATGTACAAAAATAACATTGTAAGTGAACATTTATAATGGCATATTACAAGTCATATATGGTATATGCATTAACAGTGAAATTTCATATTTCACTGGCTGTAAAGTGCAATAGTGTCCCACATTAAAAAACAGGAAGTCCCACCTCTCGGCATATGACCAGCCCACGTCTCCTTCTCCATTCATAGAAATGGTACACACCTGTAATTAAAGCACCTGTCTCGGGATATTCGAAGAAACAGCGAAAGTGTGTGGTGTAAGCTCATTGTCAGCTCCCCTGTAGTGTCACAGTGAGAGTGACTTCCGATGTCTACCTAGCGTGCATGCGCCGTAGTAACAAGAGGGAAGCGGCGGCCATCTTGGATGAGGGCAGTTTTCCAGTACGGACCGGCTATAGGATAGATGAAGGTTCATGTTGTCACAGTGTTTTTGCGCCAGTTTTGCAACTAAACACCAAACTTGTCATGCAGCAAAAATAATCATGTTTTCCTCTTTTATCCTACCTTCGTCTAATAATCATTCATTATTAGCAACTTGTTCATTTAGGTGCAATTTAGGCGCAAAAACACTCCAGCCCGAAGTTGGCGTAAACTGAGAAGCAACAATGAGCTCTTGTGCAGAGCAGCTCATCCCCAGCAGCAGAGCTCAGCAGCCACTACAGACATTACGTGCAGACTCTGTTTACACTTCATGACCTTCTATTTACAAATAGCCTCAGCTCAGAGCAGGAGAGAGAAGAAGTTTGTAGGATTTTTAAGATACTACAGAGAAGTGTCCCCCGTGTAGCAGGATAGAAGAGAAGTGTGTGGGAGCTGCAGACAGGACAGAGAAAAGTCCGTATTTCCTTATGTCATTAGGCTTCTTGAAAGTCATGATTGATATTAAGAAGCCTACTCACATATTTCCCAGAATTCTCTGGTGGAGCGTCAATTGTAATTCTCCACACGTCTGAAGGGAGGCCTTAATTGGCAAAGTTTCCATAAGGAGAGCTCTGGTCTATCCTTCTTTTTAAGAAGTCGCAAAAATGTCTGAAATTCTTTTGCACCTACATTCTAAACTTTTGTCTACATCTGCTCGTTGGTGCATTTACACCAAAACTGCAATTTTTTAATACGTCCACATCTGGGTTTTAAAGATATATTAGGTGAAACACTGAAAAAGTCTTGTGTGGCGCAAATATGCAACTGTGCCAAAAAAGTCAGAAATATAAGAGAAAACATTTGTAACATTAATTACATTGATTATCGTGTCTTGATACATGGAAGACATCTCTATCCATACTCATTATACTAAATAATAAAATCCCTCCAAACATTAATAACAACATGGAATTGTACCATTAAAATACCCTGGAATAATACCAGTGATTAGGTGGATGCTCCGCAGCCTTTCGCCCCAAACCCAACCACCTATATGAAGATCCTCCATTGTTGCTTCCCTCATACTATCCGGGTCTTCTCCACCTGATGAGACTCTTATAGCTGAGATGTTTTGTGCTTCCCTCTCTCAGTCCCGGGAGGATTCGCCCTCATTCTCTTTTCTTATAGTAGATGTATTTTTATCCTCCTGTACAGACGCCTGTTCTCTGCTCTGATGATATGAAGGAGGTTTTTGTACGGCTCTGTATCACTGTGTGAGAGGGTGATATCTAACCTGCTGACAGTAATAATCTGCTGCATCTTCTGCCTTCAGGTCAGTAATTGTCAGAGTAAAATCCAGTCCTGATCCTGATCCACTGAACCTCTCTGGGATCCCGGACTGGCGAGTAGTCGCCCAATAGACGAGAAGCTTCGGAGGTTCTCCTGGATTCTGTTGATACCAGCTGATATAAGCGTAGGTTGAATCGCTTACACTAGAACTGGGTTTACATTGGATCTTGATGGTGTCTCCCGGAGAACCCACCAAATATTCCGGAGTCTGGGTCATCACAATCTCTCCACAGGAAGCTAAGAAGAGAAAGGACAGAAATATCTCTGACTCCTCCACAACAACATCCCCTCATTCCAGCTAAGGGGTTAATGTGTGTGATATTATATGAGGCGTCACTTGTACTTTACCTCTGATGTAAAGATACAGGACACAGATGAGAGAAGTCAGAGACATCATCTTCTCCTCTGAGGATTGTCTGATCACAGATCACAGAGCGCGGACATTTATACTGTGTCCCCTCCAGAGAGACGTCACCTGAGGTTGTGTATGCAAAAGAGGAAGACGAGGTCCTCTACAGGAGAGGAGAACACTAAACCTTCTGTTTTCTATCAATATTCACTATACTGTGTTCTCTAGCGCACGGGTGACTTTTCTCTATAGTGATCTGCTGTATGTCGAGATGAAATCCAGAGGAAATGCAATGATCTAACAAGACAACTATAGGACAATTACTTGGGATTTTGGGAGTTTCTTGTATTCTCTATAACTATTTTGTGATCAATCTATAGCAGTGGTGGCCAACCTTTGGCACGGGTGCCAGAGGTGTCACTCGGAGCACCTTCTGTGGGCACCCAGCACAGAATTTACCAGATAGGACTCAAGGCTTCCTCCTTCAGTCCAACACAGCCCAGGGCGCGCCACGCTCAGTGCTATTTTAAAGTGACACCTACTTCAGGAGGAGCGAAAAGGTGTTGGCAGAGATGGATTATCTTTGGAGCTCCTGCTTTGGGTCCCCTGATTTTTCCTGTTATGGGGAGCCTGGAGATAACTACAATCCAAATGTCTCCTGCTTTCTATTGTATTGGTATCCTCAGGACGCCAATATGATTGAAACCTGTGATGCAGCAGAGATTAACAGGTTACACTAAACTGTCATGTTGGCACTTTGCGACGTAAAAGTGGGTTTTGGTTGTAGTTTGGGCACTCTGTATCTAAAAGGTTCACCATCACTAATCTATAGTGTAATTCTATGTCAGCTCATCAACTGGATTTTCTACTCATAGATAGTAAAAGATACATCACATCTTGGTGGCATTAAAGGGATATTCCCATGAAGAAGTTTCTTATATTTACTCAGGGTAACAAAATAACACATTTTCTAATTGTCATTAACACAAATGCAGCATTTCACAGATATAAGTCCAACCTGTCTATCAGTCCTGCTGTACACAATTTCAGTTGCCCCTAGACACGACCCTGTAGCTTTTGACTTAGGGTCGGGTGGCTGCCATCTTGGATGAGATTGTACAGATGAGATTTCTGTTTGTCTCTGCACTGAGCCTGTAGCCCCGCCCCCTGCACAAAGCTCAGAGACACTCACTGATCACATCCTGCCAGCACAGAGAGAGAGGCTGCAAACTACAAGCTACAAAGAGATAAGTGATCCGGGGGGAAAGGGGAGGCAGGCACATATCTGTGAGATGTAGCAGAGCTAAAAGTGTAAGTGTGTAATCGTCTATCAGCCTCTGTTTAATCATCTCATGCATATCTTATCTGTCTCATATCTTTCTATGTGTCAGTGTGCTAGTACAATGTCAGAAGCCAGATGAAAGTGTATATAAACCTGTACCCTGATCATTTAACCACATTGTTACACCACAAAAAAACTAGATGGGTCATAATGTTTCTGCTTAGAGAGGCCCCACCCACACCCTGGGATTTTTCACTGAGCAGCCGAGGGAGAGATAGGTGCTAAAACAGCAAAGCCGGCAGCATTTAGCAGAGAATGTTCATGACGCCATGGGAACGTTGCCCCGCCCCCCCCCCCCCCTCCTCCATAGTGCCGGGATTGTGCACACAGAAGTACGAGGTTAAAGATTTGTTTTTTTTCTGTAATGTACTTTAATTTAGTAGGAAATGAAAAAGGGGATTGGAAAAAATAGCAAAATCACATTATGATAAAAAAATAGCAAGAGAAAAACATCTACTGCGAGGCTAAAAGCAAATCTACCATAAAAAAGCCAAAATCTTACTAGTTATTCCGGGCTCCTGATGTGGACTTACAAATGGTCACTGATTTGACACCAACCTCTCCGCCCCCTTATGACCTCTGGTGACCTCTTTGGATGTTACTTTAGTCCCAGGCTGCAATGATCACCTGTTAGGTGTCTGTAATGAAGCTTTTTTTTATAATCCTTGTTCCCCTGACATCATATTATTGTGAAAATGGAGTTGTGACAAGGAACATAAAAAAATATATTTTTATTTTGTTTAAATCTTTTTATAGTTTTTCCAATAAATTCCATAAATACAAATATAGACATTTAGACCATAAAAAAACATTTGTCTGCAGTTACCTTTATGAAATATACCAGTTCCGTTTTACATGCAAATTCAGCTTAAGTACCAACCTAAAGAACCCATCTTGTACAAAAATGGGGACTGCTTGTATATTCCTTTCTATGGGCTTCTTTTGCCAAAAACTCTTTTAAAAACTAAACCTCATGCTGCTAACGTCACCACTTGACTCTTTAATCTTGCACCTGCACAGTCTGTATGTTGCTTCAGCTAGATTCAGATCGGTAGTGCTGCAAGTGCTCTGGTGACACCCTCTGAGCACTTGAGGCTCATTAGCATATTTCTATAAGATATTTGCAGAAAGGAGCCAATAAAAGAGGAATATAAGCCAAATCGGGAGCTCAGAGGAACACGACGGTGATTTATAAAGTACCATTTTTGTGATAGAATTCCTTTCCATCTCTGAACATGTCAAAGAAAAGACGTTATGAAATACAAATTTGCTGCAAATTTTTTGTTATCTTTTTTTCTTTAACCCCGGACTGGGTCACAGACAGCCATCCTTTTATACATAATAGTATTTCGGAGGGGGCTAAAGAATGGGACTTGCGTTATTTTACATAGGTTTGTATGTTGTTGGATGTAGAGATGGAAGTCGTGTATTTTACTTGCCGGTTGTGATCTAACTGGGTTCTCCACTCCGGCTTGACCACCAAAATCCATAAATACAAAATCAAGAAGGAGGCAGCATCCGCAGAGGTGTAAGGCTGCCTGCACCCGCATTCACACAATGGGGGTCATTTATCTCTAGTCAGGACATTTGTTTCTGTCTTTTCTTCTTTTGTTCCGGTTTTAGACTTGTTTGATTTACCTTAGAGGTTGATATTTTGGGCAGCTGAGTCTTTGCAAGTTTTTAATAAAGTCACACAAAAGTCTCACAAAGGTCTCAAACACTTCTAAAGTTTCTTGCACGTCTGATAAAAACTGCAGTTTATTTGCAACTTTTTTTACAACAATTTGCCCCAAAATTATGTCTTTTCATCGGTTCACATCTAGATTTTAAAGATATATCAGGCGCAACACTTAAAACATTATGGTGCAGCCAAATTTCGAGGCAAGTGATTCACTGATTTAGGAACAAAATTATCAAATGTACTAAAAAAAAAGTAGCATAAATAAGAGGCAAAAAGATAAATTTTTAAGGTAAATGACCCCCGATGAGTTTTGGATGCATTTTCGTTGTGTTTTGATGAAAAAATAAAAACAAAATGAAACTTCAATGAAAATGCATCCAAAATGCAATGAAAACACATCCAAAGCGCATCATGTGGACGCAGCATCAGTGGAGGTACAGCAACTACTCCCCGGCCATAATATCATAAATGGCAGCAAGATTTTACCATAACAATGTATCAGAAACCAGCTAATTATTCTGACGCCTGCTGATTTTTCCGCAATGTGTATATGGGATTTGGATAAAAATGATACATTACACTAATAGAGTATTTTTCTCTCGAAAAGCCTTGTGTAAAATGTGTGTGGGTGTCCAAAAATCAACACTGTGTCGCAGCTCCGTGGGGGAATTTTGTACAGTAATGTGCTGCAGCAGCTGAGGTATTTATTATAATCTATAGCAGCTATAGTGTGTATGATGAAGTTCTGCAGCAACTGAGGTGCATATTATGAGGTTCTGCAGCAGCTAAGGTATGTATTATTATGAGGTTCTGCAGCAGCAGCAGATATGTATTATGATCCTCTCTAGCAGCTGAGCTACAGTGGTGGCCAAATGTATTGGCACCCCTGCAATTCTGTCAGATAATACTCGGTTTTTCCCAAAAAATTATTGCAATCAGAAATTCTTTGGTATTATTATCTTCATTTAATTTGTCTTCAATGGAAAACCACAAAAAGAATTGTCAAAAAGCCAAATTGGATATAATTCCACATCAAACATAAAAAGGGGGTGGACATGAGTATTGGCACTGTTTAAAAATTCATGTGATGCTTCTCTAATTTGTGTAATTACCAGCACCTGTAACTTATCTGTGGCACCTGACAGGTGTGTCCTTGTGTGTAGCACATTGAGCATGGAGAAAAGAAAGAAGACCAACGAACTGTCTGAGGACTTGAGAATCAAAATTGTGGGGAAGCCTGAGCAAATCTCAAGGCTACAAGTTCATCTCCAAAGACCTGAATGGTCCTGTCTACCGTGTGCAGTGTCATCCAGAAGTGTAAAGCCCCTTGCACTATGGCACCTCCCTAGATGAAGAAGTGTAAAGCCCAAGCACTGTGGCACCTCCCTAGATGAAGAAGTGTAAAGCCCCTGGCACTGTGGCACCTCCCTAGATGAAGAAGTGTAAAGCTCCTGGCACTGTGGCACCTCCCTAGATGAAGAAGTGTAAAGCTCCTGGTACTGTGGCACCTCCCTAGATGAAGAAGTGTAAAGCCCTTGGCAATGTGGCACCTCCCTAGATGTAGAAGTGTAAAGCCCCTGGCACTGTAGCACCTCCCTAGATGAAGAAGAGTAAAGCCCCTGGCACTGCGGCACCTCCCAAGATGAATACGTATAAAGCTCCTGGCACCGTGGCACCTCCCTAGATGAAGAAGTGTAAAGCCCATGGCACTGCGGCACCTCCCTAGATGAAGAAGTGTAAAGCCCCTGGCACTGTAGCACCTCCCTAGATGAAGAAGTGTAAAGCCCCTGGCACTGCGGCACCTCCCAAGATGAATACGTATAAAGCCCCTGGCACTGTGGCACCTCCCTAGATGAAGAAGTGTAAAGCCCATGGCGCTGTGGCTATCCTCCCTAGATGTGGATGGAAAAGGAAAATTGACAAGAGATTTCAACGCAAGATTGTACGGGTGGTGGATAAAGAACCTCGACTAACATCCAAACAAGTTCAAGCTGCCCTGCAGTCCAAGGGTGCAACAGTGTCAACCCGTACTATCCGTAGGCATCTGAATGAAAAGGGACTGTATGGTAGGATGACCAGGAAGACCCCACTTCTTACAGAGAAACATATAAAAAAAGCCAGGCTGGACTTTGCCAAAACTTACCTGAGAAAGCCTAAAACGTTTTGGGAGAATGTCCTCTGGTCAGATGAGACCAAAGTAGAGCTTTTTGGGAAAAGGCATCAACATAGAGTTTACAGGGAAAAAAAGAGGCCTTCAAAGAAAAGAACACGGTCCCTACAGTCACACATGGCGGAGGTTCCCTGATGTTTCGGGGTTGCTTTGCTGCCTCTGGCACTGGACTGCTTGACCGTGTGCATGGCATTATGAAGTCTGAAGACTACCAACATATTTTGCAGCATAATGTAGGGCCCAGTGTGAGAAAGCCTCCCTCAGAGGTCATGGGTCTTCCAGCAGGACAATGACCCAAAATAAACTTCAAAAAGCACTAAAAATGGTTTGAGAGAAAGCGCTGGAGACTTGTAGAGTGACCAGCAATGAGTCCACAACTGAATCCCATAGAACCTGTGGAGAGATCTCACAATAGCCTCTTGGAGAAGGCACCTCCAAATCTCAGGGACCTGGAGCAGTTTGCCAAAGAAGAATGGTCTAAAATTCCAGAAAAACCTTGTAAGAAACTCATTGATGGTTACCGGAAGAGGTTTTCCCCAGTTATCTTGTCTTAAGGTTGTGCTACTAGGCTGAGGGTGCCAATACTTTTGTTTTGTGTAAAATGATCAATGATTTGACTTTTTTTTCATTCTCTTTTGTGTTTTTTCATTGCAAGCAAAATAAATGATATATATTAATACCAAAGAATTTGTGATCGCAGTCATTTTCTGGAAGAAAACGAGTATTATCTGATAGAATTGCAGGGGTGCCAATACGTTTGGCCACCACTGTATGTGTTATGATGCTCTGTAGTAGCTGAGGTGTGTATTATGATGTTCTGTAGTAGCTGAGGTGTGTATTATGATGTTCTGCAGTAGCTGAGGTGTGTATTATGATGTTCTGCAGTAGCTGAGGTGTGTATTATGATGTTCTGCAGTAGCTGAGGTGTGTATTATGATGTTCTGTAGTAGCTGAGGCGTGTATTACACTGTCTCCAAGCCCTTTATACTGTCTCCAAGCCCTCTATGTCGTCTCCAAGCCCTCTATACTGTCTCCAAGCCCTCTATGTCGTCTCCAAGCCCTCTATACTGTCTCCAAGCCCTCTATGTCGTCTCCAAGCCCTCTATACTGTCTCCAAGCCCTCTATGTCGTCTCCAAGCCCTCTATACTGTCTCCAAGCCCTCTATGTTGTCTCCAAGCCCTCTACACTGTCTGCAAGTCCTCTATACTGTCTCCAAGCCCTCTATGTTGTCTCCAAGCCCTCTATACTGTCTCCAAGCCCTCTATGTCGTCTCCAAGCCCTCTACACTGTCTGCAAGTCCTCTATGCTGCCTCCAAGCCCTCTGTACTGTCTCCAAGCCCAATATGTCGTCTCCAAGCCCTCTATGCCGCCTCCAAGCCCTCTGTACTGTCTCCAAGCCCTCTATGTTGTCTCCAAGCCCTGTATGCCGTCCCGAAGCCCTCTATGCCATCTCTAAGCCCTCTATGCCGTCTCTAGGCCCTCTATTCCGTCTGCAAGCCCTCTATGGCGTCTCCAAACCCTCTATGTTGTCTCCAAGCCCCCAGGCCCAATTATTTGTGGTTATTTTGCTGATTCTACGCCAGAAAAATATGTGTATTATCACTGCCTGGATTCAGAATCTCCCCACTCTGCAAAAAGAGTACAAACCGCACGGGTACATTAATTGTCGTAAAAGAAATGCAAAGTAATACAAAAAACTTTACTAACTTAAGTTATAATAGTCCATACTTACCTGCCTGACCACTGACCCTTGCTGATATGTTTACCTAAATATTTGAACTAAAATTATTTTCTAATAAGTACTGAGAAGGTAAAAAAATCATTCATCTATGCAGAATCTAGGAAATAGCAGAGAATGAGGAAGGAGGTTTTTGTACGGCTCTGTATCACTGTGTGATAGGAGTATAACCCTGCTGACAGTAATAATCTGCAGCATCGTCTGCTGTCACTTTAATTGTCAACTTGAATTCAGTTCCAGATCCTGATCCAGAGAACCGGTCTGGGACTCCTGTGTATCTGCTGGTTGCAAAATATATAAGAAGCTTTGGAGGCTGCCTGGGTTTCTGTTGGTACCAGGCCAGGAGATTCTGTGAGTTCCCACTATAATAGACACTTTGACTGGCTGTACATGAGATGGTGACTGTATCTCCGGGGGACACGGACACATATTCTGGGTCCTGGGTCATCACAATCTCTCCACAGGAAACTTGGAGGAGAAAGAGAAGAGATAATGGTGACAATGATAGAAATGTGAGCCTTCTCCTCTTACTCCATGTATACAGGGATGTCCTATGTCTTCTCCTCTATCCACATAGTATAAACCTCCCTGGACATTACCTTGTATGTAAAGATACAGCGCACAGAGCAGAGATCTCAGGGAAACCATCTTCATTGTTCTGGACGCTCACACACACAGATCATTGGTTTCATGTCTTATTTATATCACATGAAATCTCCAGGGAAATAGTCTGAGAGACGACGTCATACAGGAAATATGCAAATCATATGCAAATCATACAGATGTTCATAGGTGCATATAGCAGTGTAATATATACAGGTACATACAGCAGTGTAATATATACAGGTACATACAGCAGTGTAATATATACAGTACATATAGCAGTGTTATATACAGGTGCATACAGCTGTGGTGTATATATATATATATATATATATATATATATATATATATATATATATTACATTTTTGTTTCTGTAAATATTTTCAGCGGCAGCGATGACTGAATCCTCAGTGGTGGAAGTATATGTGCCAAAGCGACTTCTCTCTAGGGCCCAGTCACCGCTACATTAAACCTGTGGGTAGTTAAAAAGATGTTACATCCCTGTCTATACTTACTTGCCCACATCAGTTGTAATGTGGACCTTGCTCCTAATGGCATTGCACAGTGCACACCTTATTTCATCCACCACATGTTGGTGCTGGGCGAGGATAGCCTGCCCAGAGAAGTAGTGGCAGCTGGGAGTTACATATTGTTGGACGGCCATTACCATAAGCTGTCTGGAAAACCGACAATTTTGCAACTGTCACAGTCAGGACTGGGGCTTGTGTGGAAGATGGTACAAACATTCCCTTTTTCTCCATTGTTTGGGTGCCCAGAATCCTACCCTGGGATGGTGTGGACAGGATTGGTGATGGTTGTGGTGGTGACCTTGTCAATCGGGAACAAGGCCACCACTAGGAATTTTGGGTCCCCTGTCTGGAATTAAATGCCAGCATTCACTTGCTTAGGAAACACCTGGAGAAAGAGATGAGAACTTGGTGGGATGCTAAAACCATCGAGGACTATGCAGAGAAACTAATGATCCCCCGAGGGCTCTGTATAAAGAAATTTCCTACAACTATTTATTCGGATGATTTCCTCAAAGAATGGAATAATATCCTGTCGGACTGCTCCATAAAACTGATCAAACTAATTATAACGCAAGAACTGAGTGAACTGGAAGCAATTGAAAGTGATATAAAAAAACAAACAAATAGAAGATCTTGAAATTTCAGTAATGGAAATTTAAAAAAAGAAATTTAAACGAGATCTAGCAGATTATAAATGAAACCAGGTTTGGTTTCAGTTGGAGAGAATGGGATCGCAATGGGAACAGACCACGACCGAGATCCATTCTGAGGAAACGCAACAAAAGTAAAAATAGGGATAATCCTCATGTTAGTTTCTCAGAAACAGAGGGTAGCACCAGCTCTTTGGACACAGAAGACTTATCGGATGTTGATTGCAATTCAACCTCTTCCCAACAAAAGCAAAGTAGCAAGGACAAAACGCATGCCGCATTGAACAGGAACAAACAGAATCCTCCAAAAAACGGGAAAAAAGGAGAAGACGGGCAGGGCGGAAGCAGCGGTCCAAAAATGGCGACACGCCAAAAGAACAAGAAGAACAATTAGAGTCCACAGTCATTAACTTGTCTAGTTATAACTTCACAGAGACACATGTCAATTTATTGGATAAAAGGTTTAGGCTTTGTACCAAGTGATAATTTTCATCTTTTTAACACTATCCTTGATGTAACTAAATTTGCTTGGAATATTACCATCAAAAAACACTTCCAGGGACTGAACGATCCATCTGAGGGTACTGAGTTTTTAGACCAAGTGCCGACAAATAATATAGCTCCTCCAGTAATGGATGCATACAATTTTACAGATCAAGTTAATTTGTTAACGTTGAAATCCTTGTCTATAGAATCTGAGGTATATAATGACAAAAAAATAGATACTTCCCGTATCGTAAAAAAATCCGGGATTTTATCCAGTAGCGGCACGCACGGTGGCCCTGGATGAATTCCAGGATATGGTAGAAAGAGACCTCACGAAATTAAAATTACAAATAGACAGACATAAGGGCTCTGATAACTTGATGTCTAAGGAAAGAATTAAGAACAATAAAGACATTATAGTTCGCCCAGCGGACAAAGGGGGCACAGTAGTTATCATGGATGCAAAGTTATACAAGAAACTTAATGAGGAGATTTTAAATGACCAGACTACCTATAGAAAATTAAGCAGTGACCCTACTTTTACTATCAAACATAAATAAGATAAACTTCTACAAGACGGTCTTTCTTTGGGGGTCATTAATGAAAGAATGAAGGAATATCTGCTTGTAGACCATCCTATCACGCCCATATTCCATTCCCTCCCCAAGGTTCATAAGAACACCTTTCTTCCTCTTATGCGCCCCATTGTGGCGGGCATAGGAAGTTTGAGAGAGCGCCTTGGGGAGTGGCTGGATGCGTTTCTACAACCATTAGCCAGCATTACCCCAAGTTGTCTCAGGGATACTAAACACCTATTGCAAATCATACAAAAAGTGGAATGGAACGGAAGGTATAGTTTAGTGACTAGTGATGTTATAGCATTGTACCCCTCGATACCGCATGACCTGGGAACTCAATTCTTGGAACGACACTTGAATCTATACAGTACATACAGCCCAGTACTTAAAGAATACATAGTGTCTGTTACACGCTTTCTCCTGTTACATAATTTCTTCGTCTTTGATGCTGAATTTTATTTGCAAGTGAGGGGGGCCCTATGGGTGCGAAATTTTCCCCCTCACTTGCGAATATCTATATGACACAATGGGAGGAAATCTTTGTTTTCTCCCCCTCCAACCATTTTAGAGAACATATAAAATGGATGGGGAGATTTATTGACGATTTAATGGATTTGGGATAACACCGATAAGGATTTTGAAGATATTATATCAACAATGATATGAATCTTTGCTTTACTTAGAATTTTGGTGGTAAGGAGGTGGTGTTCCTGGACGTCAGACTACGGGGAGATGTAAATCAGATAATTTCAATACCCTATAGGAAAGAAGTTGCGGGCAATTCTATTCTTTTAGCAACGTCCAACCACCCCAAACACGTTATTAATAAAATACCGCATGGTGAAATGGTGAGGGCTAAAAGAAATAGCTCTAGGAAAGAAGACCTAGATAATGAAATTCAAATAATCAAAGGTAGACTATCCAGAAGGGGCTATAAAAACCAAGTCCTGACTGCAGCGGAAAAGAAAATTAACAATAAAACAAGAAATAATTTATTACAGGACAAAGAAAAATTTGAGGTTTCTGGCACCAAAAATAAAAGTAAACCCCCATTACCTTTGTTACAGCTTTCAGCAAACAATACAATGAAATTAAATGCATCATCAGAAAAATGGGGTTGTGTCGACGGGGGTTAGATTTGTCTCTAGGAGGGGCAACTCCTTAGGTTCTATAGTGTCCCCTAGCCTGTTTTCCAATAAGGAGACAAAAAGAGGGAACAGCACTTGGTTAAATTTTAAAGGCAAATATGTAAAGAAAGACCAGGAATTCACGTCCTATTCAACGAAAAACAAATATAAAATTAATACTTACATCGATTGTAATTAGAGATGAGCGAGCACTAAAATGCTCGAGAACTCGTTATTCGAGACAGACTTTTCCCGATGCTCGAGTGCTCGTCTCGAATAACGAGCCCCATTGAAGTCAATGGGAGACTCGAGCATTTTTCAAAGGGACCATGGTTCGGGAATAAAATGTGTTATTTAATTGAAAAAGAATGTCTTCTGATAAGTGATCAGATGTATGCAAACATCTGCAATCTATTCTTCACTGTTCCGAGTGTATATTATCTCCCGACAAGTTAGCAGATGTGAAGAACAGTGAAGAATAGAATAAAAACAGTGAACACAGGATCATTTAAGTGAAAAAACGCAGGGAAAACCACAGTGAAGAATAGATTATAGATGTTCGGCACATCTGCTTACTTGTGAGGAGATACGCTGTTCCGGGATCTGCTCCTCTTCTTCCACTGAAGTCTCCCCGATCTCTCTGCCCTTCCGATGTCTCTGTGCCGCTGCCCCGGTGTCTCCGTGCTGCCGCTGCCCCGATGTCTCCGTGCTGCCGCTGCCCCAGTGTCTCTGTGCTGCTCCCCCGGTGTCTCTGTCCTGCTCCCCAGTGTCTCTGTCCTGCTCCCCGGTGTCTCTGTGCTGCTCCCCGGTGTCTCTGTGCTGCTCCCCCGGTGTCTCTGTGCCGCTCCCCGGTGTCTCTGTGCTGCTCCCCCGGTGTCTCTGTGCTGCTCCCCGGTGTCTCTGTGCTGCTCCCCGGTGTCTCTGTGCTGCTCCCCGGTGTCTCTGTGCTGCTCCCCGGTGTCTCTGTGCTGCTCCCCGGTGTGTCTGTCCTGCTCCCCGGTGTCTCTGTCCTGCTTCCCGGTGTCTCTGTCCTGCTCACCGTGTTCTTCAATGTGTTCTTCACACATATATATTGTTCTTCACATAGTATTTTGTTCGCACCGTTTTGCGCGTATCTTCCGACAAGTAAGCAGATGTGCCGAACATCTGCAATCTATTCTTCACTGCATTTTTCACTGTGTTTTTCACTTAAATGATCCTGTGTTCACTGTGTTCACTGTTTTTATTCTATTCTTCATTGTTCTTCACTGTGTTTTTTTAAATAAATGCTCGATCTCGAGCAGGGGAAATACTCGTTCGAGCAACGAGCCGTTTCGAGTACCTTAATACTCGAACTAGCGTCAAGCTCGGACGTGTATACTCGCTCATCTCTAATTGTAATACATCCAATGTGGTTTACCTGGGTTCCTGTACGGAATGTCTAGTACAGTACGTAGGCTGCACAACCGGTCCACTCAAGAAAAGAATCTGTAGACATATGTCTGAAGCCACTAATGAGAGTCTCAACATATCGGCATTGTCTAAACACTTTAAAAATGTTCATGGAGGTAATTTAAAAAGTTTTTGTTGGCAGGGAATAGAAAAAGTCACGAGATCAGCGAGGGGAGGTGACTTAAGAAAAAAATTATTAAACCGAGAGATGTTCTTGTTAAATACTAGACATCCAGCCAGATTAAATTTAAGACAGGATTTAATCCTCTGCTACTGATACTTGTCAAGTTGTTCCAAACAAAAATATTTATGCAGCCTAAGTATGGGTAAATTCCACAGACCTATGTCCAATTCGTGAGTGTTTCCACCTTATAGATCACAAGACAGAGGTGTGAACATTCCGCTACTTAAGGTGTGCACAGTGAATCTAGTCCGGCATCATAAGGGTTTTGCTTGAAGCCGACAATGAGTATACACCCACGTGACATCATAGGAAAGGGTGGTGCTTACCGGGTTTTAAATGGAATCTTAGAGTTTGTTTGGCAGATCATGACTAAGGCCGACTAAGGCAGAAACACGTTGATCATATGCTTGTAACTTAGGGATTTGTGTTTGTATGCCCTATACAATTTTTTATTCTACTCTAATAAAGATATAACCAAGATATGATCCTGCATCAGTGTAGCTACAGCATTCTCAAGGTATGTTTGCTTCATACTGCATCAAATCACATGGTAGGTTTCCTTTAAACATTTGTGGATATGCAAACTAGATGGGGGAATTGTAGCCCTTCAAAGTTTTTGCAAACATGATACTGAGTTGAATTGGCTTCTGCCATTAAGCTGCATGAATATTCTAATTTTACCAGTGTTTTTACTCATAAGCCATAACGTTACTATCCTAGGCTTACTCATAGCATAGCCTGATTAGCAGACCCGCCAAAATTTGGGTTTGAACCTGAGCTTGAAAAATCTGTTCGGACCTGAAACTCAAACCCTGCAGTAAAACCTGTGATTGGTGCAATGTGGTTCTGCAGTCAACATTTAAATCAATGTGGAGTGTGCATGCCAGCACTGGGATGGGAGGGGCGCTGAGCCTCGCCGTTTTGGGGAAAATCGGTCCTCCACATGACGTCATTGGAAGCGCTAATGCTCCATAAAATTCTGGCACACATGTATCACATTGATTTATATACAACTGGCAACTTTGCTGGCACCAATCGTGGGTGTTAACTGTGGAGGGGGTAACCTCAACCTGTCCGCGCATCACTACAGACTCAGTTTTACCTCCTGATGCTCTCATCAGATTTTTGTGGGGATCACTATAAAAAACTATAACCAGTATTTTGAGTAAAACAAATAGTCAAGTTTAAACTTCTGGGTCTACCAAAGTTATTGCACCATCCCGGAAGAGGACTTTACACATGTATATACACCTCTCATGGCCAATAATTGTAGTTATGATTAGTTCTATAGAGAGGTTTTCTTTTTATGACATATAAGATTTTTAAACTCCACAAAAGTTTCCTAGACATTGTGGGGGAGAGTCCAAAAAGATTAATGGGTTATTCTCATCTGGGCATTTGCATTTTATTAAATTCAAGACTAGAAATATCAAGTCACACCCGAGTAGGCTCCAGGATTCAGTAGGCCCCTGGGTGACAGAGCCTCAGTAGGTCCCTTTGCAGTGAACTCATGTGGGCAAATAAAAAATTTAGAAACTAAAACTCCTCCTGTCTCCTGTTCCCTAGTTTATCGTATCAAACATCCCCATTTTGGTCCCCTCACACCCTATGGATTCATTATATACAGCACCCTCACCCCCATGGATTTCTTATGTACAGCCTTATGTGGCCCCCCAGTAGCCCTGAGCCTCGGCATTTGCCCAGGTATGCCCAGTGCTGGTACTGGTCCGGTGTCAAATAGTGTATATGGATTATCCCTCTTTCCAGAAAAGCCAGACCTATTACACAGGCTGTATACCAAAGTGTAAAAAACCTACAAAAAAACCTTGCACAGCTTGTCGGCCAGTTTTTGCCAGATGGGTTCTTACTGATGAACTTCCAATGCTCGGAGCCAATGCTGCCTGGATTGCAGCTGTAAACACTTGTATGGGGACAGGGAAAAGACGGTTCCAACACCCAAAAAAAAAATTAATAATTTTTTTATTAGTCACATCGTAAAATGAAATACAAAGGGTGCTATCATTAAGGGTATCCGATAATTTATTTGCCCGAAACGCGTCAGCCGCTTGGGGTGGCAGTACCCATTGTCTGTCATTTTAAGATGTATCTAATAAAGGATATAATAATTTTAAATTTTTTTGTTGCTGGAACAGTTTTTTCCCTATCCTCATACAAGGCTGTATACTATAATATCTTCTGCACTGTTTCATATAAAAGACCAGTGTTCACACATACAGGCAGTCCCCGGGTCACGTACAAGTTGGTTTCTGTAGGTTTGTTCTTAATTTGTATTTGCATGTAAGTCGGGTTCTCAAACCAATGGAGGGGAAGACCTCCAACCATAGGGATCCAGCACTGGACAGCTCCAATGGTTGGGTATTTGGATAATAGACAATGGCCCACATTTATTAATGTGTTTGTGACAGTATTCTGGAGTAGTTTGCTCATAAATACACGTAGTTCATTTATGAAGTCTTTGCGCCAGATTTGTGCCACGTCTGCCCCGTGTCCTCTGTAACACAATACTGTGCACATAAAGGGACATTTCGGTGCACATATATATCAGCAAATCTGAGAACACCGGGTGCACTTATTTTATGTTTGTTTTGGGGGCGTGCAGGGTGCACCATATTAATGAAGACTCTGCGCTGGTCTTCAATAACCTGATTCACTCTGTATGTACAACAAGTTCACCCATTACCACAGAAATAACTCATTTCTGTAATATAGAGGGGACATGTACAATGTATGGTCTTGTGAAAAAAGAAAAGTATATATTGGGGCGCATTTATCATACATTGGCACTAAGTGAGCATATAATGATGTCCCCAACACCCGGCAACCAATGGATCTATAAGGAAGCTCCGACCTGCATGTGCTCTACATTGCTGTACACAGTATACAGGAACACCCCTCACCGGCCCACTGAACCCCCCCCCCCTTAACACCCCATGAAGCCCACTTGGATTGGGGTTTGGTATATGGGGGGTAATAGGCACAATTTCTGCCCATATGGCAGAAATAACCCCTATTTCAGGTATTGCAAGCCATAAAACTGAAGCACAAGTCCTGATAAATGTCCCCCATTGTACACGGCGCCAGTCTCTATAATAAGGAGCATATATGGGAGTCCATATGAACCAGTCCAACACATATACATAAGTAATTCTGATGCTTCACCCATATTTTCTGCCCTTTTTTTTGGAAAAAGTGGTTGTGGGTTCTGGGCATCCAGATAATTCACAGGAGGATTGCAGCACAACACAGACTGAGCAGCACAAGGACTGGCTCGTAGGGACTGAGTGCTCCCTACTATAGAGACTGGTGATGTGTACAATATGTGCTTTGTCTTGTCTGTAAGATAAATAGATGGAAAAGGTAGAAGAGAAAACCTTTTCATAAAGCTCTTTTCCTAATTTTGAATCTGAAATCTCTGCCAAGTTTCATTAGACTAAATCTATGGAGAGGAAAGTAACGACATGGAGATTTCAATGTGGAGTATTTGTTCTCATCCTTAACGCCTTCACCTTGCAGTGTTATTTTCATTAATTTTTTGCCTTCAAAAATCTACAACTTCATTTTTCCGTGTACGGTTTATTTTCTACGTAACAAATTTTACTTCTCAGTGGCGCTATTTATTATTCCATGCCGTGTACTGGGAAATGGGAAAATGTGGTGAAATTGGCAAAGAACGCATTGGCGTCACTTTCATAGAGGCTCAGTTTTTACGACTTTCACTAGGAGCTCCAAATGATACATCTACTGTATTATTTGGTTCGGTACGATTTGATACCCAATTTATATAGGTTTTATTGTGTTTTAATACATTTTAAAAATGTAAAATAATGCATAGAGGAAAAATAACTTTTTCATACTTCGGTCTACAAAGAAATTTTTTATGTAATGTAACATGGCATGAAAGTGGCGTTTCTAACAATTAGGCGCTATTTTCCGTTAAAATAACAGTTTTTTAATATTTAGACCTGAGGCTATCATGGCAACCAATCGAAGCTGCCCGGTGACTTTATAAGGACCGGCGATCGCAAACAGGCACTGCCAGATTTTGGCAGTGTGTTGGGTGTTTGCTGCAATATGCTGCAAACGCTAAGTCTATATGATGAGGTCTCACCCCGTGAACCCTCTAAATAGATTATTAGCAGCTCTGCACCAGCTCAAAGAGGTTAAAAGTAAAAACTTCTAATGTGTTATAAGAGAGAGTTAGATGATGCCTTTATAGATCTGAGGAAGCCATTTGTGGTCTGATGCTTCCATCTTGTGGCTGGATGAGATACAAGCACGCGTTACATGTATAATATCACAGAGAGGGAAGTGATGTCATGTTTTAATATGGAAACATAAGATATGAGGTTTGTAGGTGAAAGGAACCAGATATTAACAGTGAAAAGAAATTTGATGGATGTCCATACTCTCAAATCAGAAAGTGTCCAGAGACGTGACATCAGGAAGCTGTCCATGATACATGGCAGAAGTGTTTGTTCACTGCGTCGCTGATCTGTCAATGACCACCTGATGAAGTGATGGCTTGGCTGGATTCTAGGGATCAGCGTTCTACACATTATACAGATCTGTAGCAGCTGGTGGCATTGGCTCTACCACATAATAGGTCAGTGAGAGACATACAAACATTTTTTAATGAAACCTACCAGAGATTACTTTGTCAAGATACTTTCCTAACATATGTGGCTCAACAAAATAGTCCTGGATATCAGAGGCTGACAACAATAATCTGCCGCATCGTCTTCTATCAACTTGAAGTCACTTCCAGATCCAGATCCAGATAACCGGGACTCCTGTATATCAGGTGGTTCCATAATAGATAAGACGCTGTGGTCGTTGTCCCAGTTTCTGTTGGTACCAGGCTATAGCGTTCCCTGTACTAGTACTGGGGCTGTACATGAGATGGTGACTGTCTCCCCCGGGGACACAGAGATATTATCTGGAGATTGGGTCAGAACAATCTCTCCACAGGATCCTGCGGATAAATAAGAGGAGACATGGATGTATTTCTATCATAGCTGTAATATATGGCTACACTGTGTCAGTAAGTCTCACCATAAATAGAGATGAGGAGGACACACAGCAGAAGCCCCTAAGAAGCCATCTCTATGTCTCTGGAGTGACAGCACAGACTATAGAGATGTCTCCTATATAACAGCTGGCATCACTTGAAGCCAAGATATGGCCCTGTAACATTAACATGTGCTATATACACTCACCGGCCACTTTATTAGGTACACCATGCTAGTAACGGGTTGGACCCCCTTTTGCCTTCAGAACTGCCTCAATTCTTCGTGGCATAGATTCAACAAGGTGCTGGAAGCATTCCTCAGAGATTTTGGTCCATATTGACATGATGGCATCACACAGTTTGTTGGCTGCACATCCATGATGCGAATCTCCCGTTCCACCACATCCCAAAGATGCTCTATTGGATTGAGATCGGGTGACTGTGGAGGCCATTTGAGTACAGTGACCTCATTGTCATGTTCAAGAAACCAGTCTGAGATGATTCCAGCTTTATGACATGGCGCATTATCCTGCTGAAAGTAGCCATCAGATGTTACACTGTACATTGAGGTCATAAAGGGATGGACATGGTCAGCAACAATACTCAGGTAGGCTGTGGCGTTGCAACAATGCTCAATTGGTACCAAGGGGCCCAAAGAGTGCCAAGAAAATATTCCCCACACCATGACACCACCACCACCAGCCTGAACCGTTGATACAAGGCAGGATGGATCCACGCTTTCATGTTGTTGACGCCAAATTCTGACCCTACCATCCGAATTATCGCAGCAAAAATCGAGACTCATCAGACCAGGCAACGTTTTTCCAATCTTCTACTGTCCAATTTCGATGAGCTTGTGCAAATTGTAGCCTCAGTTTCCTGTTCTTAGATGAAAGGAGTGGCACCCGGTGTGGTCTTCTGCTGCTGTAGCCCATCTGCCTCAAACTTCGACGTACTCTGCGTTCAGAGATGCTCTTCTGCCTACCTTGGTTGCAACAGGTGGCGATTTGAGTCACTGTTGCCTTTCTATCAGCTTGAACCAGTCTGCCCATTCTCCTCTGACCTCTGGCATCAACAAGGCATTTCCGCCCACAGAACTGCCGCTCACTGGATGTTTTTTCTTTTTCAGACCATTCTCTGTAAACCCTAGAGATGGTTGTGCTTGAAAATTGTGCGTGAAAATCCCAGTAGATCAGCAGTTTCTGAAATACTCAGACCAGCCCTTCTGGCACCAACAACCATGCCACGTTCAAAGGCATCAAATCACCTTTCTTCCCCATGCTGATGCTCGGTTTGAACTGCAGGAGATTGTCTTGACCATGTCTACATGCCTAAATGCACTGAGTTGCTGCCATGTGATTGGCTGATTAGAAATTAAGTGTTAACGAGCAGTTGGACAGGTGTATCTAATAAAGTGGCCGGTGAGTGTATATATATATATATATATATATATATATATATATATATATATATATATATATATTAACACATAAAAGAGAACTTGTCATCACAAAGGGCATTTTTGAATGATGATAGGCTCTTTACTTCTTTACAATCCTCCTTTACTCACTGACAGAATCCTTTGCTGAGTCGCGGCGGAGAGAGGGGAGGCCTTCACATTTAAACGGTCATCAGCTCAATCACATCCACCTTTCCTTCATCATCTCTCCTCATTCCTCTTAAAACCAGCCCCTCCCACAGACTCACCTCAGCTATTATGCAGCTAACACTCCCGGCTCACACCTGCGACCCGGCATCACTTAAATGACTGGGCAGCATGGGAAATGAGTTAAGTTTATGAGTCGGGGGATATTTTTATGGTCAAGACTAATATAGGTCAAACATTTATAAATGACCTCGCGACACATTGGGGCACATTTACTTACCCGCATTCCAGAGTGTCCGTCGATCAGGCACTCCATCGCGATTCACAAAGATTGTGCACCTGATTTCCTGCATGTGTCGCTTCCCAGATCAGGTGCACCAGAATTCACCATTTTTCTCCCAGTGCATGTAAGTGCTTGGATTGCAACACGATTTTGAAGTTAAATCCCGCGGTTTGTCCGAATCCATTGGATTGTCTGACAACCCGCCCCCTTTTAAATGCTTGTCCTGGTTGCGCGATCTCCGAAAAGACGGAAATCCCAACGGAAATGCGGCCGCAGGACCCTTAGTAAAGAAAGCCCCATTGTACTTCAAATTAGCTAAAAAATGTAGATGATATCACTTGTTATGATCAAAAACAGAAATTTGCCAAAAATTTGGAAAGATTCTCCATTTTCAAAGTTCTAAATTCTCTACTTTCGAAGCCGATAGTCATAGCGCCCAAATTTATTCATGACTTACATTTTCTAAATGTCTGCTTTATGTTGGCATGGTTTTTAAGATTCCACATATTTTAATAGAATGAGGCTTAGAATTTGGTTGAAATTTTTCACATTTTTGGTAAAATCGCCAAATCCTTTATTAAAAGGTACCTACTCAAATTTCTTTTTATTTTTGGTTCTAAAACTGTTTTTATCGAAGAATATGAGCATTACAAGTGAAACACGTTCATAAAGTCTCAGTACTTGCAAGTACAGGTCTCCAATTACTTTTGCCACGATGGACAGGAGTGGTGACTCCTCCCCTCTCCATAGCAATGCGTGGCGCACGGCATGGCGCACCATATCGCTCCGTGCGCCCATAACCTGGCGGCCTATGGGGGACGTATATAGAACCCCCTACGGTTGTGTGAATGCAGCCTTAGAGTACATAACATAAATAGAATGGAAGGAGGAGCCATCCATAGCAGATTTGCATTGCAAATTGTACCGGCTATAAGTTTTTTCTTTTTTTTAATGTTGATCTATAGGGGCTAATTTTTTTTCCATATGGGATGCAGTTTTCTGGTACTTAATTTTGGGTCATCTACAGCTAAATGTTAAGATTTTATTAACTATTTATTGGTGGAGGAAATGTTTTTTTTTTATTTTTATTTTGACCGTTCACTGTACCATAAAAATAATAAGTTATTTTTATTCTATGGGATGCAACGATTATGAAAATGCCTCATTTATATGGATTTTTAATGCCCCCCAATTTTACTGCATAAAAAGTAAATTGGAGAAAATCTTGTTAATTTTACCATCACCATATTTTCTGAGCGATAACTTTTAAATTTTTTTCGGCTGACAAATCTGGTTAGGGGTTATTTTAAGAGTTGTTCTATTTAGCTGTCATATCTTGGAGCACGTAACTTTTTTGTATCACTTTTTAGAGCATATGTTAAGGTAAAAATAGCTTTTTTTCCAATGATTATTCTGCTTTTACAGATTGTTATGGACCCACCTTTACCAAATATGTAGTTTTTTTGTGTATTTTGGGATTTCTTTTGTATGTGTTTGAATGGGAATTGTCATTTTAGGCTTATATTATTAATTTATCATTTTTTTAAGGGATGGTAATATTTGTTTGTTGGTGTTTTTTTGCAATTTTTTATATTTTATATTTTTCTTATTTTTTTTCATATCACTTTCTCCAACAGGGGGAGACTAACATGAGATCATTTGATCTCTTATGTAATACACTGTACTACTTATTTATTGTTAAAAAATGTACAAAAACAATAAATATGTTAAGCTAAGTTCACACTACCATTCCTAACCTCCGTTCCTTATCTCCATTAATATGAGTAAAGAATGGAGGTTTAACATATCAATTAAAAATCCTATTGACAGGACCGGCTATTCATGCATTTTCTTTCAAATGGAGAAGTTCTGCAGCTTTCGTCATTTTTTTCTGTCCAAAAAACGCCTGGATAACGGATCCCTGGCTAAACGGGAAATAACGGATGTCATGAAATTTACATTGTTGTCAAAGGGAATTTTAATTAATACGTTAAACCTCCGCACTTTTTTATAGGAGGGAAGTAACGGTAGTGTGAAATGAGCTTCATTTATTTTTATAACAATTTTAAGACTTGTTTGACTAGCGAATTCCTGAAATATAGACCTCATCACCACAGGAGATCCCACCATGTGATCAGAGGATCAGGGTTCAGGACAGTCTGCTCCTGCCTTCCCCATCACTGTACTTCCCTCATACTATCCGAGTCTTCTCCACCTGATGAGACTCTTTGTAGCTGAGATGTTTTGTGCTTCCCTCTCTCAGTCCCGGGAGGATTCGCCCTCATTCTCTCTTCTTATAGTAGATGTATTTTTATCCTCCTGTACAGACACCTGTTCTCTGCTCTGATGATATGAAGGAGGTTTTTGTACGGCTCTGTATCACTGTGTGAGAGGGTAATGTGCACCCTGCTGACAGTAATAATCTGCTGCATCTTCTGCCTTCAGGTCAGTAATTGTCAGAGTAAAATCCAGTCCTGATCCTGATCCACTGAACCTCTCTGGGATCCCGGACTGGCGAGTAGTCGCCCTATAGATGAGAAGCTTCGGAGCTTCTCCTGGTTTCTGTTGATACCAGTTGATATAAGCGTAGTTACCGGTCACACTAGAACTGGGTTTACATTGGATCTTGATGGTGTCTCCGGGAGAAGCCGCCAAATATCCTGGAGTCTGGGTCATCACAATCTCTCCATAGGAACCTAAGAAGAGAGAGAAAGGACAGAAATATCTCTGACTCCTCCACAACAACATCCCCTCATTCCAGCTAAGGGGTTAATGTGTGTGATATTATATGAGGCGTCACTTGTACTTTACCTCTGATGTAAAGATACAGGACACAGATGAGAGAAGTCAGAGACAACATCTTCTCCTCTGAGGATTGTCTGATCACAGATCACAGATCCCGGACATTTATACTGTGTCCCCTCCAGAGAGACGTCACCTGAGGTTGTGTATGCAAAAGAGGAAGACGAGGTCCTCTACAGGAGAGGAGAACACTAAACCTTCTTTTTTCTATGAATATTCAGTAATAGAGATGAGTGAGCACTAAAATGCTTGAGTGCTCGTAACTCGGGTCGAACTTTTCCCGATGCTCGAGTGCTCGTATCGAATAACGAACCCCATTGAAGTCAATGGGAGACTCGAGCATTTTTCACTGAAAGAACACATTGAAAGAACAGTGAAGAACACATTGCAGATGTATGGAAACATCTGAAATGTGTTCTTCACACATATTGTTCTTCACATTCTATTGTGAGGAACACCGTTCGGCACGCGTGTCTTCAGATAAGTTAGCAGATGTACGGAACATCTGCAATGTGTTCTTCACTGTGTTCTTCACTTAAATGATCCTGTGTTCACTGTTTTCATTGTATTCTTCACTGTTCTTCACTGTGTTTTGTTAAGTAAATGCTAGATCTCGAGCCGGTGAGATACTCGTCCGAGCAACGAGCCGTTTCGAGTATGCTAATACTCGAACGAGCATCAAGCTCGGACGAGTATACTCGCTCATCTCTATTCAGTAATTTGTGGTATATTTGTGGTAATTTGTGCAGGTGGTAGATTTTTCTCCATAGTGATCTGCTGTATGTGGAGAATAAAGCCAGGAGCCATGTAGTAATTATGGTCACATGTTACTGGACAGGGCAGATACTATCGATTTTTGAGAGCAGTAGATCCTAAAAGATACAACACATTTAACTCTAAAAACACATTGGGGGTCATTTACTAAGGGCCCGATTCGCGTTTTCCCGGCGTGTTACCCGAATATTTCCGATTTGTTGCGATTTCCCCTGAATTGCCCCGGGATTTTGGCGGAGGTGATCGGATTGTGGCGCATCGGCGCTGGCATGCACGCGACTGAAATCTGGGGGGTGTGGCCGAACGAAAACCTGACGGATTCGGAAAAACCGACGCATTTAAAACACAAAATCTGTTGCGGAGTAATAAGTTACTGCTTAGATTGTCGCATTGGCACTTTGCGAAAAATATGTGGGTTTCAGTTGCAGTTTGGGCACTCGGTGTCTAAAAGGTTTGCCATCGCTGCTCTATAGCAATATATGTGGACTCAACATCAATGTTCGGGTTTTACCTGTTAACGTTACAAACAGCTTGAATATATGTAATGTATTTACTTGACTAAAAACAATAAAAAGATTTATATAAAAAAAAAAACTGAGGGGACCTTAATTTAATGCAATCATTTGGGTGCCTAAATGTTATGTAATGATTTTTGGGGATCTATGTGTAATGTAATGATTTTGGGTTGGGGGGTTATGTGTAATGTAATGATTTGGGGGGGGGGGGTTATGTGTAATGTAATGATTTGGGGGAGGGAGGTAATTTGTAATGTAATTGTTTGGGGAGGGGAGTTATGTGTAATGTAACTATTAGAGGGGCCGATATGTAATCATTTAGCTATATGTATAGTATAGTAGGTGATTGAATTCATACTTTGGGAGGAACTATATCAAAATAAAGAATCAGTTAAAATGGGGTATTTACTTTTTAGACTAGCACTACACCTCCCATATCTGGTTACATGCACAGGCTTAGAGGTGACGTCACATCCACAACACGTTCCTGCTGCAGCATTTGCCTGCAGGCTGCAGTAAGTACTTGGAGTGGGTCCGACCCTGAAGATAATGGAAGCTGCTTTGGGCCTCATCAACCAAGGTCCATCAGCAGTGATGTTAATGAAGAAGCTTGTGGAAAATGTAACCCTTTAAATTTTACCCTAGAGTGTGTATCACCTATGTAGTGTGTATTATTTGTGCCGTTTGAAACCTGCTTAGAAAGTCTCCTGTTGTACTTGGGTCCCTCTCCAATTTTGCCAAAAGGTAGCAGGTTATGTTACTGTAACACCGTGCAACAATATGCTACATGCAAAAACATAGTTTTTAATTCATGATTTGTGACTTTTGAAAAAAATCTCATAAAAAATCTCATATTTACTCCGGTCGCCTGCTGGGGTATGTGCTGGGATTTTTTATACATTTTGAGACATTTTTGTGACTTTAAAAAAAAAAAATCCCAGACAGAAATTAGACTATAAGGGCCAAAACTACTTTAATGGATCTGATGGGCAACGCAGCACTAAAAATAGACATAGAACTGTCCAAAGGAGCCGCCTAATGACCAATAACCCCCATTACCTCTACCTGTGCATTAGTTGTTGGTGCAGCTCAACCGGCTCATCGTCTCCTGTGAGTGGCATTTGTACAAACCTTTCCTCCTTGGACTCAGATTGTGTTATCATGTTTTTGAGGCTGTGTCATGGCAGCTTTAGGCGGTTTTGTAGAATTGCAGATTGTCTTAGAGGAAGATCCTTGTGTCAGGTTATTGAAAACTGTGCACCTGTTTTAACCCCTTAACGACTTGGGCCTTTTTTGTTTTTTCATTTTCATTTTTCACTCCCCACCATCAAAAATCTATAACTTTTTTTATTTTTACACGGAAAGAGCTCTGTGATGGCTTGTGTAACAAATTGCATTTCATAGTAATGGTATTTAATATACCATGCCGCGTACTGGGAAGCAGGAAAAAAATTCCAAATGCAGGGAAACTGGTGAAAAAAACGCATTTGCTCAGTTTTCTTGTGGGCTTGGATATTACAGCTTTCACTGTGCGCCACAAATGACATGTCTACTTTATTCTTTGGGTTGGTACAATCATAGGGGATACCAAATTTATATAGGTTTTATAATGTTATCATACATATACAAAAATTAAAACCTCCGGTACAATTTTATTATTTTTTTTATTTTGCCTTCTTCTAATAACTTTTTCATACTTTAGTGTACGGAGCTGTGGGGGTGTAATTTTTTTATTTTTATTTGATGCCGTTTTTAATGCTTCTATATATAGGAGTGATTGTTTTTTATAGAATTTTTTTATGTTTTTCAAAATAGAAAAAAAGGACCATTTTCGATTTTGGGCGCTATTTTCCATTTGGGGGTTAAACGCCTTGAAAACAGTAATTAATTGTTTGCTGCAATATGCAGCAGAGACTTACAGGCTATAGAGAGGGCTTTTTCCCACTTCCCAGTACACGGCAAGGAATATTAAATACCATCACTATGAAGTGCAATTTGTTATGCAGAAAAAAGCCCCCACACAGTTTTGGAACTCCATAGTACATGGAAAAATAAAAAAGTTATGGATTTTTGAAGGTGGCGAATAAAAAAATAAAAATGCAAAAAGGGAATTTTTGTGTTTGGTGTTTTTTTCTTTGGACTTTCTTTGGACTTCCCTCATACTATGCGGGTCTTCTCCACCTGATGAGACTCTTTGTAGCTGAGATGTTTTGTACTTCCCTCTCTCAGTCCCGGGAGGATTCGCCCTCATTCTCTCTTCTTATAGTAGATGTATTTTTATCCTCCTGTACAGACACCTGTTCTCTGCTCTGATGATATGAAGGAGGTTTTTGTACGGCTCTGTATCACTGTGTGAGGGGGAAGCTATAACCCTGCTGACAGTAATAATCTGCTGCATCTTCTGCCTTCAGCTCAGTAATTGTCAGAGTAAAATCCAGTCCTGATCCTGATCCACTGAACCTCTCTGGGATCCCGGACTGGCGAGTAGTCGCCCTATAGATGAGAAGCTTCGGAGCTTCTCCTGGTTTCTGTTGATACCAGCTGATATAAGCGTAAGCACCGGTCACACTAGAACTGGGTTTACATTGGATCTTGATGGTGTCTCCTGGAGAAGCCGCCAAATATCCTGGAGTCTGGGTCATCACAATCTCTCCATAGGAACCTAAGAAGAGAGAGAAAGGACAGAAATATCTCTGACTCCTCCACAACAACATCCCCTCACTCCAGCTAAGGGGTTAATGTGTGTGATATTATATGAGGCGTCACTTGTACTTTACCTCTGATGTAAAGATACAGGACACAGACGAGAGAAGTCAGAGACAACATCTTCTCCTCTGAGGATTGTCTGATCACAGATCCCAGAGCGCGGACATTTATACTGTGTCCCCTCCAGAGAGACGTCACCTGAGGTTGTGTATGCAAAAGAGGAAGAGGAGGTCCTCTACAGGAGAGGAGAAACACTAAACCTTCTTTTTTCTATGAAAATTCAGTAATAGAGATGAGCGAGCACTAAAATGCTCGAGTGCTCGTTACTCGGGTCCAACTTTTCCCGATGCTCGAGTGCTCGTATCAAATAACAAACCCCATTGAAGTCAATGGGAGACTCGAGCATTTTTCACTGAAAGAACACATTGAAAGAACAGTGAAGAACACATTGCAGATGTATGGAAACATCTGCAATGTGTTCTTCACACGTATTGTTCTTCACATACTATTGTGAGGAACACCGTTCGGCACGCGTGTCTTCGAATAAGTTAGCAGATGTACGGAACATCTGCAATGTGTTCTTCACTGTGTTCTTCACTTAAATGATCCTGTGTTCACTGTTTTCATTGTATTCTTCATTGTTCTTCACTGTGTTTTGTTAAGTAAATGCTAGATCTCGAGCCGGTGAGATACTCGTCCGAGCAACGAGCCGTTTCGAGTATGCTAATACTCGAACGAGCATCAAGCTCGGACGAGTATACTCGCTCATCTCTATTCAGTAATTTGTGGTATATTTGTGGTAATTTGTGCAGGTGGTAGATTTTTCTCCATAGTGATCTGCTGCATGTGGAGAATAAAGCCAGGAGCCATGTAGTAATTATGGTCACATGTTACTGGACAGGGCAGATACTATCGATTTTTGAGAGCAGTAGATCCTAAAAGATACAACACATTTAACTCTAAAAACACATTGGGGGTCATTTACTAAGGGCCCGATTCGCGTTTTCCCGGCGTGTTACCCGAATATTTCCGATTTGTTGCGATTTCCCCTGAATTGCCCCCGGATTTTGGCGGAGGTGATCGGATTGTGGCGCATCGGCGCTGGCATGCACGCGACTGAAATCGGGGGGCGTGGCCGAACGAAAACCTGACGGATTCGGAAAAACCGACGCATTTAAAACACAAAATCTGTCGCGGAGTAATAAGTTACTGCTTAGATTGTCGCATTGGCACTTTGCGAAAAATATGTGGGTTTCGGTTGCAGTTTGGGCACTCGGTGTCTAAAAGGTTTGCCATCGCTGCTCTATAGCAATATATGTGGACTCAACATCAATGTTCGGGTTTTACCTGTTAACGTTACAAACAGCTTGAATATATGTAATGTATTTACTTGACTAAAAACAATAAAAAGATTTATATAAAAAAAAAAAACTGAGGGGACCTTAATTTAATGCAATCATTTGGGTACCTAAATGTTATGTAATGATTTTTGGGGATCTATGTGTAATGTAATGATTTTGGGTTGGGGGGTTATGTGTAATGTAATGATTTTGGGTTGGGGGGTTATGTGTAATGTAATGATTTGGGGGGGGGGGTTATGTGTAATGTAATGATTTGGGGGGGGGGGGTTATGTGTAATGTAATGATTTGGGGGGGGGGGTTATGTGTAATGTAATGATTTGGGGGAGGGAGGTAATTTGTAATGTAATTGTTTGGGGAGGGGAGTTATGTGTAATGTAACTATTAGAGGGGCCGATATGTAATCATTTAGCTATATGTATAGTATAGTAGGTGATTGAATTCATACTTTGGGAGGAACTATATCAAAATAAAGAATCAGTTAAAATGGGGTATTTACTTTTTAGACTAGCACTACACCTCCCATATCTGGTTACATGCACAGGCTTAGAGGTGACATCACATCCACAACGCGTTCCTGCTGCAGCATTTGCCTGCAGGCTGCAGTAAGTACTTGGAGTGAGTCTGACCCTGAAGATAATGGAAGCTGCTTTAGGCCTCATCAACCAAGGTCCATCAGCAGTGATGTTAATGAAGAAGCTTGTGGAAAATGTAACCCTTTAAATTTTACCCTAGAGTGGGTATCACCTATGTAGTGTGTATTATTTGTGCCGTTTGAAACCTGCTTAGAAAGTCTCCTGTTGTACTTGGGTCCCTCTCCAATTTTGCCAAAAGGTAGCAGGTTATGTTACTGTAACACCGGGCAACAACATGCTACATGCAAAAACATAGTTTTTAATTCATGATTTGTGACTTTTGAAAAAAATCTCATAAAAAATCTCATATTTTCTCCGGTCACCTGCTGGTGTATGTGCTGGGACTTTTTATGCATTTTGAGACATTTTTGTGACTTTAAAAAAAAAAAATCCCAGACAGAAATTAGACTATAAGGGCCAAAACTATTTTAATGGATCTGATGGGCAACGCAGCACTAAAAATAGACATAGAACTGTCCAAAGGAGCCGCCTAATGACCAATAACCCCCATTACCTCTACCTGTGCATTAGTTGTTGGTGCAGCTCAACCGGCTCATCGTCTCCTGTGAGTGGCATTTGTACAAACCTTTCCTCCTTGGACTCAGATTGTGTTATCATATTTTTGAGGCTGTGTCATGGCAGCTTTAGGCGGTTTTGGAGAATTGCAGATTGTCTTAGAGGAAGATCCTTGTGTCCTTAACGACTTGGGCCTTTTTTTGTTTTTTCATTTTCATTTTTCACTCCCCACCCTCAAAAATCTATAACTTTTTTTATTTTTACACGGAAAGAGCTCTGTGATGGCTTGTGTAACAAATTGCATTTCATAGTAATGGTATTTAATATACCATGCCGTGTACTGGGAAGCAGGAAAAAAATTCCAAATGCAGGGAAACTGGTGAAAAAAACGCATTTGCTCAGTTTTCTTGTGGGCTTGGATATTACAGCTTTCACTGTGCGCCACAAATGACATGTCTACTTTATTCTTTGGGTTGGTACAATCATAGGGGATACCAAATTTATATAGGTTTTATAATGTTATCATACATATACAAAAATTAAAACCTCCGGTACAATTTTATTATTTTTTTTATTTTGCCTTCTTCTAATAACTTTTTCATACTTTAGTGTACGGAGCTGTGGGGGGTGTAATTTTTTTTTTATTTGATGCCGTTTTTAATGCTTCTATATATAGGAGTGATTGTTTTTTATTGAATTTTTTATGTTTTTCAAAATAGAAAAAAAGGACCATTTTCGATTTTGGGCGCTATTTTCCATTTGGGGGTTAAATGCCTTGAAAACAGTAATTAATTGTTTGCTGCAATATGCAGCAGAGACTTACAGGCTATAGAGAGGGCTTTTTCCCACTTCCCAGTACACGGCAAGGAATATTAAATACCATCACGATGAAGTGCAATTTGTTATGCAGAAAAAAGCCCCCACACAGTTTTGGAACTCCATAGTACATGGAAAAATAAAAAAGTTATGGATTTTTGAAGGTGGCGAATAAAAAAATAAAAATGCAAAAAGGGAATTTTTGTGTTTGGTGTTTTTTTCTTTGGACTTTCTTTGGACTTCCCTCATACTATCCGGGTCTTCTCCACCTGATGAGACTCTTTATAGCTGAGATGTTTTGTGCTTCCCTCTCTCAGTCCCGGGAGGATTCGCCCTCATTCTCTTTTCTTATAGTAGATGTATTTTTATCCTCCTGTACAGACACCTGTTCTCTGCTCTGATGATATGAAGGAGGTTTTTGTACGGCTCTGTATCACTGTGTGAGAGGAGTCCATCCAGTCTGCAGACAGTAATAATCTGCTGCATCTTCTGCCTTCAGCTCAGTAATTGTCAGAGTAAAATCCAGTCCTGATCCTGATCCACTGAACCTCTCTGGGATCCCGGACTGGCGAGAAGTCGCCAAATAGACGAGAAGCTTCGGAGCTTCTCCTGGTTTCTGATGATACCAGCTGATATAAGCGTAGTTACCGGTCACACTAGAACTGGGTTTACATTGGATCTTGATGGTGTCTCCTGGAGAAGCCACCAAATATCCTGGAGTCTGGGTCATCACAATCTCTCCATAGGAACCTAAGAAGAGAAAGAAAGGACAGAAATATCTCTAACTCCTCCACAACAACAGCCCCTCACTCCAGCTAAGGGGTTAATGTGTGTGATATTATATGAGGCGTCACTTGTACTTTACCTCTGATGTAAAGATACAGGACACAGATGAGAGAAGTCAGAGACAACATCTTCTCCTCTGAGGATTGTCTGATCACAGATTCCAGAGCCCGGACATTTATACTGTGTCCCCTCCAGAGAGACGTCACCTGAGGTTGTGTATGCAAAAGAGGAAGACGAGGTCCTCTACAGGAGAGGAGAACACTAAACCTTCTGTTTTCTATGAAAATTCAGTAATAGAGATGAGTGAGCACTAAAATGCTCGAGTGCTCGTTACTCGGGTCCAACTTTTCCCGATGCTCGAGTGCTCGTATCGAATAACAAACCCCATTGAAGTCAAAGGGAGACTCGAGCATTTTTCACTGAAAGAACACATTGAAAGAACACTGAAGAACACATTGCAGATGTATGGAAACATCTGCAATGTGTTCTTCACACATATTGTTCTTCACATACTATTGTGAGGAACACCGTTCGGCACGCGTGTCTTCGAATAAGTTAGCAGATGTACGGAACATCTGCAATGTGTTCTTCACTGTGTTCTTCACTTAAATGATCCTGTGTTCACTGTTTTCATTGTATTCTTCATTGTTCTTCACTGTGTTTTGTTAAGTAAATGCTAGATCTCGAGCCGGTGAGATACTCGTCCGAGCAACGAGCAGTTTCGAGTATGCTAATACTTGAACGAACATCAAGCTCGGACGAGTATACTCGCTCATCTCTATTCAGTAATTTGTGGTAATTTGTGCAGGTGGTAGATTTTTCTCCATAGTGATCTGCATGTATGTGGAGAATAAAGCCAGGAGCCATGTAGTAATTATGGTCACATGTTACTGGACAGGGCAGATATTATCGATTTTTGAGAGCAGTAGATCCTAAAAGATAAAACTAGAGATGAGCGAACATGCTCGTCCGAGCTTGATGCTCGTTCGAGCATTAGCGTACTCGAAACTGCTCGTTGCTCGGACGAATACTTCGCCCGCTCGAGAAAATGGCAGCTCCCGCCGTTTTGCTTTTTGGCGGCCAGAAACAGAGCCAATCACAAGCCAGGAGACTCTGCACTCCACCCAGCATGACGTGGTACCCTTACACGTCGATAGCAGTGGTTGGCTGGCCAGATCAGGTGACCCTGGGATAGACTAGCCGCTGCCCGCGCTGCTCGGATCATTCTGTGTCTGGATGCCGCTAGGGAGAGAGCTGCTGCTGGTCAGGGAAAGCGTTAGGGTGTTCTATTAGCTTACTGTTAGGCAGGAGTGATTCTCGAAGAACCCAACAGCCCTTCTTAGGGCTACAATAACGTTCTACTTTTTTTTTTTTTTATTTGCATCTAGTACCATTTTGTGAGGAATTAGCAGGGGGACTTGCTACCGTTGTGTTTAGCGCTTAGTGACGCACATATCCACCTCAAACACCAAAGTGGGAAAATTTAGTAGGGGTTGGATTTCAATTAGGCACAGTCTGCCATTTTTCCTTTTTTATTTTACGTTTATTTTGTTTAATAACTCAGCGTCATCTCATCTGGCATAGTAGTGTGCTTTCATACTTGGCTAGAAAATAGCCATAGGAGAATCCAAACGGCTTACGCCTACAGTAGCGTTATATATTTGATTTCTGGTTGATCTGCTGGTGGCTGTACTTGCTGCAGTGCATCTACTAGCCAATTGTGAGCAATTTGTAGTGAGACTTGCGACCGCTGTGTTTTGCGCTTAGTGACGCACATATCCATTGCAAAGACCGAAGTGGGAAAATTTAGTAGGGGTTGGATTTCAATTAGGCACAGTCTGCCATTTGTCCTTTTTTATTTTACGTTTATTTTGTTTAATAACTCAGCGTCATCTCATCTGGCATAGTAGTGTGCTTTCATACTTGGCTAGAAAATAGCCATAGCAATAGGATAGCATTGTTTGGTTTTAAAAACTCAAAAACACAAAAAAAAAAAAAAAAACACAAAAAAAAGTAAAAATAAAATTAAAGCTATAACTCTCATTTTAAAAATGTTTAACCCGAGGGCTAGGGGTAGAGGACGAGGGCGGGGACGTGGGCGTCCAACTACTGCAGGGGTCAGAGGCCGTGGTCCTGGCCGGGGTGAGACACCACCTGCTTATGAGGGAGCAGGGGAACGCCGCAGAGCTACACTCCCTAGGTTCATGTCTGAAGTTACTGGGACTCGTGGTAGAGCACTGTTGAGGCCAGAACAGTGCGAACAGGTGATGTCGTGGATTGCTGACAATGCTTCGAGCAATTTGTCCACCAGTCAGTCTTCCACGCAGTCCACCCATGTCACCGAAATCGCCACTCCTCCAGCTCCTGCACCTCAGCCTCCTCCCCCCCAGTCTGCCCCCTCCCAGGAAAATTTGGCATTTGAACCGGCATACTCTGAGGAACTGTTTTCTGGACCCTTCCCACAGTCACAAACCACTTGTCCGGTTGCTGCTGAGCAATTTTCCGATGCCCAGGTTTTCCACCAGTCACAGTCTGTGGGTGATGATGACCTTCTTGACGTAGTGGAAGTGTGTAAAGAGGTGTCCGACGATGAGGAGACACGGTTGTCAGACAGTGGGGAAGTTGTTGTCAGGGCAGGAAGTCCGAGGGGGGAGCAGACTGAGGGATCGGAGGATGATGAGGTGACAGACCCAAGCTGGGTTGAGAGGCCGGGTGAACACAGTGCTTCTGAGACGGAGGAGAGTCCTCGACCAGAACAGGTTGGAAGAGGCAGTGGTGGGGCCAGACGGAGAGGCAGGGCCAGAGCTGGTGCATCAGCGCCAAATGTGTCAACTAGTGAAGCTCCCGTGGCGAGGGCTCTTGCGGCGAGGGCTAGATCTTCAGAAGTCTGGAGGTTCTTTAAGGAAACACCGGATGACCGACGGACTGTGGTGTGCAACATTTGCCAAACCAGGCTCAGCAGGGGTTCCACCACTACTAGCTTAACTACCACCAGTATGCGCAGGCATATGAATGCTAAACACCCCACTCAGTGGCAACAAGCCCGTTCACCTCCGGCCGTGCACACCACTGCTCCTTCCCCTGTGTCAGCTGATAGTCAGCCCCCTGCCCAGGACCCTGCCACAAAAACCCCATCGTCGCCTCCACGATCCTCCACAGCATCCACCAGCGTTCAGCTCTCCATACCCCAGACGCTGGAGCGGAAACGCAAATATAGTGCAACCCACCCGCACGCCCAAGCCCTTAATGTGCACATCTCCAGATTGCTTAGCCTGGAGATGCTGCCCTATAGGCTAGTAGAGACCGAGGCCTTTCGCAACCTCATGGCGGCGGCCGCCCCTCGGTATTCGGTCCCCAGCCGCCACTACTTTTCCCAATGTGCCGTCCCAGCCCTGCACCAGCACGTGTCAGACAACATCACCCGTGCCCTGACCAACGCCGTTTCTGACAAGGTCCACCTGACCACGGACACGTGGACGAGTGCTGCTGGGCAGGGCCACTATATATCGCTGACGGCACATTGGGTTAACTTGGTGGAGGCTGGGACCGAGTCTGACCCTGGGGCTGGTCATATACTGCCGACGCCGAGGATTGCGGGGCCTACCTCGGTCCAGGTGTTTCAGGCCTACTATGCCTCCTCCTCCTCCCACCCCTCCTCCACCTCCTCCTCCGAACTACCATCCGTGGGCACGGCGCCATCAGTCGGTAGCTCTAGGCACAGCAGCAGTGCCGTTGCTAAGCGACAGCAGGCGGTGCTCAAACTGCTGAGCCTAGGCGATAAAAGGCACACCGCCCAAGAGCTATTACAGGGCATCACGGCGCAGACTGATCTGTGGCTGGCACCGCTGAACCTGAAGCCAGGCATGGTTGTGTGTGACAACGGCCGTAACCTGGTGGCGGCTCTGCAACTCGGCAGACTGACACATGTGCCATGCCTGGCCCATGTGTTAAATCTGATAGTTCAGCGTTTCCTCAAGACATACCCCAATCTGTCAGATTTGCTCACGAAGGTGCGCCGCATCTGTGCGCATTTCAGGAAGTCCAGCACAGATGCTGCCACTCTCAGGGCAGCGCAGCGCCGCCTCCAACTGCCCGCTCACCGACTGTTGTGCGACGTGCCCACGAGGTGGAATTCAACACTGACCATGTTATCCAGAGTTTACCAGCAGCGCCGAGCCATTGTAGACTGCCAGATGTCAACTTCCACCAGAACTGGTAGTCAGGTCAGTCAGCTTCCTCAAGTCTACAATGAGGAGTGGACGTGGATGTCTGATATCTGTCAGGTGCTGAGTAACTTTGAGGAGTCAACACAGATGGTCAGTGGCGATGCCGCCATCATCAGCCTCACCATCCCGCTGCTTGGCCTGTTGAAAAACTCTCTGATCAGCATGAAGTCGGAAGCTTTGCGCTCGTCACAAGAGACGGGGGAAGAAGATTCCCTTGTTGATAGCCAAAGCACCCTTAGGTCTGTTTCTCAGCGCATATCGGAGGAGGTGGAGGTGGAGGAGGATGAGGAGGAAGAGGAGGAGAATGTTGGCGAGACACAAGAGGGGACCATTGTTGAGTCCTTTACTGTTCAGCGTGTATGGGCAGAAGAAGAGGAGTTGGAGGAGTTGGAGGAGGAGGAAATGGACAGTCAGGCCAGTGAGGGGAGTGAATTCTTACGCGTTGGTACTCTGGCGCATATGGCAGATTTCATGCTAGGCTGCCTATCCCGTGACCCTCGCGTTCAAAGAATTTATTCCAGCACCGATTACTGGGTGTTCACTCTCCTGGACCCACGGTACAAGCAAAATCTTTCCACTCTCATCCCTGCAGAGGAAAGGAGTGTGAGAATGCATGAATACCAGCAGGCCCTGGTGCACAAGCTGAAACAGTATTTCCCTTCTGACAGCGCTAGCGGCAGAGTGCGTAGTTCTGCGGGACAAGTAGCGAGGGAGAGTAGGCGAGCAGGCAGCTTGTCCAGCACTGGCAAGGGTACGCTTTACAAGGCTTTTGCCAGCTTTATGTCACCCCAGCAAGACACTGTCACCTGTCCCCAGTCTCGGCAGAGTAGGGCTGATCTTTACAGAAAGATGGTGAGGGAGTACGTAGCTGACCATACCATCGTCCTAAATGATCACACAGCTCCCTACAACTACTGGGTTTCAAAGCTGGACATGTGGCACGAACTGGCGCTGTACGCCTTGGAGGTTCTTGCCTGCCCTGCCGCTAGCGTCTTGTCCGAGCGGGTTTTCAGTGCAGCTGGTGGCATCATCACCGATAAGCGTACACGCCTGTCGACTGACAGCGCTGACAGGCTGACGCTTATTAAGATGAATAAAGCCTGGATTTCTCATAATTTCCAATCTCCACCAGGTGAAGGAAGCTCAACCTGAATAATTGATCCACTCCTCCTCCTCCTCCTCATTTTCCTCCTTCTCCTCCTCTTTGTACAGTAAAGCAGAGGAAACTGGCTATTTTTTGACAGGGCCCACTGGCTCTTGCTATAGTACTTTATGCATTTAATTTTTCTGGAGGGCCACCGACCCGGTCCTCTGTTTTAAACAATTTTTGGGAGTGCCACATACAGGCACTCAATCTATTCAATTTTTCTGGAGGGCCACCTACCTGCTCCTCTGGTTTGAAAACTTTTTGGGACTGCCACATACAGGCACTCAATCGATTCCATTTTTCTGGAGGGCCACCTACCTGCTCCTCTGGTTTGAAAACTTTTTGGGACTGCCACATACAGGCACTCAATCTATTCTATTTTTCTGGAGGGCCACCTACCTGCTCCTCTGGTTTGAAAACTTTTTGGGACTGCCACATACAGGCACTCAATCTATTCAATTTTTCTGGAGGGCCACCTACCTGCTCCTCTGGTTTGAAAACTTTTTGGGACTGCCACATACAGGCACTCAATCTATTAAATTTTTCTGGAGGGCCACCTACCTGCTCCTCTGGTTTGAAAACTTTTTGGGACTGCCACATACAGGCACTCAATCTATTCAATTTTTCTGGAGGGCCACCTACCTGCTCCTCTGGTTTGAAAACTTTTTGGGACTGCCACATACAGGCACTCAATCTATTCAATTTTTCTGGAGGGCCACCTACCTGCTCCTCTGGTTTGAAAACTTTTTGGGACTGCCACATACAGGCACTCAATCTATTCTATTTTTCTGGAGGGCCACCTACCTGCTCCTCTGGTTTGAAAAATTTTTGGGACTGCCACATACAGGCACTATCCAAATTAAATTGTCTCCATAGCAGCCTCCACACGTTGTCTCCATTGCTACCTCCAAAAGTCGTCCATATAGCTGCCTCCATACATCGTCCCTTTATCAAACGAGGTGTGTCAGGCAGAAATTTGGGTTGTTTTCATGGATTCCACATCAAAGTTGTTAACTTTGTCGCCACCCAGCTGTGTTATCCACAAAATATACTAATAAACTTTTATCATTTACCAATATTATTTCAGCGCTTCTTGCGCATCTGTTTACATTCCCCTCACCCGCCATATCCTAAACTTATAAGAACGCTACTACACTTGATCTTATACAAAAGGTTCTTAGAAGTGCTGTTTGGGGAGTAGCCTAGAGACAGGGGCTTGGATTGGCGAAAGCTCGTCTGGAAGCGGAGCGCCAACTCCATGCCAAGATCCAACTAACATAGTTTTAACTGCAGAACCTTTACTCTACTACTAGTTCACTGCCTCCATACATGGTCCCCTTATCAAACGAGCTGTGTCAGGCAGAATTTTGGGTTGTTTTCATGGCTTCCATGTTAACTTTGTCGCCACCCTGCTGTGTAATCCACAAAATATACTGGCAAACTTTTATCATGTACCGATATTATTTGAGCGCTTCTTGCTCACCTCCTTTGGTTCCTCTCTGCCACCCATTGGTTTGAAGCCTGAGTCCATTTAGGGTATGTCGCCATGCCACTCTCTAGCCTGCTGCCGCTGCCTCTACATGCCGTCCCCTATAGTATCAGGGTCAATTATTGCATGTTTTAGATGCTATCTAGCTTCATTCTGTCACTCTGTCATGGCCATGCTGTTGCCCATAATTTTGGCATAATGGTGCGATTAGGCAGCCTCAGAGGCATCCATGCATGCTGCCCCTGCTGTTTCCTGTCCATTTCCGTGGTGTTTCCATCCTTTTCTGAGGTTCCCAGGTGTTTGGCCAAGCTTCCCTGTGCAGAGCCTTGGTCCCCTTGAAAAATGCTCGAGTCTCCCATTGACTTCAATGGGGTTCGTTATTCGAGACGAGCACTCGAGCATCGGGAAAAGTTCGTCTCGAATAACGAGTACCCGAGCATTTTAGTGCTCGCTCATCTCTAGATACAACACATTTAACTCTAAAAACACATTGGGGGTCATTTACTAAGGGCCCGATTCGCGTTTTCCCGGCGTGTTACCCGAATATTTCCGATTTGTTGCGATTTCCCCTGAATTGCCCCGGGATTTTGGCGGAGGTGATCGGATTGTGGCGCATCGGCGCTGGCATGCACGCGACGGAAATCGGGGGGCGTGGCCGAACGAAAACCTGACGGATTCGGAAAAACCGACGCATTTAAAACACAAAATCTGTCGCTGAGTAATAAGTTACTGCTTAGATTGTCGCATTGGCACTTTGCGAAAAATATGTGGGTTTCGGTTGCAGTTTGGGCACTCGGTGTCTAAAGGGTTTGCCATCGCTGCTCTATAGCAATATATGTGGACTCAACATCAATGTTCGGGTTTTACCTGTTAACGTTACAAACAGCTTGAATATATGTAATGTATTTACTTGACTAAAAACAATAAAAAGATTTATATAAAAAAAAAACTGAGGGGACCTTAATTTAATGCAATCATTTGGGTACCTAAATGTTATGTAATGATTTTTGGGGATCTATGTGTAATGTAATGATTGTGGGTTGGGGGGTTATGTGTAATGTAATGATTTTGGGTTGGGGGGTTATGTGTAATGTAATGATTTGGGGGGAGGGTAATGTGTAATGTAATGATTTTGGGGGGGGGGGGGGTTATGTGTAATGTAATGATTTTGGGGGGGGGGGGTTATGTGTAATGTAATGATTTGGGGGAGGGAGGTAATTTGTAATGTAATTGTTTGGGGAGGGGAGTTATGTGTAATGTAACTATTAGAGGGGCCGATATGTAATCATTTAGCTATATGTATAGTATAGTAGGTGATTGAATTCATACTTTGGGAGGAACTATATCAAAATAAAGAATCAGTTAAAATGGGGTATTTACTTTTTAGACTAGCACTACACCTCCCATATCTGGTTACATGCACAGGCTTAGAGGTGACGTCACATCCACAACACGTTCCTGCTGCAGCATTTGCCTGCAGGCTGCAGTAAGTACTTGGAGTGGGTCCGACCCTGAAGATAATGGAAGCTGCTTTAGGCCTCATCAACCAAGGTCCATCAGCAGTGATGTTAATGAAGAAGCTTGTGGAAAATGTAACCCTTTAAATTTTACCCTAGAGTGGGTATCACCTATGTAGTGTGCATTATTTGTGCCTTTTGAAACCTGCTTAGAAAGTCTCCTGTTGTACTTGGGTCCCTCTCCAATTTTGCCAAAAGGTAGCAGGTTATGTTACTGTAACACCGGGCAACAACATGCTACATGCAAAAACATAGTTTTTAATTCATGATTTGTGACTTTTGAAAAAAATCTCATAAAAAATCTCATATTTACTCCGGTCACCTGCTGGTGTATGTGCTGGGACTTTTTATGCATTTTGAGACATTTTTGTGACTTTTTAAAAAAAAAATCCCAGAGAGAAATTAGACTATAAGGGCCAAAACTACTTTAATGGATCTGATGGACAACGGAGCACTAAAAATAGACATAGAACTGTCCAAAGGAGCCGCCTAATGACCAATAACCCCCACAATAACCCCCATTATCTCTACCTGTGCATTAGTTGTTGGTGCAGCTCAACCGGCTCATCGTCTCCTGTGAGTGGCATTTGTACAAACCTTTCCTCCTTGGACTCAGATTGTGTTATCATATTTTTGAGGCTGTGTCATGGCAGCTTTAGGCGGTTTTGGAGAATTGCAGATTGTCTTAGAGGAAGATCCTTGTGTCAGGTTATTGAAAACTGTGCACCTGTTTTAACCCCTTAACGACTTGGGCCTCTTTTGTTTTTTCATTTTCATTTTTCACTCCCCACCATCAAAAATCTATAACTTTTTTTATTTTTACACGGAAAGAGCTCTGTGATGGCTTGTGTAACAAATTGCATTTCATAGTAATGGTATTGAATATGCCATGCCGTGTACTGGGAAGCAGGAAAACAATTCCAAATGCAGGGAAACTGGTGAAAAAAACGCATTTGCTCAGTTTTCTTGTGGGCTTGGATATTACAGCTTTCACTGTGCGCCACACATGACATGTCTACTTTATTCTTTAGGTTGGTACAATTATAGGGGATACCAAATTTATATAGGTTTTATAATGTTTTCATATATATACAAAAATTAAAACCTCCGGTACAATTTTATTATTTTTTTAATTTTGCCTTCTTCTAATAACTTTTTCATACTTAAGTGTTCGGAGCTGTGGGGGTGTCATTTTTTTTTTTTTTTTGATGCAGTTTTTAATGCTTCTAATTTTAGGAGTGATTGTTTTTTATTCAATTTTTTATATTTTTCAAAATAGAAAAAAGTACCATTTTCGACTTTGGGCGCTATTTTCCATTACTGAAAAACAGTACTTAAGTGTTTGCTGCAATATGCAGCAGAGACTTACCGGCTATGGAAAGGGCTTTTTCCCGCTTCCCAGTACACGGCATGGAATATTAAATACCATCACGATGAAGTGCAATTTGTTATGCAGAAAAAAAGCCCCCACACAGTTTTGGGACTCCATAGTACATGGAAAAATAAAAAAGTTATGGATTTTTGAAGGTGGCGAATAAAAAAAAAAAATGCAAAAAGGGAAGGATAATTTTTGTGTTTGGTGTTTTTTTTCTTTTTTTTACATAAAACTTGGAAGATAGAAATTCTGCTCCCACTTTTCCCCATCACTGTACTTCCCTCATACTACCAGGGTCTTCTCCACCTGATGAGACTCTTTATAGCTGAGATGTTTTGTGCTTCCGTCTCTCAGTCCCGGGAGGATTCGCCTCATTCTCTTTTCTTATAGTAGATGTATTTTTATCCTCCTGTATAGACGCCTGTTCTCTGCTCTGATGATATGAAGGAGGTTTTTGTACGGCTCTGTATCACTGTGTGAGAGGGTAATATGCAACCTGCTGACAGTAATAATCTGCTGCATCTTCTGCCTTCAGCTCAGTAATTGTCAGAGTAAAATCCAGTCCTGATCCTGATCCACTGAACCTCTCTGGGATCCCGGACTGGCGAGTAGTCGCCCAATAGATGAGAAGCTTCGGAGCTCCTCCTGGTTTCTGTTGATACCAGTTGATATAAGCGTAGGTACCGGTCACACTAGAACTGGGTTTACATTGGACCTTGATGGTGTCTCCGGGAGAAGCCGCCAAATTTTCTGGAGTCTGGGTCATCACAATCTCTCCATAGGAACCTAAGAAGAGAGAGAAAGGACAGAAATATCTCTGACTCCTCCACAACAACAGCCCCTCATTCCAGCTAAGGGGTTAATGTGTGTGATATTATATGAGGCGTCACTTGTACTTTACCTCTGATGTAAAGATACAGGACACAGATGAGAGAAGTCAGAGACAACATCTTCTCCTCTGAGGATTGTCTGATCACAGATCACAGATCCCGGACATTTATACTGTGTCCCCTCCAGAGAGACGTCACCTGAGGTTGTGTATGCAAAAGAGGAAGACGAGGTCCTCTAAAGGAGAGGAGAACACTAAACCTTCTGTTTTCTATGAATATTCACTATACTGTGCTCTCTAGCGGACGGGTGACTTTTCTCCATAGTGATCTACATAACGTAGAGGAGAAATCCAGAGGTGATGCAATGACCAACTACAGGACAGTTACTCAGGATTTTGGGGATGTCTCCGGCTCATTATACTTATATATGAGAACAATCTGCAGGGTATTTCTATGGCAGATCATCTATTGGATTTTCTGTGGTTGATTCTCTTCTATACTGCTCAGTCTTGATACACCCTGCGGAAATATTATAGATAATTTATAGAACTAGAGGGATATGTTTGGCCACTGCATAGTATAAAAGGATGATTATCACACATTATGTTTATGTAGGGTCACATTAGCCACAACTTTAAAACATGTATCGCTCCTTCTTTTCTCCTGAGTGTGTACACTGGTCTATCGTAAGGAGTCTCTCACCTTCCTTCTAATCAACATTCAATAATTGCATGCTAGACCACAGTAAATTCTTTTGCAGAACAGCTTTATCGTTCAATAGCTTATATACAAGTACATTAGGCATAGGTACTTCACCCCTCTTCGGTTGTAGTATGCCGTAGTGGTATTGTACAGTCCACACTCAATCTTCTATGGCTCCACTGAGACAACAAGCGCCAGGTGAGTCCTGTTACGTTTCGGAGGGGAACCCTCCTTCCTCAGACATGCGCAATAGCGCTTAGGTGTGGGTTTTTAAATCCTCCGTACTCCACTCCTCAATTTAACCCATGGCAGTACAGACCCTTTCACCTACCACCAATACCATACAAAAGGCACAAAAATTTCACAAATACATATTGCACCAACCTGCATTATTATTTACACAAATACATTTTACTCTTTACAAAAATACATTAAAACTACACTGCTCATTAAGCCCTCGAGGTTGTAACGTATCTAGTCTAGTAATCCAGTATACTTCCCGTTGTAGCAGCCTCTTTTTCATGTCATTACCCTGTGGGATTTCTTCTAAGATTAACCATCTCATGTCACATACTCTATGTTTAAGTTCGTAACAGTGTCTAGCTACACCCGTATCGTGCTTAGTTTTTTCAACATTTTTCTTAACCTCTTCCTTACTGAGAGACAAAAATTGTCTAATAACAGATTTGTGTTCGTTGAGCCTAGTCTTTATCGGTCTAGCTGTCTGACCAACATATGCCAGCCCACATGGGCACTTAAGCATATATATGACTGAAGAGGTATTACAAGTAAAAAAACCTTTTATGGGAATTTTCATCCCTTTGCTAGGATGGCACACTGAATCTCCTTTGATGATGCCAGTACAATTCTGGCAGGAGAGGCATGGGAAAGTACCATTCCTCCTTGCTGTCAGAAAGGTTTGGCGGGATGCTTTTTTGTCTGCAATATCGGATCTTATTAATTCATTGGCAATAGATTTACCTTTCCTATAAATAAACTTGGGGGGGGTTTTAAACAATTTACCATATTTAGGATCATGAGTCAAAATACTCCAATTTTTTACAATTGATCTTTTAATTAACTGTGCATGTCTATCATATTTAGAAATGAAGACTGGGCGATCGTCAAATTCTTTTTTGTTCATCTTAGGTATCCTAACTTCATCACGTGGAATATTGGCCACTTCTAGTCCCACTAGTTCTACTTCTTTCGGTGGATATCCCCGTTCTACAAATTTATTAACAAGTTTTTTCCTCTGTATTTCATATTCCTCATTATTGCTACATATTCTACGAGCCCTAATAAACTGGCTTTTGGGGATGCCCTTAAAGGTCTGTGGGAAATGGTGGCTGTCATATGCAAGTAAGTTATTGCGATCGGTCTCTTTTGTATAGAGTGTCGTGATGAAACGATCTTGAGATCTCCTTATTTCCACATCTAGATAATGTAATACACTATTGCTTTTTTCTGCTGCAAACTTAATAAGAGTATGACACTGATTCAAATATACAATAAATTCATCTAGACATTCTTCCGGACCTGTCCACATTAAGCAGACGTCGTCCACATAGCGGGTCCATAGAGCTATATATTTGGACCATTGACTGTGCAGAACAAAATTCTCTTCAAAAAACGCCATGAAAATATTGGCGTAACTTGGAGCCACAGGGGCCCCCATCGAGGATCCCTGTAGCTGCAAGTAAAAATCACTGCCGAATCTAAAATAATTTTTCTTAAGGATAATGTCTAACAGTGACATGATGAATCTAATGTCTCTGTTATTCAGGGAGCTTTCTTCTTTCAGGGCATCTAAGACAGCTGTAGTCCCTTCTTCGTAGGGTATGTTGGTGTATAAACTTTTTATATCCAGTGTGCACAACCATGTAACGTCTGGACAATTCACAGTGTCCAGTTTGACAGGAAACTGTTCGTATCTTTCAAGCAATTTGGCAATTTAGTGACAATTTTTTGCAGAAACGAATCTACATACACAGACAAAGGCTGAAGAATGGAGCTGACACTTGACACGATAGGTCGCCCTGGAGGGGGGCTTAGCCCCTTATGTATTTTCGGCAGCAAATAAAGGATAGGGACCCTGGGGAGGTCGACGACCAAAGATTTATATATATCATCCGTGATAATTCCAGAGTTTAGGGCTTCTTCTAATACACTATCAATATGTGTTTTAAACTCGGTGGTTGGATCTCTTTCTAATTTTTTATATACTGACTCATCTGCCAGTTGACTAAGAGCTTCATTACAATAGTCTTCTTTGTTCATAACCACAGTAGCACCGCCTTTATCGGCTTTTTTCACGATAATCGATGGATCTTTTTTTAAATTAGATAATGCACAGCGCTCTTGTCTCGATAAGTTATTATGTCTAGTTTCTTTACACGCATCCCAATTTTTCATGACTTCATCTGTAACAATTTTTTGAAATGTATCAAGGAATGCAGAGGAAATGCACGGATCAAATTTACTCTTCTTTTTCAATCTAGTGGGGACTGACTTGCTGCTTTTATTCGCCCCTTGGAAAAACATTTTAATTCTCAAACTTCGACAGAATTTAAAAAAGTCCACAGAAAAATCAAACGGATCCATCTTTTGTGTAGGGACAAACCCTAAGCCTTTATTAATCACTAGATGTTCTTCTTTGGATAATGTACGTGAAGAAATATTCACCACTAAATCCTTTACTTCTTCTTTTGTTTCTGTCTGGTTGTCATCCCCTTCGGGGTCCCTCCTATTGCTCCGTCGCTTGACGTTTCCGTGTCGTTGGTCGTTTCGTCGCGTGTGACTAAAAAATCATCTGATTTCATATTTCTTTTATTTCTCATTTTATTTTTATCCCTCCTTTCGTTGTCTGTGTACTCACTATCCGAGGTATTAGGGTCCTGTGGTCCTCTTTTCTTATTGCGGTGTATTTTCCGTTCTTCTGACCACGTATACACACGGTTTAGTTGGTAATCCTTAATATCTCGTTCAAACTTCGAGAGCTTGTTTCGTAGGAGTGTATCTTTAAGTTTATCCATATTCGATTTCATTTCTTCGTGTGCTTTATTATATATCTCCAATTTGCTCGACGTTTTAAATTCATTATCCAATTTCTCATATTCACACCTGGTCTTTTCAATCGCACCTTGGAGGTGTTGAACGGTAAGCAACATGAGATCGATGGAATGGCGGTTGCATAACGCAAACCATTTTTGTACAAAGGTTAAATCTTCCTTAAGGAGCATGGGGCGTAGGCTACATCTCATCCCCCTTGGGATCCTCTGGGTCTTAATGTATTCAGTTAAAGTTGATGCATGCAGTGTTAAGCTTGTTTCCCGTTTCTTTAAAACTTCTAGCAGTTTTTCGTAGTTCTTAGTTGCATTGTCTTTAATGACATCAAAACAAAATCCTGCTTCTTCTGCCTGTTGTAAAATAGCATTGCGCTCGGTCTCAGTGAAAGCCAATGTTTCTGCTTTATTCTCTGTTAATTTTGAGATCTCCGTAAATGTCGCCATTATTTATGGCTTTATATATATAGCAATTTCGCTTTTAATATATAGGAGCACTCTTGAGAGAAGCTTATAGTCACAACTTTAAAACATGTATCGCTCCTTCTTTTCTCCTGAGTGTGTACACTGGTCTATCGTAAGGAGTCTCTCACCTTCCTTCTAATCAACATTCAATAATTGCATGCTAGACCACAGTAAATTCTTTTGCAGAACAGCTTTATCGTTCAATAGCTTATATACAAGTACATTAGGCATAGGTACTTCACCCCTCTTCGGTTGTAGTATGCCGTAGTGGTATTGTACAGTCCACACTCAATCTTCTATGGCTCCACTGAGACAACAAGCGCCAGGTGTTGTCTCAGTGGAGCCATAGAAGATTGAGTGTGGACTGTACAATACCACTACGGCATACTACAACCGAAGAGGGGTGAAGTACCTATGCCTAATGTACTTGTATATAAGCTATTGAACGATAAAGCTGTTCTGCAAAAGAATTTACTGTGGTCTAGCATGCAATTATTGAAGGGTCACATTAGCCTACATGAAAAAGCCGATGTCTGAGCTGCTGTATTATGTGTGCTGTAGGACGGGTGTATAAATATATTGTGGTTGCTTGGATTCTGCTGCTTAACTTTGCACTCTGTCAGTAGACGTCTCTTTAAATGAAGGGCTGAGGGACACAGTCAGAATGACAACTCTGGAACTATTGGCGAAAGGGAACATGGAACATGGAACATGACGGTCGAAAGGGGGGACCTATAACACCTGAATTTTATCTACTAGTATTGATGTAAGATGGTGGTCCTTGTTAAAAGAAGGAAGTGTGTGGTGTATATTGTAGTACTGTGAGGACAGAGTGTGTGGTGTATAGTGTAGTAATGTGAGGACAGAGTGTGTGGTGTATAGTGTAGTAATGTGAGGACAGAGTGTGTGGTGTATAGTGTAGTATATTAGGACACAGTGTGTGGTGTATAGTGTAGTACTGTGAGGACAGAGTGTGTGGTGAATAGTGTAGTACTGTGAGGACAGAGTGTGTGGTGTATAGTGTAGTACTGTGAGGACACAGGGGCAGATTTACTTACCTGGCCCATTCGCGATCCAGCGGCGCATTCTCTGCACAGGATTCGGGTCCGGCCGGGATTTATGAAGGTAGTTCTTCCGCCGTCCACCAGGTAGCGCTGCTGCGCTGAAAATCATCTGAACGCGCCGGAATACACCCAGCTGGACCAGGTGAAGGTAAGCGCTTCCCAAGCGACACATTTTCGGTTTTTAAATACGCTGGTTTTTCCGAATACGTCGGGTTTTCGTTCGGCCACGCCCCCCGATTTCTGTTGCGCGCATGCCGGCGCCGATGCGCCACAATCCGATCGCGTGCGCCAAAATCCCGGGGCAATTCAGGTACAATCGGCGCAAATCGGAAATATTCGGGTAACATGTCGGGAAAACGCGAATCGGGCCCTTAGTAAATGACCCCCACAGTGTGTGGTGTATAGTATAGTAATGTGAGGACACTGTGTGTGGTGTATAGTGTAGTAATGTGAGCACAGAGTATGTGGTGTATAGTGTAGTACTGTAAGGACAGAGTGTGTGGTGTATAGTGTAGTACTGTGAGGACAGAGAGTGTGGTGTATAGTGTAGTACTGTGAGGACAGAGAGTGTAGTGTATAGTGTAGTACTGTGAGGACAGATTGTGTAGTGTATAGTGTAGTAATGTGAGGACAGAGTGTATGGTGTATAGTGTAGTACTGTGAGGACAGAGTGTGTGGTGTATAGTGTAGTAATGTGAGAGGACAGAATGTGTGGTGTATAGTGTAGTACTATGAGGACACAGTTTGTGGTGTATAGTGTAGTACTGTGAGGACACAGTGTGTGGTGTATAGTGTAGTACTGTGAGGACAGAGTGTGTGGTGTGTAGTGTAGTACTGTGAGGACAGAGTGTGTGGTGTGTAGTCTAGTACTGTGAGGACACAGTGTGTGGTGTATAGTGTAGTACTGTGAGGACAGAGTGTGTGGAGTATAGTGCAGTAATGTGAGGACAGAGTGTGTGGAGTATAGTGTAGTACTGTGAGGACAGAGTGTGTGGTGTATAGTGTATTAATGTGAGGACAGAGTGTGTGGTGTATAGCTTAGTAATGTGAGGAAAGAGTGTGTGGTGTATAGTGTAGTACTGTGAGGACAGAGTGTGTGGGGTATAGTGTAGTACTGTGAGGACAGAGTGTGTGGTGTATAGTGTAGTACTGTGAGGACAGAGTGTGTGGGGTATAGTGTAGTACTGTGAGGACAGAGTGTGTGGTGTATAGTGTAGTACTGTGAGGACAGAGTGTGTGGTGTGTATTGTAGTACTGTGAGGACAGAGTGTGTGGTGTATAGTGTAGTACTGTGAGGACAGAGTGTGTGGTGTGTAGTGTAGTACTGTGAGAACAGAGTGTGTGGAGTATAGTGTAGTACTGTGAGGACACAGTGTGTGGTGTGTAGTGTAGTACTGTGAGGACAGAGTGTGTGGTGTATAGTGTAGTAATGTGAGGACAGAGTGTGTGGTGTATAGTGTAGTACTGTGAGGACAGAGTGTGTGGTGTATAGTGTAGTAATGTGAGGACAGAATGTGTGGTGTATAGTGTAGTAATGTGAGGACAGAGTGTGTGGTGTATAGTGTAGTACTGTGAGGACAGAGTGTGTGGTGTATAGTATAGTACTGTGAGGACAGAGTGTGTGGTTTGTAGTGTAGTACTGTGAGGACAGAGTGTGTGGTGTATAGTGTAGTACTGTGAGGACAGAGTGTGTGCTGTATGGTGTAGTACTGTTAGGAGAGAGTGTGTGGTGTATAGTGTAGTATTGTGAGTACAGAGTAGGTGGTGTATAGTGTAGTACTTTGAGGACAGAGTGTGTGGTGTATAGTGTATACTGTGAGGACAGAGTGTGTGGTGTATAGTGTATACTGTGAGGACAGAGTGTGTGGTGTATAGTGTAGTAATATGAGAGGACAGAGTATGTGGTGTATAGTGTAGTAATGTGAGGACAGAGTGTGTGGTGTATAGTGTAGTAATATGAGAGGACAGAGTATGTGGTGTATAGTGTAGTAATGTGAGGACAGAGTGTGTAGTGTATAGTGTAGTAATATGAGAGGACAGAGTATGTGGTGTATAGTGTAGTAATGTGAGGACAGAGTGTGTGGTGTATAGTGTAGTAATGTGAGAGGACAGAGCAGGTGGTGTATAGTGTAGTAATGTAAGAGGGGAGGGGCTCAGGAGTAGATGTCACTTCCTGTCCTGTATTTCTTTTTCTCTTTCTCTCTCTAGAAGAAACAGAAAGAAACATTTCCCTCCTCCCCCACGCCCAGTTCTATCACTATTCTCCAACTGGTTATTTAACTATTTCATGTATAAAGTTATGAAAATGATTGTGACTGTTATTTGTTGTACCCCTGTTGCACATGTGACCATTTTGTAGTGCAGTTGCGCTGCTTCCATGAGGCCAAAATTAGGGGGCGTGCCGTCAGACTGTCCAACTGATTCAGACTGAGCGCGAAATTTAACTTTTAAATTGTGTCACAAGCCCAAGCACTTACATGCACCACAAAAAAGTTGGTGAACTCTATTGGATCTGAGCGGGGAAGCGACACATTCACGATTTCTGGCGCACCATCTTAGTGAATCACCACACGCAGCATTATACACGGACAATGACTTTTCAGTGAACTCGAATGACCTTGTATGTAAATGTGCCCTAATAAGTGTTATATGTCTCCTCATTGTTACATATTGTTTCCTCCACCTTATCTACATCATGTGGCTAACACTTGTCTGACTTGTTACCATCTGTATGTTATGATACAGAGATGTTCCGTTAATTAAGAGTGAAGAAATTTCCATAGAGTTATGGCTTTAGTTTCTAATATTTTCTCTTTACTTTTTCTCTCGGCCATGGTGACGATATACAGATTTGAGGAAGCCGTGTGTGGTCTGATGCTTCCATCTTGTGGCCGGATGAGATACAGAACCAGTACATTGTGTCTGTACATATATGAAGATGTCATATGTGATATCATGGTTAGATCACTGATGTGTGTCATGTATGTAGCTATAGATATATAATAGGTAAATCTTGGAATTGGAAGGAACCAATACTTATCATTCTTGATGTGGAAACATCGCAAATTTAATAAAGTTGATGCAAACTAGTAATTGTTTTCTTATACAAATTATATGTGCTCTTCCAGTGCCATAGTTTGGCATATTTATTGTGTAACAGTAGCAAAAAGATATTCAACATCATTTTATAGCTCAATATAATCACATACATAGCAAATTCACATCACAGGGGTTAAAGTGCGGGGGGGTTATTATTAAATTTTGGCAACTTTTTGGGAGTTTAGATAAGTCATATGAAAAATCATCAGGGTTTTTGTGGCTTTTGGATGCTAATAAGTTGCAAGGAACATTTCACACAAATAAAACATATAACCAATAATCCACAAATTTTGTGGTCTAGTGCAAGACCGTGCACTAAAAGTCGCACAAAATGTTGCAAAGATTTCCCAGCCATTATCTGGCATATGTGATATTAATGTAATCATCAAATAATACGGCATAGAAGAACACTGCTTCCAGAATTATTAAAGTGATAAAAAGTCACATTAATAAATATAATGGCCAATGGAGTAACAAAGATAGACGTTTCAAGATGCCGGCTATTAGTATCCCACAATGATTTTATATTTCTATGACCTGGGGTTCAGCACTGGACAGCTCTACTGGTAGTGATTTAGCACTGGACAGCTCCACTGGTCGGGATTCAGCACTGGACAGCTCCACTGGTTGGGTTTCAGCACTGGACAGCTCCACTGGTTGGGATACAGTACTGGACAGCTCCACTGGTTGGGATTCTGCACTGGATAGCTCCCCTGGTTGGGATTCAGCACTAGGCAGCTCCACTGGTTGGGATTCTGCACTGGATAGCTCCACTGGTTGGGATTCAGCACTAGGCAGCTCCACTGGTTGGGATTCAGCACTAGGCAGCTCCACTGGTTGGGATTCTGCACTGGATAGCTCCACTGGTTGGGATTCAGCACTAGGCAGCTCCACTGGTTGGGATTCAGCACTAGGCAGCTCCACTGGTCGGGATTCAGCACGGGGCAGCTCCACTGGTTGGGATTCAGCACTGGACAGCTCCACTGGTTGGGATTCAGCACTAGGCAGCTCCACTGGTTGGGATTCTGCACTGGACATCTACAATGGTTTGGATTCTGCACTGGACAGCTCCACTGGTTGGGATTCTGCACTGGACATCTACAATGGTTTGGATTCTGCACTGGACAGCTCCACTGGCTGGAATTATACACTGGAGCTGCCATGTAAAGTATGGGATGAACATGGAAGGTTTTACATTGGAAGTACAGTATCTAGTGATTTCAAGCACAGCAGAACTTTAAAGCGCCCCCATATTTTGCTGTATTGCATCTAATAATAAGACTTACAGGACGTTTGTGATTCATGATGAAGCAAACAGCATCAGAGAAAATAGTACAGAAAACCTGAAAGGAAATCTACCATGAAAATCGATCATGATAAACCAGGGACATAGATCCATACTCATAGATCCAGGCACCGTGACTTTGGTAATCTTCTGATATTTGTTATCCATGGCCACCTTCTTTCTTCAACTTTTATGATTATGCTAATGAGTCCAGGGGCTCTGGGGGGTTATACTAGAGCCCCTCCAGGCTTCTCCTGTTTAGTCCAATGTTGAAATAAGGAAAGCATCTCTAGTCTTAGATGTCCTTTATCTTGGATAGTTACTGACCTGGCTGGACAATCAGGTTGCAGGTATCATTGATCACTGCTCCAGAACAGCTGTTGTCAGTACCGACTTCCATGGGAGGTGAGCTGGACTTCTCTTTGTACCTTTTTTCAGAAAGTTCCTGAATATGTAGTAATATGAGACCCAATGTAAAGTTGTAAAATGTTCATTTGACCAGATATTGTGTGGCGAAGCCTCAGGCATCTTATCCCCTACATTTCTACCATCTTACTGATGAAGTTATAGGGCAGTGAACCCCTGCTCTGGGCACCTACTAGATTTACACTGCACTTTCCATGTTGTTTTTTGTAAGGAGTATTCATGACTGGGGTAGATTTCCCTTTGGAGGATTTCTCTTGTCTAGTTCTCTATGTCAAATGTAGGCGACAGGCCATTTTGCACAACAAGCGCTTGAGAAAGAGCTGGTTGCGCGAAACGGCCTATTGCCTAGCGGCTGTGTCATCTCCCCTGCATGTTCTGCTCCCTTTCAATAAAGATACTATCCACTTCATCTGTGAGTGCCTTCTTCTCTACATTTGGATTTGCATGTTCTACTGCTTAGCATGCACCCCGTCAGCTGATTGTTCATACCTTATGATGTCCTGGATGGATTCCCGTTGCCTGGCGTTGCGGAGGGTAGTGCCCGGTGGTCTTTTGTTCTTGTTTTCGGTACTATTGCTTCAAATGTTTTCTGAGGTGTATTAAAAGTTTTATCTTTTATGTTCTCCTTGTGTACTGTCACTCACTATGTTTTGGTGTTGTTGTGGTATTTGGTGAGTTCCCGAATACTATATAATAGTCTCCCTATATGCTATACATAGTATCTTTGTCTCTGTGATTTATGAATAAAATGTAAAACAGTTGTTTCCATCTCTCCGGCCGCTCCATCATGTAGACGACAGCGCTGGTCTCTACTCAACCTTACACTTTCATAGCTGTGGTGGGAATGACCCTTTAAGAAAGAAATCTTAGTAGATATCAGAGCATTAGATATTAGAGGGTGACGTTCTCTCCTCACAATTTATAGTTATTTATCACTGTTTTTCAGTCAGTTTGATCATCTTTATATATTGTTTCATTGAAGATAAGATATTTTCTCTCACACATTTGTTTAAACTATAAAATATTTCACACCCTCATTTACTGCATAACTCATGGTAACACCTGCTGTTCAGTGTCACATCAGTCACATCAGTCACATCGGTCACATCAGTCACATCAGTCACATCAGTCACATTGGTTGCTCTCTTGGAGTTTCTCGTTGAAAAAAAAAAAAGGTAACTACATGAAGAAAAGAGGAAGGAGGTTTTTGTACGGCTCTGTATCACTGTGGGGTTCGTTGGTTCTATATTGCATGCAGTAATATTCTGCTTCATCCTCTTCTCTACATCCTTTGATTGTCAGGGTGAAGTCCGTCCCGGATCCAGATCCTTGAAATCTTTCTGGGATTCCTGATGGTCGTTCACTGACTTTATACATGATACGTTTTGGAGGTTGTCCTGGTTTCTGCTGTAGCCAGGCTAATGCATCGTACTTCCAGGTAGAGTGAAATATACCAGCACTGGCTGTACATGAGATGGTGACTGTATCTCCCGGGGACACTGAGATGTGACCTGGAGTCTGGGTCATCACAGGTTGTCCATGAGATCCTGGTCATATAAATTATACAGTCATTAGTAAAACTCAAACACAATTCCTGTACATCACATTGTATCATCTGTGTTAGCAGTAAACATTTAAAGCAACAGTAACTTTAATAATTCTGGGACTTGTTATTATTTGAGGGATCATTATTAAATTCTTATCACCTGTTGAATAATACAATACCTGGTACATATAGACAAAGGACACACAGCAGATATGTCAGAGAAATCATCTTCAGAGCCGTCACAGATCACTGGCTCTCACACTGAAGGGTTTATATAAGAAGGAGAAGATGAGGTTATAAATAACTAACATGTAAAACAGATGCAAATATCATCAACCGCTTCTATAGGGGAAAGAGAAATCTCACTGCTTTCTGCAGATCTCAGTATAGACAAGACAGAATATCACAAAGCGAAGAAGTACAAGGTTATGACCACAGGCTCCATTAAAGGAAATCTGCCGGCGTGTAATCCCAGAAATGGGATCCGTTCTTCTTTTTGCTTCTCATGGGGGGGCAAGTATCTTAGCTTTAGGGTGTTGTTTTCTTCATTTTGTTCTTACCAAGGTTCACCAGTTGTGATTATGAGCGCAGTTTGTACCTTAGTTGTCCAGGTGTTTGCATTTTTAATATTTCTTTATGTAGCAAATTTGTGAACTTTGAAGGACGCAAATCCAAGTACAACTCACCCGTCGTTACTTCCACATGGTTTACCCTTGTTTACAGTGTAAATTTTTTTTGCTCATTTTGGGGCGGTGTTGGTCTTGGATTTTTTACATTGTTTTTACATTTTAAATTTAATGTAGTTGGAGCCAAATTCATGTTTGGTTTCAAAGTATTTGGTCAACAATTTTTTGTTTATGCTACGCCTTGGTAAGTTAGTTTTTTAAGGGAACTTGAAATCTCTTTCAATTTTTACAAACTATTAGTGCGATTGTTGCTCCGGCCACTTTGGCTTCATCCAGCAACTTTAGCTGCCAATCATTACTCCTCCCTTTATAAAATTTCAACCCCTGATTGGTCTAAAGGGACATGTTTTATGCTGCGTTTGCTTTGGCTTTTTCAATGCAATTCAAACAACACAGGTTAAAGGTCTTTCCCCCAATTGTATTTGTATTTTTAAATCAATTCATTAGACTTTCAGTTATATAATATGAAGCCCGACCAGATGAGACAGGATTCCTCTCTCTTACATCCCTTCCCAGAGCAGGGTTATGAGAAATGTGAGGAGGATCCATACTAAACTACTACAGGGAGCAGAGAAGATTGTGTAATGGTGTTTAGTGTTACTAGTAGCAGGTGATGTAGTAAATGTTTTAGAAATTGACCAGAAAGTAGCAAAAATCGTAAACTAAGCCAAAAAAGTATGTTGTTATGCTGACAACAGACAACTGTGAAAAGAAGCAGCTCACATACAATGATACGCGGGCCCCATGACGTAGTTTATGAGAAAATTGCCTTTTAAAATCATGCAAATGAGCCTCAGGGGCTCCTGTCTCTATCACCAATGCCTCTTCTGCCTCTGTAGACTCCTAGTTATTCTCGCCTTGACACTGGGTTTCTGTCTGACTCCTCCCTCCCCAGCCAAATAGCGAGTGATGTCAGGTGGCTGTTGGCAATTCCCATGCGTCTCCCGCATTGTGCCGCCTGATAATCAATGTAGAAAGATAGTTCGCAAGAGCCAGCTGATGTCACTCAGCTCTGGATGGATAGGCTGAAAGCGGGTAAAAATGCAAATAGTAAAATTAGCCAACTAGGGGGTAAACGGAGACAAAGAACCATACAGTTGTTTACACCATTTTTCCTATACATTATGGGGCACATTTACTTACCCGGTCCTGTAGCGATCCCGCGGTGCGTTGTCCGACGAGGATTCGGGTCTGGCACCATTCACTACGGTCGTGCGTCCAATTTCCTGCATGTGTCGTTTACGCTACGAGGTCCACCAGACTTCACCTTCTTCTTCCTGGTGCATGTGAGTGCGTGATCCTGCGACACATTTCATTTTTTAAATTCTGCGGTTTATCCAAATCCATCGGTTGTCCGATGACCACGCTCCCCAATTTCTGGCGCTTGCAAGCCAGCGCTGATGCGCCACAATCCGATCGCGTGTACCAAAAACCCGGGGCAAAATGGCGCAAAACAGAAATATTCGGGAAAATCGCGGTCCGTGGACCCTTAGTAAATGTGCCCTATATATTTCACAATCCCGGGCTGTAAACAGCTGAAGCGCATGTGGCTCCCGCTACATGTGGCCCTAATCTTATGTATAGAAATTATACAGGGATCGGGAGTGATAGACCACCCTGCACATTTGGGGCATAGAAGGATAATTACTCTGCATTAGTGGCAACTGCTGAGACCCTGGTATGTTGTAAAAACATAACCTTAAGATATGACCCCATATTAATGACTATAGCCCCTTAGGGACCTCTTATTGGGCAGAGATAGAATTCTTACATCAGGGAAACTTTCAAAACCATAAAGCCAAACTTATCATGGAAAGTGGAAATTGTATTATTTCTTTTCATTATGTTTCTTACTTTCTCAGCTGCTGATTAATTTCTAGAAACATTTCTATAGGGGGGAACTCTTCACATCTCAATAAATTCTTTTAAAATTTAGATTTCAAATTGGGGTCAGGTCTCAGGGGGTTATGGGTACATCATCTAAATCTGTGATCAAGACAACAGGTTTTATGATTAAAGTTAAAGACATCAGTAGATTTCTAACAGAAGTGAATGGGGAAGGAGGTATTTGTACGGCTCTGTATCACTGTGTGAGAGGCCATTTCCTCCACTGCTGACAGTAATAATCTGCTGCATCTTCCTCTGTACATCCTCTAATTGTCAGCGTGAATTTAGTTGTGGCTCCAGATCCTTGAAATCTTTCTGGGATTCCTGATGGTCGTTCACTGACCTTACGTATAATCAGTTTTAGAGGTTTTCCTGGTTTCTGTTGGTACCAGTTTAATGTATGATAATTCACGTCAGGGTGGAATAGACTCTCACTGGCTGTACATGAGATGGTGACTGTATCTCCGGGGGACACGGACACATATTCTGGGTCCTGGGTCATCACAATCTCTCCACAGGAAACTTGGAGGAGAAAGAGAAGAGATAATGGTGACAATGATAGAAATGTGAGCCTTCTCCTCTTACTCCATGTATACAGGGATGTCCTATGTCTTCTCCTCTATCCACATAGTATAAACCTCCCTGGACATTACCTTGTATGTAAAGATACAGCGCACAGAGCAGAGATCTCAGGGAAACCATCTTCATTGTTCTGGACGCTCACACACACAGATCATTGGTTTCATGTCTTATTTATATCACATGAAATCTCCAGGGAAATAGTCTGAGAGACGACGTCATACAGGAAACATGCAAATCATCCAGATTGTAAGATATTACAGTATAAAATCCTTCCATAGACAGTAAATGATATAAAGGTAGAAAATTTTTTCATGAATGTTACAGCTCAGATAGTAATCGCTCTGTGAGTTTTAATGTTGTATCACGATGTCAATCCCTCAGATATTTTATTAACACTGGAGCACATTTACTTACCTGTCCGGCGAAGTTTCCTGAAAGTGCCCTGAATATATATGTATAGAGATATAGGTGAAGAGAATTTGAACAAACCAAATATAGGGAGAAAAAAAAGGTACAATATATCTGTTGCAACCTATAGCTGTGCTGTGACTTGTGATGTAACCCTATATAATTTAACACCATATAGCTTATTGGTAATCATAAGAGCAGCCTATTGTTCTTCCCAACTGCCGGGAAGAGTATAATCCAACAAAAACACAAATTGATGCACAAGATTATTAGGTAATCAAAAAATGTTTATTAATTAATCAAATTACTGGTTTAAAATAACTTGGCCCCAATACAGGGGGAACACAAGGCAAAGAGTTGAAATTCCAGACAAACAGATCAGGCAAATAGGCAATATAAATTGGGTACTGAGTAGAGATGAGCGAACATACTCGTCCGAGCTTGATGCTCGTCGAGCATTAGCGTACTCGAAACTGCTCGTTGCTCGGACGAATACTTCGCCCGTTCGAGAAAATGGCATCTCCCGCCGTTTTGCTTTTTGGCGGCCAGAAACAGAGCCAATCACAAGCCAGGAGACTCTGCACTCCACCCAGCATGACGTGGTACCCTTACACGTCGATAGCAGTGGTTGGCTGGCCAGATCAGGTGACCCTGGGATAGACTAGCCGCTGCCCGCGCTGCTCGGATCATTCTGTGTCTGGATGCCGCTAGGGAGAGAGCTGCTGCTGGTCAGGGACAGCGTTAGGTTGCTAGTAGATTACTGTTAGGCAGGAGTGATTCAACAAGAACCCAACAGCCCTTCTTAGGGCTACAATAACGTTATACTTTTTTTTTTTTGTTTGCTTGTGGCTGGGCTTGCTGGCACTAGTAGTGCAGCTAGTACCATATTGTGAGGAATTTGCAGGGGGACTTGCTACCGTTGTGTTTAGCTCTTTGTGACACACATATCCACCTCAAACACCAAAGTGGGAAAATTTATTAGGGGTTGGATTTCAATTAGGCACAGTCTGCCAGTTTCTTTTTATTTTACGTTTATTTTTTCATAACTCAGCGTCATCTCATCAGTGTGCTTTCATACTTGGCTAGAAAATAGCCAAAGGAGAATCCAAACGGCTTACTTACGCCTACAATAGCTTTATATATATTTTATTTCTGGTTGATCTGCTGGTGGCTGTCCTTGCTGCAGTGCATATACTAGCCAATTGTGAGGAATTTGGAGTGAGACTTGCGACCGCTGTGTTTAGCGCTTAGTGACGCACATATCCATCGCAAAGACCGAAGTGGGAAAATTTATTAGGGGTTGGATTTCAATTAGGCACAGTCTGCCAGTTTCTTTTTATTTTACGTTTATTTTTTCATAACTCAGCGTCATCTCATCAGTGTGCTTTCATACTTGGCTAGAAAATAGCCATAGCAATAGGATAGCATTGTTTGGTTTTAAAAAATAAAAAACACAAAAAAAAACTAAAAAACACAAAAAAACACAAAAAAAAAAGTTTAAAAAAAAATTAAAGTTATATAACTTTCATTTTCAAAATGTTTAACCCGAGGGCTAGGGGTAGAGGACGAGGACGAGAGCGGGGACGTGGGCGTCCATCTACTGCAGGGGTCAGAGGCCGTGGTCCTGGGTGGGGTGAGACACCACCTGCTGATGAGGGAGCAGGGGAACGCCGCAGAGCTACACTCCCTAGGTTCATCATGTCTGAAGTTACTGGGACTCGTGGTAGAGCACTGTTGAGGCCAGAACAGTGCGAACAGGTGATGTCGTGGATTGCCGACAATGCTTCGAGCAATTTGTCCACCAGTCAGTCTTCCACGCAGTCCACCCATGTCACCGAAATCGGCACTCCTCCAGCTCCTGCACCTCAGCCTCCTCCCCCCCAGTCTGCCCCCTCCCAGGAAAATTTGGCATTTGAACCGGCATACTCTGAGGAACTGTTTTCTGGACCCTTCCCACAGTCACAAACCACTTGTCCGGTTGCTGCTGAGCAATTTTCCGATGCCCAGGTTTTCCACCAGTCGCAGTCTGTGGGTGATGATGACCTTCTTGACGTAGTGGAAGAAGTGTGTAAAGAGGTGTCCGACGATGAGGAGACACGGTTGTCAGACAGTGGTGAAGTTGTTGTCAGGGCAGGAAGTCCGAGGGGGGAGCAGACTGAGGGATCGGAGGATGATGAGGTGACAGACCCAAGCTGGGTTGAGAGGCCGGGTGAACACAGTGCTTCTGAGACGGAGGAGAGTCCTCGACCAGAACAGGTTGGAAGAGGCAGTGGTGGGGCCAGACGGAGAGGCAGGGCCAGAGCAGGTGCATCAGCGCCAAATGTGTCACGTAGTGAAGCTCCCGTGGCGAGGGCTCCCGCGGCGAGGGCTAGATTTTCAGAAGTCTGGAGGTTCTTTAAGGAAACACCGGATGACCGACGGACTGTGGTGTGCAACCTTTGCCAAACCAGGATCAGCAGGGGTTCCACAACTACTAGCTTAACTACCACCAGTATGCGCAGGCATATGAATGCTAAACACCCGAATCAGTGGCACCAAGCCCGTTCACCTCCGGCCATGCACACCACTGCTCCTTACCCTGTGTCAGCTGATAGTCAGCCCCCTGCCCAGGACCCTGGCACAAAAACCCCATCGTCGCCTCCACGATCCTCCACAGCATCCACCAGCGTTCAGCTCTCCATACCCCAGACGCTGGAGAGAAAAAGAAAATATAGTGCTACCCACCCGCACGCCCAAGCTCTTAATGTCCACATCTCCAGATTGCTTAGCCTGGAGATGCTGCCCTATAGGCTAGTAGAGACCGAGGCCTTTTGCAACCTCATGGCGGCGGCCGCCCCTCGGTATTCGGTCCCCAGCCGCCACTACTTTTCCCGATGTGCCGTCCCAGCCCTGCACCAGCACGTGTCAGACAACATCATCCGTGCCCTGACCAACGCCGTTTCTGACAAGGTCCACCTGACCACGGACACGTGGACGAGTGCTGCCGGGCAGGGCCACTATATATCGCTGACGGCACATTGGGTTAACTTGGTGGAGGCTGGGACCGAGTCTGACCCTGGGGCTGGTCATATACTGCCGACGCCGAGGATTGCGGGGACTACCTCGGTCCAGGTCTCAAAGGCCTACTATGCCTCCTCCTCCTCCCACCCCTCTCCCACCTCCTCCTCCGAACTACCATCCGTGGGCATGGCGCCATCAGTCGCTAGCTCTAGGCACAGCAGCAGTGCCGTCGCTAAGCGACAGCAGGCGGTGCTCAAACTGCTGAGCCTAGGCGATAAAAGGCACACCGCCCAAGAGCTATTACAGGGCATCACGGCGCAGACTGATCTGTGGCTGGCACCGCTGAACCTGAAGCCAGGCATGGTTGTGTGTGACAACGGCCGTAACCTGGTGGCGGCTCTGCAACTCGGCAGACTGACACATGTGCCATGCCTGGCCCATGTGTTAAATCTGATGGTTCAGCGTTTCCTCAAGACATACCCCAATCTGTCAGATTTGCTCACGAAGGTGCGCCGCATCTGTGCGCATTTCAGGAAGTCCAGCACAGATGCTGCCACTCTCAGGGCAGCGCAGCGCCGCCTCCAACTGCCCGCTCACCGACTGTTGTGCGACGTGCCCACGAGGTGGAATTCAACATTAACCATGTTATCCAGAGTTTACCAGCAGCGCAGAGCGATTGTAGACTGCCAGATGTCAACTTCCACCTGAACTGGTAGTCAGGTCAGTCAGCTTCCTCAAGTCTACAATGAGGAGTGGACGTGGATGTCTGATATCTGTCAGGTGCTGAGTAACTTTGAGGAGTCAACACAGATGGTCAGTGGCGATGCCGCCATCATCAGCCTCACCATCCCGCTGCTTGGCCTGTTGAAAAACTCTCTGATCAGCATGAAGTCGGAAGCTTTGCGCTCGTCACAAGAGACGGGGGAAGAAGATTCCCTTGTTGATAGCCAAAGCACCCTCAGGTCTGTTTCTCAGCGCATATCGGAGGAGGTGGAGGAGGATGAGGAGGAAGAGGAGGAGAATGTTGGCGAGACACAAGAGGGGAGCATTGCTCAGACCTTCACTGTTCAGCGTGTATGGGCAGAAGAAGAGGAGTTGGAGGAGTTGGAGGAGGAGGAAATGGGCAGTCAGGCCAGTGAGGGGAGTGAATTCTTGCGCGTTGGGACTCTGGCGCATATGGCAGATTTCATGCTAGGCTGCCTATCCCGTGACCCTCGCGTTCAAAGAATTTGTTCCAGCTCCGATTACTGGGTATTCACTCTCCTGGACCCACGGTACAAGCAAAATCTTTCCACTCTCATCCCTGGAGAGGAAAGGAGTGTGAGAATGCATCAATACCAGCAGGCCCTGGTGCACAAGCTGAAACAGTATTTCCCTTCTGACAGCGCTAGCGGCAGAGTGCGTAGTTCTGCGGGACAAGTAGCGAGGGAGAGTAGGCGAGCAGGCAGCTTGTCCAGCACTGGCAAGGGTACGCTTTACAAGGCTTTTGCCAGCTTTATGTCACCCCAGCAAGACACTGTCACCTGTCCCCAGTCTCGGCAGAGTAGGGCTGATCTTTACAAAAAGATGGTGAGGGAGTACGTAGCTGACCATACCATCGTCCTAAATGATCACACAGCTCCCTACAACTACTGGGTTTCAAAGCTGGACATGTGGCACGAACTGGCGCTGTACGCCTTGGAGGTTCTTGCCTGCCCTGCCGCTAGCGTCTTGTCCGAGCGGGTTTTCAGTGCAGCTGGTGGCATCATCACCGATAAGCGTACACGCCTGTCGACAGACAGCGCTGACAGGCTGACGCTTATCAAGATGAATAAAGCCTGGATTTCTCATAATTTCCAATCTCCACCAGGTGAAGGAAGCTCAACCTTAATAATTTATGCACTCCTCCTCCTCCTCATTTTCCTCCTTCTCCTCCTCTTTGTACACTAAAGCAGAGGAAATTGGCTATTTTTTGACAGGGCCCACTGGCTCTAGCTATAGTACTTTATGCATTTAATTTTTCTGGAGGGCCACCTACCCGGTCCTCTGTTTTAAACAATTTTTGGGAGTGCCACATACAGGCACTCAATCTATTCAATTTTTCTGGAGGGCCACCTACCTGCTCCTCTGGTTTGAAAACTTTTTTGGACTGCCACATACAGGCACTCAATCTATTTCATTTTTCTGGAGGGCCACCTACCTGCTCCTCTGGTTTGAAAACTTTTTTGGACTGCCACATACAGGCACTCAATCTATTTCATTTTTCTGGAGGGCCACCTACCTGCTCCTCTGGTTTGAAAACTTTTTTGGACTGCCACATACAGGCACTCAATCTATTCCATTTTTCTGGAGGGCCACCTACCTGCTCCTCTGGTTTGAAAACTTTTTTGGACTGCCACATACAGGCACTATCCAAATTAAATTGTCTCCATAGCAGCCTCCACACGTTGTCTCCATTGCTACCTCCAAAAGTCGTCCATATAGCTGCCTCCATACATCGTCCCCTTATCAAACGAGGTGTGTCAGGCACAAATTTGGGTTGTTTTCATGGATTCCACATCAAAGTTGTTAACTTTGTCGCCACCCTGCTGTGTTATCCACAAAATATACTGGCAAACTTTTACCATTTAGGGATATTATTTCAGCACTTCTTGCGCATCTGTTTACATTCCCCTCATCCGCCATATCCCAAACTTATAAGAACGCTACTACACTTAACTTGGTGCAGGCTGGGACCGAGTCTGACCCTGGGGCTGGTCATATACTGCCGACGCCGAGGATTGCGGGGCCTACCTCGGTCCAGGTCTCAAAGGCCTACTATACCTCCTCCTCCTCCCACCCCTCCTCCACCTCCTCCTCCTCCGAATTACCATCCGTGGCCATGGCGCCATCAGTCGGTAGCTCTAGGCACAGCAGCAGTGCCGTCGCTAAGCGACAGCAGGCGGTGCTCAAACTGCTGAGCCTAGGTGATAAAAGGCACACCGCCCAAGAGCTATTACAGGGCATTCCACATCAAACTTGTTAACTTTGTCGCCACCCTGCTGTGTAATCCCCAAAATATACTGGCAAACTTTTATCATTTACCGATATTATTTCAGCGCTTCTTGCGCATCTGTTTACATTCCCCTCACCCGCCATATCCCAAACTTATAAGAACGCTACTACACTTGATCTTATACAAAAGGTTCTTAGAAGTGCTGTTTGGGGAGTAGCCTAGAGACAGGGGCTTGGATTGGCGAAAGCTCGCCTGGCAGCGGAGCGCCAGCTCCATGCCAAGATCCAACTAACATAGTTTTAACTGCAGCACCTTTAATCTACTACTAGTTCACTGCCTCCATACATGGTCCCCTTATCAAACGAGCTGTGTCAGGCAGAATTTTGGGTTGTTTTCATGGCTTCCACATCAAACTTGTTAACTTTGTCACCACCCTGCTGTGTAATCCACAAAATATACTGGCAAACTTTTATCATGTACCGATATTATTTGAGCGCTTCTTGCTCACCTCCTTTGGTTCCTCTCTGCCACCCATTGGTTTGAAGCCTGAGTCCATTTAGGGTATGTCGCCATGCCACTCTCTAGCCTGCCGCTGCTGCCGCTGCCTCTGCATGCCGTCCCCTATAGTGTCAGGGTCAATTATTGGATGTTTTAGATGCTATCTAGCTTCATTCTGTCACTCTGTCATGGCCATGCTGTTGCCCATAATTTTGGCATAATGGTGCGATTAAGCAGCCTCAGAGGCATCCATGCATGCTGCCCCTGCTGTTTCCTGTCCATTTCCGTGCTGTTTCCATCCTTTTCTGAGGTTCCCAGGTGTTTGGCCAAGCTTCCCTGTGCAGAGCCTTGGTCCCCTTGAAAAATGCTCGAGTCTCCCATTGACTTCAATGGGGCTCGTTATTCGAGACGAGCACTCGAGCATCGGGAAAAGTTCGTCTCGAATAACGAGTACCCGAGCATTTTAGTGCTCGCTCATCTCTAGTACTGAGGCTACAATAGCCAAAAGACATATATATCTATGTGGTGTACAAATGGGAAGCATGAAAGGGTGACATATAAACCAATAGTAATAGTGTGATTGTCAACAATGTAGGAACAGCTTACCCATGATGTGCCCGATCGCTGCCTGGAAGACAACAGCCCCGATGCGCGTTTCAGCTGGATTGCAGCCTTCGTCTGGGGGTGGAGTCTTCAGGGCAGCGAGCCACATTAAAAGTCTTTTTTCAGCCAATGAACGTACACAATAGTTGTCACGTGCGTGATAGTTGTCACGTGACCAAAATAATAGATTGCACTGTGACGTCAAGGTGTCGCGCAATTTAGACCCACCGCGCATGCGCATATGGCTGGTCTCGCCTGGCCAAGCCACGGTGTTAATCGCGCTGTGATGTGAATATATCGCGAGTCTTGGTCAGCTGCGCTTGCGCATCGCGGGAGGAATCGAGGAACTACTGAAAAAATGAGCAAAGGTAAGTTTAACCATTGAAAAACCCATTATGGATAATGCTTATACATATATTTAAAAGCATTTCAAATTAAGGTGCCTGAAATAACAAAATTCTTAAAAGCAGCACACAAAATCCTTTCTATATTAATAGCATAAGGGATAAAACATCATCAATTCCCTATGCAGAAGAGAAGGGAATACATACGTTCATCAAAAGGCTGTGTATACAGCGGTAAAGTGCATGAAAAGAATGTACAACATATGCAATATGGTCTAATTTGCAATAAAAAACAGTATTATATAATTATGGAAACAAAAAAAATATATAAAAATATATATAAAAATAGAATTAATCATATTAAATTGTTATAAGTGACTTAAATCTGATATTTTGTGATCGATCCAGGCATGAATAGCTATGTGTGGTACACACCTTTATATAATTTAAAATACAAAAACTAATATAAATATTATATTTACATCTTATACAAATTATCTAAGAGTCTAAAAAGTGCAACGAAAAGGGGGTGAAGGAGTGATTGTGAAGGGAGTGAAGGAAAGTGCCAAAGGGAGTGAATTACAAAACGAACGTATAATATGGATACAACATAATTTTAGTTAATGCGGTCCTAAGTCAAGATGGAGATTCATAATGAAAGGAGAAACATATGAGCAAATAGTCAGATTTTCCTAGTAGTTATAATGCATGCTTATGGGGCGAATTGTCCCCTGGAAACTCATGAGAAGTAGTTGCTCGTAGATGTTTAAAGGAGGTAAGATACAGAAATTTCCTGCAGCAACGCGTACACCTAGCACGGAACATTGGGTGGCTCAAAGAGAAACTATGACAAGACAAAAATAAGATATAAGTTAAAAACATAGAAATGCAACAACAAATACAATTATATGTAGGCCCTGAAGGGTGACTCAGGTCAGGATAGGTGGAGTGTGGTACACAGAGCAGAGACAACTGTAGGATAGCTATGGTCCTACAGAAAAGGAACAAAGCTTAATGTTTCATTTAATCCTCTGGGTTGGAGTGTGTTCAGTGTCCAAATCCATCGGGCTTCTCGTTGCGCAAGTTGTTTTTGTATCGGGCCGCCTCTAATGTTGGTCACAATTCTATCGATACCACGTACGAAAAACAGACGAGGGTCAGCATTGTGATGAGTTTTGAAATGTTGGGCAATTGGTCTGCCCTCCGTGTTAAAATCGTCTTTTTTAGCAGAAATTATGTCCCTCATATGTTCCCGTACGCGGATTTTCAATTCACGAGTAGTGAGGCCTATGTAAATCATGCCACATGGGCAGGTAGCATAATATATGACTGCCCTTGTATTGCAAGTAATTGTTTGAGTGATTTTGAACTCTTTTGTGCCTGTAGAGTCATAAAAAGTTGTGGCACGTGCTATGTTGGGACAGGCAATTCATCTTCCACATGGTTTACAACCCTATGCTGGTGGTTTTGAGTTGAAGATAGTCTTGGGTTTAGCTGTCTCGTAGTGACTACGGACTAGTAAGTCTCGTAGATTTTTTGAGCGACGTGCCGTGACACTGGGTTGAGAATTGATGTATTGTGTTATTGTGGGCTCAGTTTGTAGAATCGACCAATATCTTGACAGAATGTCCCTCATATGTTGCCATTGTGAGTGGTAATCGGTAATAAATCTTACCTTGGCTGGACTAGATCTTTTAGATGGCGGATGTAGTAAAGCTTGGCGTGTTGTTGATTTCGCTCTTGAGTATGCTTTTTTTATTGATCGATTACTATATCCCCGTTGTTGAAAACGTATTTTCAGTTCCTTCGCTTGCGCCTCGAATTCCGCATCTGTAGAGCAGATTCTGCGCACCCTAAGGAACTGTCCAATGAGTATCGCACGGATTGTCTGAGGGGGATGAGAAGATGAAGCATGTAGTAATGCATTGACCGCTGTCTCCTTTCTAAATACATTGGTTTGCAGGAAGCCGTTGCTGTCTTTCATTAACTTCACATCTAAAAAGGTCACAGTGGTCTTATGAGCTTCATAGGTTAATTTAATGTTATATGGATTCTGATTTAATTGACAGAAAAAGTTTTTTAATTCCTCCAAGTTGCCCCTCCAGACGATCAGAATGTCGTCAATGTACCGGGCCCAAAAAATGACCCGGTCCATTAACGACAGACGATCACCCGCCAGTAGATCCCTCTCCCACAGCCCCAGGAACAGGTTTGCATATGAGGGAGTACATGCTGCCCCCATAGCTGTTCCATGGAGAGGAAGTAGCGCGCTGCCCGTATACCATCAGCATGTTTAATGAAGGTATATAGTGACTCTACATCGCAAGTCACTAAATACATGTTGTCGTCGATGTGTAAACCATTGATTTTGCACAGTAGGTCAGTGGTATCTTTGGTGTAAGAGGGCAGACACTCTACAATTTTTTTCAGATGATGGTCAATAAATTTACTTACATTTTCTGACAATGATCCTCGTCCAGAGATTATTGGTCTACCCGGAGGTTGCGTGGCATGTTTATGAATCTTTGGTAGAAGATACAGTGTAGGAGTGACGGGATCAGGGACCTGAAGAAAAACAGACAATTCTTTACTGATGGTTTTGTGGTGCACTGCTTGTGCCAATATCTTATTCAACTCATTTGTGAATTTGATGACTGGATTGTAGGTTAAACGTTTGTAGCATTGAGTGTCATTAAGTTGGCGATACGCTTCCTTCTCATACATTGTAGATGGCCAAATTACTAAGTTCCCCCCTTATCCGCCTGTTTAATCACAATAGTTTTGTCGCGTGTAAGATTGTTAATACAATGCCTCTCTTGATTAGAGAGGTTGTCGCGACTAACCTTGTGTTGAATTTGTGAGAATTCATTGGAGACGACCTTGACAAATAGATCGACAGCTGGGCAGGAGTTGAGTGGGGGAAATCGCTGGGATTTTCTCTTGATGCATGGTGGAATATCATCCTGTGAGGTATTTTCATCATATAATTCTTCAAGGATCCTTACTGCTTCTATTTCTTCCGGAGTGTCGAATATTTCACTTGCATCATTGATGTGAAACCATTTTTTAAACAGTAAGGTTCTTCCGAATATATGGAGATCCTTTATGGCTGAAAAGGTGTCAAAATTAGCACAGGGAGAAAAAGACAGACCTCTTTCTAAAACACTAATCTCATCCTGTGTAAATACACGTTAAGACAGATTAATTACCTTCAATGAGTTGTCCGTTTTGGTACTTCGTGTCTCTAGGTGTCGTTTGTTGGCAGATTGGGGGGGATAGTATCTCCTTTTTGTCCCTTGCAATCTTGGATCCGTTCTGGGGTTATCATCTCGATCACTCTGAGAGGCTAGAGACGATACAGATGACGCTTGGCTCGTCGTCCGTCTTCTCCCCATACCATTAGGAGAGCGTCTCCATCTGTACATATTTTTTTGTGTCAAATCATTTAAATCTCTTTGGAATTTCTTAGACTTTAGATCACATATCTCCGTTTCCCATTTGGTGAAGTCCGTATCTAATGTTTGTTCAAATACCTTTAAAGCATCAGTCGATGTCATAGATGTCAAGGAATTCCGTATTGTTTCAATCTCCAGCTCTATCTGCTCCAACATTTTTTTATTAAGTTTAATGAGCATCTCCATGAATTTAACTGAGCCGTTTGTGCAAATGTCTTCCCAACCTGTGATGAAAGATTCATCATCAATGGAGAAGGACGGGAACACTTGTATGCGTAACCCTCTGGGTATCAACCCACGTTCAATGTATTTTTCCAAAAAGGCTTTGTTCCACCAAATTTTCATACGTTTATGTAACAGGTTTTTAAGTCTGCTCTGCGCCACACTCACACCGACCTGGCCGCTTGCATCCCCACCTGATGTGGCCTCATTAAAAACCAGATTAAGTTGTGTAAGCCAGGATTTCTCTCTGGCTTTGAAATCCATGGTGGTGGTAGTTCCAGAATCTGTGAAAATCCACAGTAACAAATTAATAGTGAAGAGAATTTGAACAAACCAAATATAGGGAGAAAAAAAAGGTACAATATATCTGTTGCAACCTATAGCTGTGCTGTGACTTGTGATGTAACCCTATATAATTTAACACCATATAGCTTATTGGTAATCATAAGAGCAGCCTATTGTTCTTCCCAACTGCCGGGAAGAGTATAATCCAACAAAAACACAAATTGATGCACAAGATTATTAGGTAATCAAAAAATGTTTATTAATGAATCAAATTACTGGTTTAAAATAACTTGGCCCCAATACAGGGGGAACACAAGGCAAAGAGTTGAAATTCCAGACAAACAGATCAGGCAAATAGGCAATATAAATTGGGTACTGAGGCTACAATAGCCAAAAGACATATATATCTATGTGGTGTACAAATGGGAAGCATGAAAGGGTGACATATAAACCAATAGTAATAGTGTGATTGTCAACAATGTAGGAACAGCTTACCCATGATGTGCCCGATCGCTGCCTGGAAGACAACAGCCCCAACGCGCGTTTCGGCTGGTTTGCAGGCTTCGTCTGGGGGTGGAGTCTTCAGGGCAGCGAGCCACATTAAAAGTCTTTTTTCAGCCAATGAACGTACACAATAGTTGTCACGTGCATGATAGTTGTCTTTGCCTTGTGTTCCCCCTGTATTGGGGCCAAGTTATTTTAAACCAGTAATTTGATTCATTAATAAACATTTTTTGATTACCTAATAATCTTGTGCATCAATTTGTGTTTTTGTTGGATTATAGAGATATAGGTGTATAGATATATATATATAAAGATTGGATATAGAGGGAGATTGATATGTAAGATTCTTGATGTGGAAGCATCAAGTAGTCTGTAAATACGCTGCAAACTACAAACTATTTACATAAAGTATATTTGCTCTTCCACTGCAAGAGTTTAGCCAATTCTTTGTATCAAGATAGGAAGGAGATATTCACAACCGTTCCATAGGTCAAAATAATCATAGACATAAAAATAATTTTAAGAAAAAAGCAAATTTGCACAAAAAGATTTTCCAGTCCCCCGGCAGATGTGATGCTGATGCACCCAAAATCACTGCATAGAATAAGAGCCCTGCTTCCAGATTTATTAAAGTTAAAAAACCACAATGATTAGTTGGTTATAGCTGATGGTTAACAATGTAACAAAGAGAGACTTTAAATGGACAGAATATGCCAGAATATTAATGTTTCACTATATTTTTATGTGCTGGGATTTATCACTGTAAAGCTTCTTTGTATTTAGCACATAACATTTCTAGAGGTTGGAATTCAGCACTGGACAGCTCCACTGGTCGGGATTCAGCACTGGACAGCTCCACTGGTTGGGATTCAGCACTGGACAGCGCCACTGGTTGGGATACAGTACTGTACTGGACAGCTCCACTGGTTGGGATTCAGCACTGGACAGCGCCACTGGTTGGGATACAGTACTGGACAGCTCCACTGGTCGGGATTCAGCACTGGACAGCTCCACTGGTTGGGATTCAGCACTGGACAGCGCCACTGGTTGGGATACAGTACTGGACAGCTCCACTGGTCGGGATTCAGCACTGGACAGCGCCACTGGTTGGGATACAGTACTGTACTGGACAGCTCCACTGGTTGGGATTCAGCACTGGACAGCTCCACTGGTCGGGATTCAGCACTGGTTAGCTCCACTGGTTGGGATTCAGCACTGGATAGCTCCACTGGCTGGGATTATATGCATCCATAGACATATACTGGCAGTTGAAGGAATTCATTTTGCCTCCATCTGCACAGTGTATGTTGTATAAAGAAAGACACAGCTTGCTGCTCCCTCCTGCTAAGTGACATATATTTCCAGCAGGGGCTATTGGAGCCTGTGGGAGGGCGGATTCCATCACTGCTGGCGTTTTATGTTCCATTCCTTTTTCGGTTTTCAGGAGAGAGGGTGGAGCAGGACTACGGCACATATACAGGGGGACATGACCTAGGTCTCCATTATATGGACACTTTAGTTACCCTACATATACATATATTTGGAGAAACAATATTATTTGGTAAGATGGACACTTTATACTTTCTTAGTCCACAGCCCTGAGTGATATGTGACACATTTATTAAGGATCTCATCTCTGCTGTTTTGATTTGGAATTTCTTTTTTCTTACCAACATCAGATATAAGTTAGTTTATTATTTTATGTTTTATAGCAGCTTCTAGTGTTCACATGGCTTGACCCTCTTCTTAGACATAGAGAAAATAGGAACAAAGTAATGGTTTTCCTTTGTTTCAGTAAAGACAAGAATTTCTCAGTTGCTGATCTCACAGAGCTCAGGACTTTCCTCATGATATAATGATGGGATGTGTAACTGTTAGGGATCAGTGTTCCCCACATTGTAGGGAGCAGCAGCTGCTGGGATCTTCCTCTCATCATGTGTCAGTGGTGAGAGACGTACAATGATGAGATATCATCCAGCACATCCAGGGTCTCTCTGCCGTTACTTCTGCTTCCTGTATCTGTCAGTAACAGGTGAAGACGTTACATTATATTTATATATTCACAGAGGAATAAGATTCTAGTTATAAATAACCACTGAACGCTCCGTCACTTCTCTCTTCTCTCTATTCACCTCTAACATAGAAATGTAATGGGGAAGGAGGTTTTTGTACGGCTCTGTATCACTGTGTGAGAGGATAGTTATAATACTGCTGACAGTAATAATCTGCTGCATCGTCTTCTGTCACTTTAATTGTTAATTTATAATTAGTATAAGGATTTCCATCAGTGACACCAGAGAACCGGTCTGGGACTCCTGTGTGTCTGCCAGTAGCAGCATAAATAAGAAGCTGTGGACGTTCTCCTGGTTTCTGTTGGTACCAGGCTATGTGATTCCCTGTACTAGTACCGGATGTACATGATATGGTGACTGTCTCCCCCGGGGACACAGAGATATAACCTGGAGTCTGGGTCATCACAATCTCTCCACAGGATCCTGAGGATTAGAAGAGACAGAGTCATTAGTGATAAATGTCGGGATCTATTCCTAGAAATCCTGATCTGATGATTGATCCCACTGTATAGATTTCTCTCCACACAATCCTGGAATGATCCGAATCTCTCACCCTGAATAGAAATGAAGATCACAGCCAGCAGAGAACTGCCAGACACCATCTTGATGTTTGTGGAGGGTCAGATACAGACTATAAGATGAGACAATGTGTAGGATGAGATGTATATAGAGAGTGACAGGGGAGGGGACAGCGGACCCCCAGAGACTGTGTATGGAAATACTGGGGGCATGGAAATCCTGTGGTTACAATGTGATGGTGCAGAAGTAAATATATGACAGGGGGTGAGGTGGTGATGTAGTCTCACAGAAGGATCGCAGTAACACTCTACTAAACCCTAAAGCTCTTAACCCCTTCATAACTGAGGGTCATTGGTGCCTGAATGTCCAGGTCAATTTTTACAGTTCTGTTCTGCAATTCTTTAAATGTCGATATCTCTGGAAAAGCTTTACACATCATAACAAATTTTACTTGTTCTTTTTCATGACATGTGAGTTTTTAACTTGATAGGATAGATTTATTAATTACATATTATTTTCTTTATAACACTAGCCGATAATTAACTACAAATGTGGAAAAGTAAGCTTTTTTGTAATTTTTACAAATTTTTTTAATAAGTAATAAAACTGAATAAACTTTTACCAAAATATGTTATAAATATGTACAGTATTATTCCATTACCCTTTCCCATGCTCAGCTACAGATGCAGAGGGTGCATGTACTTCTATAAGTGAAAGTCTCCTGCAACTTCTTTTATATTCTGCCTTCAGAAGACCGGCTGGAGGAAGACATATTTCTAACCCCTTTATCTCCTGAACCCTGGCACCTAGAAACACAATTCTAGTGTCATATTAAACAGAAGTGTCTTCCCTTTAAACGTCTTAATGCCGAAGCCACTTTTCACTTTCCTGACACGGCCCATTTTTTCAATTCCGCCCTGAGTCACTATAAGTGGTTACAACTTCGGAACGCTTTAATACATCCAAGTGATTTTTAAATTGTTTTCTGGTGACACTTAGTACTTCATGTTAGTTGAAAAATGTTGTTGGTATGTGTTGCGTTTATTTACGAAAAAAAATGAAATTTGGTGAAAATTTGGAAACATTCTTGTTTTTTGACATTTAAAATGTTCTACTTTTTCCATACATAGTCAACAGCAAAAAAACTTGATAACCAACATTAACCGAATGTCTGCTTTATGTCTCCATGGTTTTTTATTAGAGATGAGCGAACATGCTCGTCCGAGCTTGATGGACGAGCTTAGGGTACTCGAAACTGCTCGTTACTCGGACGAATACTTCGCCCGCTCGAGAAAATGGCAGCTCCCGCCGTTTTGCTTTTTGGCGGCCAGAAACAGAGCCAATCACAAGCCAGGAGACTCTGCACTCCACCCAGCATGACGTGGTACCCTTACACGTCGATAGCAGTGGTTGGCTGGCCAGATCAGGTGACCCTGGGATAGACTAGCCGCTGCCCGCGCTGCTCGGATCATTCTGTGTCTGGATGCCGCTAGGGAGAGAGCTGCTGCTGGTCAGGGAAAGCGTTAGGGTGTTCTATTAGCTTACTGTTAGGCAGGAGTGATTCTCCAAGAACCCAACAGCCCTTCTTAGGGCTACAATAACGTTCTACTTTTTTTATTTTAATTTGCATCTATTACCATTTTGTGAGGAATTAGCAGGGGGACTTGCTACCGTTGTGTTTAGCTCTTAGTGGCACACATATCCATAGCAAAGACCGAAGTGGGAAAATTCAGTAGGGGTTGGATTTCTATTAGGCAATAACTCAGTGTCATCTCATCTGGCATAGTAGTGTGCTTCCTTTGATACTTGGCTAGAAAATAGCCATAGGAGAATACAAACAGCTTCTTGAAGCCTACAGTAGCGTTCTATATATTTGATTTCTGGTTGATCTGCTGGTGGCTGTAGTTTCTGCAGTGCATGTACTTGCCAATTCTGAGCAATTTGTAGTGAGACTTGCGACCGCTGTGTTCTGCGCTTAGTGGCGCACATATCCATAGCAAAGGCCGAAGTGGGAAAATTCAGTAGGGGTTGGATTTCTATTAGGCAATAACTCAGTGTCATCTCATCTGGCATAGTAGTGTGCTTCCTTTGATACTTGGCTAGAAAATAGCCATAGGAGAATACAAACAGCTTCTTGAAGCCTACAGTAGCGTTCTATATATTTGATTTCTGGTTGATCTGCTGGTGGCTGTAGTTTCTGCAGTGCATGTACTTGCCAATTCTGAGCAATTTGTAGTGAGACTTGCGACCGCTGTGTTCTGCGCTTAGTGGCGCACATATCCATAGCAAAGGCCGAAGTGGGAAAATTCAGTAGGGGTTGGATTTCTATTAGGCAATAACTCAGTGTCATCTCATCTGGCATAGTAGTGTGCTTCCTTTGATACTTGGCTAGAAAATAGCCATAGGAGAATACAAACAGCTTCTTGAAGCCTACAGTAGCGTTCTATATATTTGATTTCTGGTTGATCTGCTGGTGGCTGTAGTTTCTGCAGTGCATGTACTTGCCAATTCTGAGCAATTTGTAGTGAGACTTGCGACCGCTGTGTTCTGCGCTTAGTGGCGCACATATCCATAGCAAAGGCCGAAGTGGCAAAATTCAGTAGGGGTTGGATTTCTATTAGGCACTAACTCAGTGTCATCTCATCTGGCATAGTAGTGTGCTTCCTTTGATACTTGGCTAGAAAATAGCCATAGCAATAGGATAGGATTGTTTGGTTTTAAAAACTCAAAAAAAAAACAAAAAACACAAAAAAAAAAAAAAAACACAAAAAAACACAAAAAAAAAACAAAACAAAAAGAAGTAAAAAAAAAAAAAAAAGTTATAACTCTCATTTTAAAAATGTTTAACCCGAGGGCTAGGGGTAGAGGACGAGGGCGGGGACGTGGGCGTCCAACTACTGCAGGGGTCAGAGGCCGTGGTCCTGGGCGGGGTGAGACACCACCTGCTGATGAGGGAGCAGGGGAACGCCGCAGAGCTACACTCCCTAGGTTCATGTCTGAAGTTACTGGGACTCGTGGTAGAGCACTGTTGAGGCCAGAACAGTGCGAACAGGTGATGTCGTGGATTGCTGACAATGCTTCAAGCAATTTGTCCACCACCAGTCAGTCTTCCACGCAGTCCACCCATGTCACCGAAATCCCCACTCCTCCAGCTCCTGCACCTCAGCCTCCTCCCCCCCAGTCTGCCCCCTCCCAGGAAAATTTGCCATTTGAACCGGCATACTCTGAGGAACTGTTTTCTGGACCCTTCCCACAGTCACAAACCACTTGTCCGGTTGCTGCTGAGCAATTTTCCGATGCCCAGGTTTTCCACCAGTCACAGTCTGTGGGTGATGATGACCTTCTTGACGTAGTGGAAGTGTGTAAAGAGGTGTCCGACGATGAGGAGACACGGTTGTCAGACAGTGGTGAAGTTGTTGTCAGGGCAGGAAGTCCGAGGGGGGAGCAGACTGAGGGATCGGAGGATGATGAGGTGACAGACCCAAGCTGGGTTGAGAGGCCGGGTGAACACAGTGCTTCTGAGACGGAGGAGAGTCCTCGACCTGAACAGGTTGGAAGAGGCAGTGGTGGGGCCAGACGGAGAGGCAGGGCCAGAGCTGGTGCATCAGCGCCACTGTCAACTAGTGAAGCTCCCGTGGTGAGGGCTCTTGCGGCGAGGGCTAGATCTTCAGAAGTGTGGAGGTTCTTTAAGGAAACACCGGATGACCGACGGACTGTGGTGTGCAACATTTGCCAAACCAGGCTCAGCAGGGGTTCCACCACTACTAGCTTAACTACCACCAGTATGCGCAGGCATATGAATGCTAAGCACCCCACTCAGTGGCAACAAGCCCGTTCACCTCCGGCCGTGCACACCACTGCTCCTTCCCCTGTGTCAGCTGCTAGTCAGCCCCCTGCCCAGGACCCTGGCACAAAAACCCCATCGTCGCCTCCACGATCCTCCACAGCATCCACCAGCGTTCAGCTCTCCATACCCCAGACGCTGGAGCGGAAACGCAAATATAGTGCAACCCACCCGCACGCCCAAGCCCTTAATGTGCACATCTCCAGATTGCTTAGCCTGGAGATGCTGCCCTATAGGCTAGTAGAGACCGAGGCCTTTCGCAACCTCATGGCGGCGGCCGCCCCTCGGTATTCGGTCCCCAGCCGCCACTACTTTTCCCGATGTGCCGTCCCAGCCCTGCACCAGCACGTGTCAGACAACATCATCCGTGCCCTGACCAACGCCGTTTCTGACAAGGTCCACCTGACCACGGACACGTGGACGAGTGCTGCCGGGCAGGGCCACTATATATCGCTGACGGCACATTGGGTTAACTTGGTGGAGGCTGGGACCGAGTCTGACCCTGGGGCTGCTCATATACTGCCGACGCCGAGGATTGCGGGGCCTACCTCGGTCCAGGTGTTTCAGGCCTACTATGCCTCCTCCTCCTCCCACCCCTCCTCCACCTCCTCCTCCGAACTACCATCCGTGGGCACGGCGCCATCAGTCGGTAGCTCTAGGCACAGCAGCAGTGCCGTCGCTAAGCGACAGCAGGCGGTGCTCAAACTGCTGAGCCTAGGCGACAAAAGGCACACCGCCCAAGAGCTATTACAGGGCATCACGGCGCAGACTGATCTGTGGCTGGCACCGCTGAACCTCAAGCCGGGAATGGTTGTGTGTGACAACGGCCGTAACCTGGTGGCGGCTCTGCAACTCGGCAGACTGACACATGTGCCATGCCTGGCCCATGTGTTAAATCTGATAGTTCAGCGTTTCCTCAAGACATACCCCAATCTGTCTGATTTGCTCACGAAGGTGCGCCGCATCTGTGCGCATTTCAGGAAGTCCAGCCCAGATGCTGCCACTCTCAGGGCAGCGCAGCGCCGCCTCCAACTGCCCGCTCACCGACTGTTGTGCGACGTGCCCACGAGGTGGAATTCAACACTGACCATGTTATCCAGAGTTTACCAGCAGCGCAGAGCGATTGTAGACTGCCAGATGTCAACTTCCACCAGAACTGGTAGTCAGGTCAGTCAGCTTCCTCAAGTCTACAATGAGGAGTGGACGTGGATGTCTGATATCTGTCAGGTGCTGAGTAACTTTGAGGAGTCAACACAGATGGTCAGTGGCGATGCCGCCATCATCAGCCTCACCATCCCGCTGCTTGGCCTGTTGAAAAACTCTCTGGTCAGCATGAAGTCGGAAGCTTTGCGCTCGTCACAAGAGACGGGGGAAGAATATTCCCTTGTTGATAGCCAAAGCACCCTGAGGTCTGTTTCTCAGCGCATATCGGAGGAGGTGGAGGTGGAGGAGGATGAGGAGGAAGAGGAGGAGAATGTTGGCGAGACACAAGAGGGGACCATTGTTGAGTCCTTCACTGTTCAGCGTGTATGGGCAGAAGAAGAGGAGTTGGAGGAGTTGGAGGAGGAGGAAATGGACAGTCAGGCCAGTGAGGGGAGTGAATTCTTACGCGTTGGTACTCTGGCGCATATGGCAGATTTCATGCTAGGCTGCCTATCCCGTGACCCTCGCGTTCAAAGAATTTATTCCAGCACCGATTACTGGGTGTTCACTCTCCTGGACCCACGGTACAAGCAAAATCTTCCCACTCTCATCCCTGCAGAGGAAAGGAGTGTGAGAATGCATGAATACCAGCAGGCCCTGGTGCACAAGCTGAAACAGTATTTCCCTTCTGACAGCGCTAGCGGCAGAGTGCGTAGTTCTGCGGGACAAGTAGCGAGGGAGAGTAGGCGAGCAGGCAGCTTGTCCAGCACTGGCAAGGGTACGCTTTACAAGGCTTTTGCCAGCTTTATGTCACCCCAGCAAGACACTGTCACCTGTCCCCAGTCTCGGCAGAGTAGGGCTGATCTTTACAGAAAGATGGTGAGGGAGTACGTAGCTGACCATACCATCGTCCTAAATGATCACACAGCTCCCTACAACTACTGGGTTTCAAAGCTGGACATGTGGCACGAACTGGCGCTGTACGCCTTGGAGGTTCTTGCCTGCCCTGCCGCTAGCGTCTTGTCCGAGCGGGTTTTCAGTGCAGCTGGTGGCATCATCACCGATAAGCGTACACGCCTGTCGACTGACAGCGCTGACAGGCTGACGCTTATTAAAATGAATAAAGGCTGGATTTCTCAGAATTTCCAATCTCCACCAGGTGAAGGAAGCTCAACCTGAATAATTGATCCACTCCTCCTCCTCCTCCTCATTTTCCTCCTTCTCCTCCTCTTTGTACAGTAAAGCAGAGGAAAATGGCTATTTTTTGACAGGGCCCACTGGCTCTTGCTATAGTACTTCATGCATTTAATTTTTCTGGAGGGCCACCTACCCGGTCCTCTGTTTGAAACAATTTTTGTGAGTGCCACATACAGGCACTCAATCTATTCCATTTTTCTGGAGGGCCACCTACCCGGTCCTCTGTTTTAAAAAATTTTTGGGACTGCCACATACAGGCACTCAATCTATTCCATTTTACTGGAGGGCCACCTACCTGCTCCTCTGGTTTGAAACATTTTTGGGACTGCCACATACAGGCACTCAATCTATTCCATTTTACTGGAGGGCCACCTACCTGCTCCTCTGGTTTGAAAAATGTTTGGGACTGCCACATACAGGCACTATCCAAATTAAATTGTCTCCATAGCAGCCTCCACACGTTGTCTCCATTGCTACCTCCAAAAGTCGTCCATATAGCTGCCTCCATACATCGTCCCTTTATCAAACGAGGTGTGTCAGGCAGAAATTTGGGTTGTTTTCATGGATTCCACATCAAAGTTGTTAACTTTGTCGCCACCCTGCTGTGTTATCCACAAAATATACTGGCAAACTTTTACCATTTAGGGATATTATTTCAGCGCTTCTTGCGCATCTGTTTACATTCCCCTCACCCGGCATATCCTAAACTTATAAGAACGCTACTACACTTGATCTTATACAAAAGGTTCTTAGAAGTGCTGTTTGGGGAGTAGCCTAGAGACAGGGGCTTGGATTGGCGAAAGCTCGCCTGGCAGCGGAGCGCCAGCTCCATGCGCATCATGCGCTTCTTGCGCATCTGTTTACATTCCCCTCACCCGCCATATCCCAAACTTATAAGAACGCTACTACACTTAACTTGGTGCAGGCTGGGACCGAGTCTGACCCTGGGGCTGCTCATATACTGGCGACGCAGAGAATTGCGGGGCCTACCTCGGTCCAGGTCTCAAAGGCCTACTATACCTCCTCCCACCCCTCCTCCACCTCCTCCTCCTCCGAATTACCATCCGTGGGCATGGCGCCATCAGTCGGTAGCTCTAGGCACAGCAGCAGTGCCGTCGCTAAGCGACAGCAGGCGGTGCTGAAACTGCTGAGCCTAGGCGATAAAAGGCACACCGCCCAAGAGCTATTACAGGGCATTCCACATCAAAGTTGTTAACTTTGTCGCCACCCTGCTGTGTAATCCACAAAATATACTGGCAAACTTTTACCATTTAGGGATATTATTTCAGCGCTTCTTGCGCATCTGTTTACATTCCCCTCACCCGGCATATCCTAAACTTATAAGAACGCTACTACACTTGATCTTATACAAAAGGTTCTTAGAAGTGCTGTTTGGGGAGTAGCCTAGAAACAGGGGCTTGGATTGGCGAAAGCTCGCCTGGCTGCAGAGCGCCAGCTCCATCACAAGATCCAACTAACATAGTTGCAGCACCTTTAATCTACTACTAGTTCACTGCCTCCATAATAATAATAATCTTTATTTATATAGCGTCATCATATTCTGCAGCGCTTTACAAATCATAGGAAACAAATACAAATGTAATGTAACAGAGCACAACATTTGTATGGAACAACAGGAGTGAGGTCCCTGCGCGCCAGAGCTTACGGTTTATGAAGATGATGGGGTAACACGAGGTAAAAGAATATTTAATGGTCAAGCCATTCTTCTTAGGGAATAGAAAAAAATATAATAAATGGAATTGCTGTCGCTTGAAACACTCAGCCGTCATCTTATATACCAGGTCCAGGGTGAATGGGACTGCAGAGAAGTCTGGTGCCTGTTGGTTGCTGGATAACAGATGGGAGGACGACACAGGACGGGTTAGTAGAAGAGTTAAAACTTCATGCAGTTAATGAGTGTTATAGGCTTGCCTAAAGAAATGGGTTTTAAGAGCACGTTTGAAACTTTGGAGGTTAGGTATTAGTCTGATAGTCCGGGGCAGAGCATTCCATAGAATTGGTGCAGCTCTAGAGAAGTCTTGGAGACGCGAGTGGGAGGTCCGCACTAGGGTAGAGGTTAATCTAAGATCACTGGCGGATCTAAGAGCACGGGTTGGGCGATAGACTGAGATAAGAGAGGAGAGGTAGGGGGGTGCAGCATTATACAGAGCTTTATGGATGAGGGTTATTATTATTTTAAACTATTCGAAAGGAGACTGGCAGCAAGTGCAGCGACTGGCATGAACTGTAAGCATACATGGTCCCCTTATCAAACGAGCTGTGTCAGGCAGAATTTGGGGTTGTTTTCATGGCTTCCATGTTAACTTTGTCGCCACCCTGCTGTGTAATCCACAAAATATACTGGCAAACTTTTATCATGTAGCGATATTATTTGAGCGCTTCTTGCTCACCTCCTTTGGTTCCTCTCTGCCACCCATTGGTTTGAAGCCTGAGTCCATTTAGGGTATGTCGCCATGCCACTCTCTAGCCTGCCGCTGCTGCCGCTGCCTCTGCATGCCGTCCCCTATAGTGTCAGGGTCAATTATTGGATGTTTTAGATGCTATCTAGCTTCATTCTGTCACTCTGTCATGGCCATGCTGTTGCCCATAATTTTGGCATAATGGTGCGATTAGGCAGCCTCAGAGGCATCCAAGCATGCTGCCCCTGCTGTTTCCTGTCCATTTCCGTGGTGTTTCCATCCTTTTCTGAGGTTCCCAGGTGTTTGGCCAAGCTTCCCTGTGCAGAGCCTTGGTCCCCTTGAAAAATGCTCGAGTCTCCCATTGACTTCAATGGGGTTCGTTATTCGAGACGAGCACTCGAGCATCGGGAAAAGTTCGTCTCGAATAACGAGTACCCGAGCATTTTAGTGTTCGCTCATCTCTATTTTTTATGCATTCTCTCATTTTTGTAAGATGTTCTGGGGCTTTGAACTTTAGGTGTGATTTCTCAAATTTTCATAAAAAACACAAAATCACGCTTTTGCAGAACCTGCTCAGATTTCAAGTCACTTTAAGAACCCACTGAACCTCTCTGGGATCCCGGACTGGCGAGTAGTCGCCAAATAGACGAGAAGCTTCGGAACTTCTCCTGGTTTCTGTTGATACCAGCTGATATAAGTGTAGGATCCAATGGTTACACTAGAACTGGGTTTACATTGGACCTTGATGGAGTCTCCTGGAGAAGCTGCCAAATATCCTGGAGTCTGGGTCATCACAATCTCTCCATAGGAACCTAAGAAGAGAGAGAAAGGACAGAAATATCTCTAACTCCTCCACAACAACATCCCCTCATTCCAGCTAAGGGGTTAATGTGTGTGATATTATATGAGGCGTCACTTGTACTTTACCTCTGATGTAAAGATACAGGACACAGATGAGAGAAGTCACAGACAACATCTTCTCCTCTGAGGATTGTCTGATCACAGATCCCAGAGGCCGGACATTTATACTGTGTCCCCTCCAGAGAGACGTCACCTGAGGTTGTGTATGCAAAAGAGGAAGACAAGGTTCTCCAAACAAAAGAAAAATATGAATATTCACTAAAATGTGTTCTCTAGCGGACGTGTGGCTTTTCTCCATAGTGATCTAAATATCATAGAGGAGAAATCCAGAGGTGATGCAATGACCAACTACAGGACAGTTACTCAGGATTTTGGGGATATCTCCTGTTCGTTATACTGATATATGAGGGCAATCTGCAGGGTAATTCTATGGCAGCTCATCTATTGGTTTTTCTGTGGTTTATTCTCTTCTACACAAGTGATCATTTGTAGAACTAGAGCAATATTGTTTGGCTAATGCACTGTATAATCTAGTTGCACATGTATTTATGAAGTGTTTGCCCTTTTATTTATGTATTGTGTGCACTATGCACACCGCAACACAATTCCTGTGCACAATAGGGGGTTCGTAATCAAATATGCAAATCATATGCAAATCATCCAGATTGTAAGATATTACTGTATAAGATTCTTCCTTAGACAGTAAGTGATATGAAGGTAGAATATTTTTCATGAATGTTACAGCTCAGATAGTAATCGCTCTGTGTGTTTGTATTACAATGTCAATCCCTCAGATATTTGATAAATAACGGGGCGCATTTACTTACCTGTCCGACAAAGTTCCCTGAAAGCGCTTTGTCCGATAATAATGCATTGTACCGCGATTCACTAATATCGTGCGCCCGGAGTTCACCTTCTTCTTCCTGGTGCATGTAAGTGCTTGATCTTACGACGCAATTTGAAAGTTAAATCTTTGCGCTCAGTCCGAATCAGACGGATTGTCCGACGGCGCCCCAACCCCAGTTTCTCTTGCATGAAAGCAGTGCAGCTGCACCAAATTCCGAGATGAGAGTGCTGTGTGCGGACCCCTAGTAAATAAGCCCCAGTATGTGTCATATCCGCCTTCTTTTTGTACTTCACACAAATAACTAATGGCAGGAAGGCAAATAACATCACATTGTTCTACATCCAATGTAATAATCTGCTGTATCGTCTTCTGTCACTCGGGCTGTAAGAGTAAAATGCAAATATCTCAGAAAAAGAAGAAAATTAGATAAAACAGCCCTGAATATAGCCCATCAGCCCAGAATATACCCCATCAGCCCAGAATATACCCCATCAGCCCAGAATACACCCCCTCAGCCCAGAATATACCCCCCCAGAACTGAATATACCCCCCCACCCCAGATTATACCCCCCAGACCTGAATATGCCCCCCAGCCCAGAATATACCCCCACAACCCAGAATATACCCTTACCCCCCTCAGGCCTGAATATATACCCCTGGGGATAAACTCTTTTCTGATACCAGACTATTGTGGGTTTATTTCTATGTAATTTCTATGAAAATTTTGCAATTCTTTGCTGTTTATTTCACGTTACACCAAGTGGTTGGGGGATGGGCTGTGGTGTCACGTTTTCTATAACCGGCACCATTATCCACACACAATTTATATGAAATTCTCTGCCGGGCAAGATCTGGTATACAATTAAGTCACGCCAGAGCCTCTTAGTGTACTGGGATATTATATGGGAACATCGTGGTTGTACACAATTGGGCTTATGGGGCAAGGATCGCAGGATCGCACTTTTTTCGGACTGTTCACAGTTTTCTGGATTTGCGCAGCTTTGACGGGTATTTAATAAGGTTTGTGCTGGGATTGTGTCCCTCTTGATTTAATTGTGGTGCAGCTGCGTTGGCTTCCATGTGACAGAAATCGGCGGGCGTGCCATCGGACAATCTGACTGATTCAGAATGAGCGCGGGATTTATCTTTCAAATTTTGTTGCAAGACAATGCACTTACCTGCACCAGGAAGAAGAAGGCGAACTCCAGCGGACCTGAGCGGGGAAGTGACACATGAAGAATATTGGGCGCACAATCTAAGGGAATCGCAGAATAGTACAATGCAGGACAGACAATGCACTTTCTGTGAACTCCAAGAAACAGGTGCCCCAATGTGCACAGTCATGATAAATTCCCCCCATTATGTGTTTGGGGTATTAATACTAGCTGTCTGCTATATAGTTAGACACACTCTTTCACACTGGGGACGTATGTCGGATATACATCCCCATAGACATCTATGGTGTCCGGGGACGATACGGGTAACTAAAAGAACAGTTTAGATGTTACTGCTAAGGACACACCAGGCCACATCACACCCCTAGAGATAATCTCTGTACCAGGGGGGTATAATGTGACCACGTTTCTGTAAAAGCAATGTGAACGTGGTGTTTATACCGCATTTACCTAAGCTCAATGGGAACTTAATATTAGCCTGTATTCACACACTTTTCACTTGCATCATGTTTACATTGTGTCAACATCACATTGATGTAAATGGCGTTTATGTAAATACAATTCGAAGATATTCACATTACATTCATATAAACGCAATGTACAATGTCTCCTATATAACAGCTGTAATGACTGGGGAGAGACCCCTGAGAGCACAGACACAAATATCACATATAAATCTCCTGCTACAACAGAGGACAAGATATGTATCACCTCCTGACCTCATACAGACATCACTCATTTGTATATATATTGTTCTTAGATGTTATATTTTATTCTCTTAACCCCCAAAAATGCTGCCAAAGTTTGACTATGCGAACACTTGTCCCAGTTAAATAAATATTGAGCTTGGGCTGCTATGTAGTATAATCTCACATCCGGGACAGCCAAGCCTCCGTGACAAAGCGGTAATTTTAAAACCTCGAGCTTGATCCTAGGCTGTTTCCCACGCCATACCAGATCCCGAAGAAGACTTTCAAATATTTTAAAGAATTTTTTAGGTATATATACAGGAGAGGCATATAAAACATATAGCACTGCTGGCAAGATAACCATCTTTAATAGAGCTATCCTTCCCATCATGTTGAGTGAAATTGCTTTCCAAGTCTTTATTTTCCCCCTAAGTTTCTGTATCAATGGGATGACATTAAGTTTTATATAATCTGAGATTTTCAATGAGAAGCATATTCCCAGGTATTTAATCGTTTTACCCCCCTCTATCACCAGCACATCCCTTGGTTTATATCCCTTATCATCTAATGGAATATAAGCTGATTTCTTCCAATTTATAGATAATCCAGACACCTGTCTAAAATTTTGAAAAACCTCAAAGGTTCTACTGACTGATTGATGATTTCCTAGAAAAAGCAATAAGTCATCAGCATAGAGTGAAATTTTTTCCTCACTATTACCTTGTATAAAACCCACAATGCTCTTATCTTGACGAATACTGGATGCTAGTGGCTCGAGTGCTATTGCAAACAGCAATGGTGAAAGGGGACACCCTTGCCTCGTTCCTCGCGAGAGTGGTATCCCCCTTGATGTTCTACCATTAATTGGCGTCCTCGTGGAGTCATTTGTGATATGCGCATTTTTTATCTACATATGTGAGTAGAACTGGAAATAAAAGTTTTAAAAGTTTGAAACTGTCTACACTATGTCTGAATATGTCTCTTATATGCAGTGAGTGGAGGAGACTAGGACAGGAGTGAAAATATTGACGGTTTCTGGTCTGAATGGTGACTTATCCCTGAAAGTGATCCCTTGTGTTTGGTGCACAAATAAGGAGGAAACGTGCATGGATCGTCTTTTTCGTTTTTGAGCTCCGGTCACAAAAGAGTTTCTTCTACTGGATTATTGAATAGTGGATGTTTGCTGGATCCATCAAGGACAGCTCATAAGAGGGAAGGTGCAGCACCACGCAATTTTTTGTAAGTTAGTACTTTGCACATATTTGGCAATATCCTGCACGCTCATTTCTAATCCCGATGCGTAGGTATCTTCAAAATGCTCTACAAAACACTCCATTATTCTCTCCGTGTCATAAACCCTACTCCCATCCCCTTTCTCAATAACATTAATATAATTCTTAGCCTTTTGATTTTTTATCATGTTTGCCAACATCTTCCCTGCCTTATTGGCCTCCATTTGATAGCTATGTGTTTGAAAAAATAATTTCCTAGTAGCATTAATGTGATTTACCTCATTATAAGTGTTTAAGACCCGCTCCCATTCCGACCTATTTTCTTCACTAGGGACATCCCTATATGCCTTTTCCTTATTTGTGACATTACTCTCTAATTCATTAATTTTTTTAAACATATTACGGTTATACCCAACAATTGCTGCTTTAAATATTCCCCTGATATGTGATTTAAATGCATCCCATAATAAAGCAGTGCTTACTGTGCCCTCATTAATCCCAAAAAATTCACAAATTTGTTTAGTCATTTTATCCCCCTTATCTATGGTCTCCACCCATATGGGGAGGATCCGAAAGTTGTGCCCAAAGAATTCCTCCTTCATTACAACTACAGTAGTGCAAGGAGTGTGGTCAGAAATCCCTTTAGTACCATATTCTACTTTATTAACATAGTGCATTCCTATATCATTAGTGAGTGTCATATCTAGTCTAGAAAAAACCTTATGTGATTTGGAATAACATGAAAATTCCCGCGCATCAGGATGTTTTAGTCTCCAAACCTCGTGCCATCCAATCTCTTTGCACAGCAAAGATAACCTACAGGCAGTCCCCGGGTTACATACAAGATAGGGTCTGGAGGTTTGTTCTTAAGTTGAATTTGTATGTAAGTCGAAACTGTATATTTTATAATGGAAGTTCTAGACAATTTTTTTTCTTTTGCCCCAGTGACAATTGGAGTTTCAAAATTTTTGGTGTAATTGGACCAAGAATTATCAATAAACCTTAATTACAGACACCTTACATCTGATCATTGCAGTCTGGGACTATAGTAAAGCATCCAGAGAGCTTCACCAGAGGTCAGATGGGGCAGAGGGGTCCGTCTGTAACTATGGGTTGTCTGTAAGTCGGGTGTCCTTAAGTAGGGGACTGTCTGTACTTGGTTTATAAATCCCATCTGTCGACCTACCCATTCTAAGTACATCTATACCAGGATCCATGACTGAATTGAAATCCCCGATTACCAACAAGGGAGTATCTCTTATATTCATCATAAATTCTTGTAAGTCATACAATATTACAGGTGAAAATGGTGGGGGTACATACACATTAGCAATAACCCATTTATAACCCTGGATGGTACCATACAGGAATATATATCTTCCCTCAGTATCGTATTGTTCTTGCTCTCTATACTGTATATGTATAAATATTAGGACATATAACACGGCTGCACTTTCCTTTGTGTTTCTTTTTTGCTTTGAATTGATGTTTTTTTTTACAAATTATTTATAAATTTATTTAATAAAATAATAAAAAGCAAATGTAGAATTTTATAAACTTTAATGACTTTGCCTCTTATCCCAGCAAGTTATAAATCTTACATCTGTGTAATATATTTTTTGCAGTTTATAAAGAGTCTTCTTTTGGTCTCTTGATTTCTTATGACACTGAATCAATAAAAAATATACAAAAACAGCGGCGTATAAAGCAAATCACAACTACCGGGGGCTACATACAATGAGGACACGTTCTACACTGACTGGTAAATGTTATCAATAAGATCATTTAATCACTTGAATTTCTTTTGGGGATAAATGCCTTTAAAAACACTACAGTCTCTTCATTCACTACGATTTATTCATGTAATGTAAGAAAATACAATATGTAATAAATATTCTATGTGACTATTAGAAAGGTTGTTATTAGAGATGAGCGAACATACTCGTCCGAGCTTGATGCTCGTTCGAGCATTAGCGTACTCGAAACTGCTCGTTGCTCGGACGAATACTTCGCCCGCTCGAGAAAATGGCAGCTCCCGCCGTTTTGCTTTTTGGCGGCCAGAAACAGAGCCAATCACAAGCCAGGAGACTCTGCACTCCACCCAGCATGACGTGGTACCCTTACACGTCGATAGCAGTGGTTGGCTGGCCAGATCAGGTGACCCTGGGATAGACTAGCCGCTGCCCGCGCTGCTCGGATCATTCTGTGTCTGGATGCCGCTAAGGAGAGAGCTGCTGCTGGTCAGGGAAAGCGTTAGGCTGTTCTATTAGAATAGTGTTAGGCAGGAGTGATTCTCCAAGAACCCAACAGCCCTTCTTAGGGCTACAATAACGATATACTTTTTTTTGTTTGCTTGTGGCTGGGCTTGCTGGCACTAGTAGTGCAGCTAGTACCATATTGTGAGGAATTTGCAGGGGGACTTGCTACCGTTGTGTTTAGCTCTTAGTGACACACATATCCACCTCAAACACCAAAGTGGGAAAATTTATTAGGGGTTGGATTTCAATTAGGCACAGTCTGCCAGTTTCTTTTTATTTTACGTTTATTTTTTCATAACTCAGCGTCATCTCATCAGTGTGCTTTCATACTTGGCTAGAAAATAGCCAAAGGAGAATCCAAACGGCTTACTTACGCCTACAATAGCGTTATATATATTTTATTTCTGGTTGATCTGCTGGTGGCTGTCCTTGCTGCAGTGCATATACTAGCCAATTGTGAGGAATTTGGAGTGAGACTTGCGACCGCTGTGTTTAGCGCTTAGTGACGCACATATCCATCGCAAAGACCGAAGTGGGATAATTTATTAGGGGTTGGATTTCAATTAGGCACAGTCTGCCATTTCCTTTTTATTTTACGTTTATTTTTTCATAACTCAGCGTCATCTCATCTGGCATAGCAGTGTGCTTTCATAGTTGGCTAGAAAATAGCCATAGCAATAGGATAGCATCGTTTGGTTTTAAAAGCTAAAAAACACAAAAAAACTAAAAAAAAACACAAAAAAAAAGTAAAAAAAAAATTAAAGTTATAACTTTCATTTTCAAAATGTTTAACCCGAGGGCTAGGGGTAGAGGACGAGGGCGGGGACGTGGGCGTCCAACTACTGCAGGGGTCAGAGGCCGTGGTCCTGGCCGGGGTGAGACACCACCTGCTGATGAGGGAGCAGGGGAACGCCGCAGAGCTACACTCCCTAGGTTCATGTCTGAAGTTACTGGGACTCGTGGTAGAGCACTGTTGAGGCCAGAACAGTGCGAACAGGTGATGTCGTGGATTGCCGACAATGCTTTGAGCAATTTGTCCACCAGTCAGTCTTCCACGCAGTCCACCCATGTCACCGAAATCGGCACTCCTCCAGCTCCTGCACCTCAGCCTCCTCCCCCCCAGTCTGCCCCCTCCCAGGAAAATTTGGCATTTGAACCGGCATACTCTGAGGAACTGTTTTCTGGACCCTTCCCACAGTCACAAACCACTTGTCCGGTTGCTGCTGAGCAATTTTCCGATGCCCAGGTTTTCCACCAGTCGCAGTCTGTGGGTGATGATGACCTTCTTGACGTAGTGGCAGAAGTGTGTAAAGAGGTGTCCGACGATGAGGAGACACGGTTGTCAGACAGTGGTGAAGTTGTTATCAGGGCAGGAAGTCCGAGGGGGGAGCAGACTGAGGGATCGGAGGATGATGAGGTGACAGACCCAAGCTGGGTTGAGAGGCCGGGTGAACACAGTGCTTCTGAGACGGAGGAGAGTCCTATAGCAGAACAGGTTGGAAGAGGCAGTGGTGGGGCCAGACGGAGAGGCAGGGCCAGAGCAGGTGCATCAGCGCCAAATGTGTCACGTAGTGAAGCTCCCGTGGCGAGGGCTCCCGCGGCGAGGGCTAGATTTTCAAAAGTCTGGAGGTTCTTTAAGGAAACACCGGATGACCGACGGACTGTGGTGTGCAACCTTTGCCAAACCAGGATCAGCAGGGGTTCCACCACTACTAGCTTAACTACCACCAGTATGCGCAGGCATATGAATGCTAAACACCCGAATCAGTGGCACCAAGTCCGTTCACCTCCGGCCGTGCACACAACTGCTCCATCCACTGTGTCAGCTGATAGTCAGCCCCCTGCCCAGGACCCTGGCACAAAAACCCCATCGTTGCCTCCACGATCCTCCACAGCATCCACCAGCGTTCAGCTCTCCATACCCCAGACGCTGGAGCGGAAAAGAAAATATAGTGCAACCCACCCGCACGCCCAAGCCCTTAATGTCCACATCTCCAGATTGCTTAGCCTGGAGATGCTGCCCTATAGGCTAGTAGAGACCGAGGCCTTTCGCAACTTCATGGCGGCGGCCACCCCTCGGTATTCGGTCCCCAGCCGCCACTACTTTTCCCGATGTGCCGTCCCAGCCCTGCACCAGCACGTGTCAGACAACATCATCCGTGCCCTGACCAACGCCGTTTCTGACAAGGTCCACCTGACCACGGACACGTGGACGAGTGCTGCCGGGCAGGGCCACTATATATCGCTGACGGCACATTGGGTTAACTTGGTGGAGGCTGGGACCGAGTCTGACCCTGGGGCTGGTCATATACTGCCGACGCCGAGGATTGCGGGGCCTACCTCGGTCCAGGTCTCAAAGGCCTACTATGCCTCCTCCTCCTCCCACCCCTCCTCCACCTCCTCCTCCGAACTACCATCCGTGGGCATGGCGCCATCAGTCGCTAGCTCTAGGCACAGCAGCAGTGCCGTCGCTAAGCGACAGCAGGCGGTGCTCAAACTGCTGAGCCTAGGCGATAAAAGGCACACCGCCCAAGAACTATTACAGGGCATCACGGCGCAGACTGATCTGTGGCTGGCACCGCTGAACCTGAAGCCAGGCATGGTTGTGTGTGACAACGGCCGTAACCTGGTGGCGGCTCTGCAACTCGGCAGACTGACACATGTGCCATGCCTGGCCCATGTGTTAAATCTGATAGTTCAGCGTTTCCTCAAGACATACCCCAATCTGTCAGATTTGCTCACGAAGGTGCGCCGCATCTGTGCGCATTTCACGAAGTCCAGCACAGATGCTGCCACTCTCAGGGCAGCGCAGCGCCGCCTCCAACTGCCCGCTCACCGACTGTTGTGCGACGTGCCCACAAGGTGAAATTCAACATTAACCATGTTATCCAGAGTTTACCAGCAGCGCAGAGCGATTGTAGACTGCCAGATGTCAACTTCCACCAGAACTGGTAGTCAGGTCAGTCAGCTTCCTCAACTCTACAATGAGGAGTGGACGTGGATGTCTGATATCTGTCAGGTGCTGAGTAACTTTGAGGAGTCAACACAGATGGTCAGTGGCGATGCCGCCATCATCAGCCTCACCATCCCGCTGCTTGGCCTGTTGAAAAACTCTCTGGTCAGCATGAAGTCGGAAGCTTTGCGCTCGTCACAAGAGACGGGGGAAGAAGATTCCCTTGTTGATAGCCAAAGCACCCTTAGGTCTGTTTCTCAGCACATATCGGAGGAGGTGGAGGAGGATGAGGAGGAAGAGGAGGAGAATGTTGGCGAGACAGAAGAGGGGACCATTGTTCAGTCCTTCACTGTTCAGCGTGTATGGGCAGAAGAAGAGGAGATGGAGGAGTTGGAGGAGGAGGAAATGGACAGTCAGGCCAGTGAGGGGAGTGAATTCTTGCGCGTTGGGACTCTGGCGCATATGGCAGATTTCATGCTAGGCTGCCTATCCCGTGACCCTCGCGTTCAAAGAATTTATTCCAGCACCGATTACTGGGTATTCACTCTCCTGGACCCACGGTACAAGCAAAATCTTTCCACTCTCATCCCTGGAGAGGAAAGGAGTGTGAGAATGCATGAATACCAGCAGGCCCTGGTGCACAAGCTGAAACAGTATTTCCCTTCTGACAGCGCTAGCGGCAGAGTGCGTAGTTCTGCGGGACAAGTAGCGAGGGAGAGTAGGCGAGCAGGCAGCTTGTCCAGCACTGGCAAGGGTACGCTTTACAAGGCTTTTGCCAGCTTTATGTCACCCCAGCAAGACACTGTCACCTGTCCCCAGTCTCGGCAGAGTAGGGCTGATCTTTACAGAAAGATGGTGAGGGAGTACATAGCTGACCATACCATCGTCCTAAATGTTCACACAGCTCCCTACAACTACTGGGTTTCAAAGCTGGACATGTGGCACGAACTGGCGCTGTACACCTTGGAGGTTCTTGCCTGCCCTGCCGCTAGCGTCTTGTCCGAGCGGGTTTTCAGTGCAGCTGGTGGCATCATCACCGATAAGCGTACACGCCTGTCGACTGACAGCTCTGACAGGCTGACGCTTATTAAGATGAATAAAGCCTGGATTTCTCATAATTTCCAATCTCCACCAGGTGAAGGAAGCTCAACCTGAATAATTTATGCACTCCTCCTCCTCCTCATTTTCCTCCTTCTCCTCCTCTTTGTACACTAAAGCAGAGGAAACTGGCTATTTTTTGACAGGGCCCACTGGCTCTAGCTATAGTACTTTATGCATTTAATTTTTCTGGAGGGCCACCTACCCGGTCCTCTGTTTTAAACAATTTTTGGGACTGCCACATACAGGCACTCAATCTATTCAATTTTTCTGGAGGGCCACCTACCTGCTCCTCTGGTTTGAAAACTTTTTTGGACTGCCACATACAGGCACTCAATCTATTTCATTTTTCTGGAGGGCCACCTACCTGCTCCTCTGGTTTGAAAACGTTTTTGGACTGCCACATACAGGCACTCAATCTATTTCATTTTTCTGGAGGGCCACCTACCTGCTCCTCTGGTTTGAAAACTTTTTTGGACTGCCACATACAGGCACTCAATCTATTCCATTTTTCTGGAGGGCCACCTACCTGCTCCTCTGGTTTGAAAACTTTTTTGGACTGCCACATACAGGCACTATCCAAATTAAATTGTCTCCATAGCAGCCTCCACACGTTGTCTCCATTGCTACCTCCAAAAGTCGTCCATATAGCTGCCTCCATACATCGTCCCCTTATCAAACAAGGTGTGTCAGGCACAAATTTGGGTTGTTTTCATGGATTCCACATCAAAGTTGTTAACTTTGTCGCCACCCTGCTGTGTAATCCACAAAATATACTGGAAAACTTTTATCATGTACCGATATTATTTGAGCGCTTCTTGCTCACCTCCTTTGGTTCCTCTCTGCCACCCATTGGTTTGAAGCCTGAGTCCATTTAGGGTATGTCGCCATGCCACTCTCTAGCCTGCAGCTGCTGCCGCTGCCTCTGCATGCCATCCCCTATAGTGTCAGGGTCAATTATTGCATGTTTTAGATGCTATCTAGCTTCATTCTGTCACTCTGTCATGGCCATGCTGTTGCCCATAATTTTGGCATAATGGTGCGATTAAGCAGCCTCAGAGGCATCCATGCATGCTGCCCCTGCTGTTTCCTGTCCATTTCCGTGGTGTTTCCATCCTTTTCTGAGGTTCCCAGGTGTTTGGCCAAGCTTCCCTGTGCAGAGCCTTGGTCCCCTTGAAAAATGCTCGAGTCTCCCATTGACTTCAATGGGGCTCGTTATTCGAGACGAGCACTCGAGCATCGGGAAAAGTTCGTCTCGAATAACGAGTACCCGAGCATTTTAGTGCTCGCTCATCTCTAGTTGTTATATATTTTATTAGAGGATAATGCCTCTATCTCCTACCTCAGCTCTTATCCCTCCTGCTAAACTGCTGGGTTTACCATTAGATCTGTCTTCAGTGAGGATATGAGGAGCCTATAGACACAGACACTTTCCTCTAGGAGGTGATGACGATGATACAATATCTATCTCACCTGGAGGAACAAGTACAGAAAAATAGTAAGCAGCTTTCCCACCACCCACAATATGTTTTGCACCCGTTGTACGAGGGTAACATTTCAGCTGCTCCATGTGGCCTGAAGACTTGTAATATCTGTTGTATGGAGCAGCTGTAACATCTTTGCTGTAGGACAAGAGTACAAAAATTATTTGATTGATTGGAGTTTGCCGTTTCTTTGGATTGTGTTAGGACCTTAATAGAATTTTTTTTACAAAAAACATATTGGTTGTAATTTTTGAAAACATCTCACACAATCAGTTTTATTTGGCTCCTCAATGTTCTATGTTTCTTTTTATTTATATCTCTGCTTAATTTCCTCCCCCTATCTTGATCATGTGATTAATATTTGTCTGATGCTTTGTTTCTTGTTCATGTGATTTTATGGATATTAAATAAAGTTGCCAATTTTTTTGGTTGCTGATTTTTTCTTTCCATTAGTTTAGGAATAATCATATTCCCATAGAGTTATGGCTTCACCTTGTAACATTTTCTCTTTATGTTTCCTCTCGGCCCTGGTGACTGTATACAGATGTGACTGGTGACTGTATACAGTGGTGACTGGTGACTGTATACAGGTGTGACTGGTGACTGTATACAGATGTGACTGGTGACTGTATACAGATGTGCCTGGTGACTGTATACAGTGGTGACTGGTGACTGTATACAGGTGTGACTGGTGACTGTATACAGATGTGACTGGTGACTGTATACAGATGTGACTGGTGACTGTAGACAGATGTGACTGGTGACTGTAGACAGATGTGATTGGTGCCTGTAGACAGATGTGACTGGTGACTGTATACAGATGTGACTGGTGACTGTATACAGATGTGATTGGTGATTGTATACAGATGTGACTGGTGACTGTATACAGATGTGACTGGTGACTTTATACAGATGTGACTGGTGACTGTATACAGATATGACTGGTGACTGTATACAGGTGTGACTGGTGACTGTATACAGATGTGCCTGGTGACTGTATACAGATGTGCCTGGTGACTGTATACAGATGTGACTGGTGACTGTATACAGATGTGATTGGTGCCTGTATACAGATGGGACTGGCGCCTGTAGACAGATGTGACTGGTGACTGTATACAGATGTGACTGGTGACTGTATACAGATGTGATTGGTGCCTGTATACAGATGGGACTGGTGCCTGTAGACAGATGTGACTGGTGACTGTATACAGATGTGACTGGTGACTGTATACAGATGTGATTGGTGCCTGTATACAGATGGGACTGGTGCCTGTAGACAGATGTGACTGGTGTTTTTTGCAAAGAATGTGGGCACTAAAATAGAAACTGTCTCAGATTGTTAACAAGAATGTGTAAACAATCTGTTAATTCTTGTTAACAATCTGAGACAGTTTCTATTTTAGTGCCCACATTCTTTGCAAAAAATCTGTGTATATTTGTTCCTTTTTTGGTGAAAAGGTCTTGATGGTAGCACATAGAACTGGAAAGGTTGGAAATTGATAAGTGCCACTACAATATCCCCAAGATGTGACTGGTGACTGTATACAGATGTGACTGGTGACTGTGTACAGATGTGACTGGTGACTGTAGACAGATGTGACTGGTGACTGTATACAGATGTGACTGGTGACTGTATACAGATGTGAGGAAGCCGTGTGTGGTCTGATGCCTCCATCTTGTGGCTGGATGAGATACAAGAACCTGTACATTGTGTCTGTACATGCAGGAGGAGTAGACATGTGACATCAGGGTTAGAGCAGTTATGTGTGTCATGTATGTAGAGGTAAATATATATGTATAGAGATATAGGTGTATATATATAAAGATTGGATATAGAGGGAGATTGATATGTAAGATTCTTGATGTGGAAGCATCAAGTAGTCTGTAAATACGCTGCAAACCACAAACTATTTACATAAAGTATATTTTCTCTTCCACTGCAAGAGTTTAGCCAATTCTTTGTGTCAAGATAGGAGGCAGATATTCGTTCCATATCTCAAAATAATTACAGACATAAAATTTTATTACACAAAATGCTAATTTGCTCAAAAGTGTTCCCCGTCCCCTGGCAGATGTGATGCTGATGCACCCCAAACCACTGCATAGAATAAGAGCCCAACTTCCAGATTTATTAAAGTGAAAAACACCACAATGATAAGTCTGATGATTAACGCTGCAACAAAGAGAGACTTTAAATAGACACAATGGGGCATATTTATCAGGACCTCTGCGCACCGCCCTGAAATAATCGCAAATGCTAGCTTATTGCTAGCGTTTGCGATTATTTTCCCCAATCCGCCACGTTCACACCAGTGGGGCTTGAAGGGGCATGAAGAAGGGGCACAACTGGCCGAGCGGAGGGCGCGGCCGCCTGGGAGTGGGCCAGCGCAGGGCGTTACTACCACCACGCCTGCGCACTCGCTGCTGCCGGCGACTTTTTCGCTGGCTGCGTTTTTTTTCTACGCCAGGCCTATTTACGAGCATATTTACGAGCGCCAGCGTATGATAAATATCCCCCAATGGGGCTCATTTACTGAGGGTCAGCGGAGCGCTTTTTCTTCGGGTTTCCCGACGATTTACGTTTTGCGCCGCATTTAACAGGGGATTTTGGAGCACGCGATCGGATTTTGCACACGACAGAAATCGGCTTGCACGCGACAGAAATCGGGGCGGGGGGGCGGGCTCGGACGGAAGTCCGATCTGCTGATCTTAGGACTTTCCTCATGATATAATGATGTGTAACTGGTAGGGATCAGTGTTCCCCACATTGTAGGGAGCAGCAGCTGCTGGGATCTTCCTCTCATCATGTGTCAGTGGGAGACGTACAATGATGAGATATCATCCAGCACATCCAGGGTCTCTCTGCCGTTACTTCTGCTTCCTGTATCTGTCAGTAACAGGTGAAGACGTTACATTATATTTATATATTCACAGAGGAATAAGATTCTAGTTATAAATAACCACTGAACGCTCCGTCACTTCTCTCTTCTCTCTATTCACCTCTAACATAGAAATGTAATGGGGAAGGAGGTTTTTGTACGGCTCTGTATCACTGTGTGAGAGGGAACTGTGCTCCCTGCTGACAGTAATAATCTGCTGCATCGTCTTCTGTCACTTTAATTGTTAATTTATAATTAGTATAAGGATTTCCATCACTAACTCCAGAGAACCGGTCTGGGACTCCTGTGTGTCTGTAGCTTGCACTATAGATAAGAAGCTGTGGCTGTTCTCCTGGTTTCTGTTGGTACCAGGCTATGTGATTCCCTGTGCTTGTACTGGATGTACATGAGATGGTGACTGTCTCCCCCGGGGACACAGAGATATAACCTGGACTCTGGGTCATCACAATCTCTCCACAGGATCCTGAGGATTAGAAGAGACAGAGTCATTAGTGATAAATGTCGGGATCTATTCCTAGAAATCCTGATCTGATGATTGATCCCACTGTATAGATTTCTCTCCACACAATCCTGGAATGATCCGAATCTCTCACCCTGAATAGAAATGAAGATCACAGCCAGCAGAGAACTGCCAGACACCATCTTGATGTTTGTGGAGGGTCAGATACAGACTATAAGATGAGACAATGTGTAGGATGAGATGTATATAGAGAGTGACAGGGGAGGGGACAGCGGACCCCCAGAGACTGTGTATGGAAATACTGGGGACATGGAAATCCTGTGGTTACAATGTGATAGTGCAGAAGTAAATATATGACAGGGGGTGAGGTGGTGATGTAGTCTCACACAAAAGGGTCGCAGTCATTATCAGTCACACTCCACTTAACCCTTAAGCTCTTAACCCCTTAATAACTGGGGTTCATTGCTGCCTGAATGTGTAGGTCATTTTTTTCAGTTCTGTTCTGCAATTCTTTAAAAGTCGGTATCTCTGGAAAAGCTTTACACATCATAACAACATTACTTGTTCTTTTTCAGGACATGTGAGTTTTCAACTTGATAGGATAGACTAAACAAAATATGGTGAAGGCACATAGATTAAAATATAACTTTTAATAATATAATGTTAAAAGTGAAAACTCTCAACCACCAAAGTGTCTCGCTGACCACTTGGTTGTGCAGCAATCGGATGTCTGTAGGGCAAAAGATAATTGTAGGGATCACACAACCATGCATTGAGGGTTACAACAGATGGTGACTCCATTATCTAAACCAGTGCATGATAGAAAATGTGTAGATCTCACCCGTCTAGTCGTCATGGTGAGAAGGGTAAAGGATGGTGGGTCCTGGGCACCTCTAGGTCAGGATGAAGATGACTTCACTGCCCCTATTGTGCCCTAAGTTAGATCACCCTTTTGTCCCAAATGTTGCTCCCGTCCTGACAAGGATGGTCTCAAGCTGTCCCTACAAGTAGAAATGCCCTAATATGCCTTACAGATCAAATACGGTGTCGCTCCCGACGCGTTTACAGTGCCACTAAGTGTGGAACCTTCATCAGGGAATCATTATAAGATTATAAGCAGTAATGGGGGTAACATTGTAATCATGATCACATCAGATTACAAACAGATGTGCCTAGACTTATTAAAGGATAGAGGATCATATGCTGTACTCTCATCCAACCCACTATCCACATTTTATAGTGAACTCAAACTGACTCTAGACACTGCAAAAGATCGGGAATTGATAAGCGATAGCGAATATAAGTTTCTACTTCCCAAACATCCCAAAATGGCGACCTTCTACTCAGTTCCAAAAGTACACAAAGGCACCCAACCACTAAAAGGGAGACCAATAGTCTCAGGAATAGACAGCCTGATACAAAATATTGGTATATATCTGGATCAGGCCCTGGGACAATTTGTAGTGTCCTTACCCTCATACATAAGGGATACCTTGGACCTATTAAAAAGGTTGGATGATGTAAATGTGGGCACTCAATGTTTTCTAGCAAGTATAGACGTTGAAGCCTTGTATTCTTCCATTCCCCGCGAAGCAGGAATAAGAGCCACTTCTCACTTCATTGGGATGCGGGGCACACAATACCAATCCTATAACGAAATGATTCTGTCTATTCTGGAGTTCTCTCTGACCCACAATTTTTTCCACTTCAACAAAAGGATCTACCACCAGTTCAGGGGCACGGCGATGGGGTGGGCGTGTGCACCCACATACACTAACTTGCTCCTGGGCTGGTGGGTGGAGACTGTGGTGTTTGGAGAGAATGAAGAGAATACCAAAGGCATAGAAATATGGCTCAGGTATATAGACGACATATTTGTTGTCTGGAGCAGATTGAAACATGAATTTGAGGAATTTGTCACATCACTAAATCATAACAACATTGGACTGCGTTTTACCTTCGACATAAATGAGAATGAGCTGCCCTTTCTTGATGTCTTGATCAAAAAAGATCATTATGGCCAAATTGAGACTACAGTAAATAGAAAACTCACTGCTACCAACGCCCTACTTCGATGGGAAAGCAGTCACCCTCTCCCCCTTAGACGTGGCAACCCCAAGGGTCAGTACCTGTGGCTCAGACAGAACTGTTCTTCCGTTCCAGAGTTTAAGAAACAAGCTGCTGACCTCAGATACAGATTCCTTGAAAAGGGGGTTCCCGATGGTATTCTGAGATCTGCCTATAAGGTGGCACTGCAAAGTGACCGGTCTGTCCTGTTGAATTCATCAAAGGACAAATCCCCTAAAATGAACCAATAAGAATGATAACGACATTTAGTGGAGATCAGGGTCCCATCTTGCACGCATCTTCTACATCTTCAGCGTCTACTGTGCAGCAGCAGGGACGCTGGTGGCATGAAGTCATCACGTCGGGCAGCATCCTGCACAGTAATAGATGCTCTGCTGCAGAAATACAGCGCTGATGCTATTATGTCCTCTGAGTGCATGACGTGCTGACGTGCTGACGTGCTGCACGTCTCGGAAGCGGTGAGCGGTGCACGAAGAGAGGCGGGAGCAGGAGCGAGAAGATTGGCAGGAGATTGCCGGAGGGGGTGCGAATAGTGCTCCGACCACAGCTGCTGGACGGTTCCGAGCAGATCAGAGGACCGCGCCGCTGAAAGAAAGCGGAGGAGCGATCAGCTGGAGCAGCGGCAGCAGCGGCTAGCACTTACTGCAGCTGAGGATTGGATCGGGAGATCAGTGACAGCTGAGGATTGGATCGGGAGAACATATGGTGACCACGCCGCTGTAAGAGCACAGAGGACGCTGGAGGATCGATTAGCAGGATCAGCGCAGCAGCACACCGGGCCAGCAGCACATCGGGCTGGGAGAAGATCCAGTGGCTGAGTAGAGGAGACATGGGCAGTCGGAACATCGTGAGCTGCAAGGCGGAGGTATGATCGGCAAAGCGGGGCTGGTGGAAGTTAAACAGTGCTGCGCTGCTGTGGAGAATAGCTGTCCAGTACCTGCAAATGCAGAAGTACAAGTAAGTGCTAGTCACTTTAAGCAATTGTTCACAGAGTCAAGTGAGAACCAAGTTAATATAAAGAAAATTGTAATTGATTTAACCAGTTATTAATCACTGACTAATCAAGTAGCCAGATACTAACCAAATATAACAAACCTGGTACATGAACCTGGAAAACTGTAAATCTGATGAATAACTATTTAATATTACTAACCTGATAACTCTGTAATACAAGGCTTAAATTGTTTGTCTCAAGGAGAAAATTTAAAGTATCAATGAAAACAAACAATTGAGAAATAAAAGGTTAGATACTGGTTAAATAGCTACCTTATAGGCTCACGAATGGCGAAACACTAATCGTTAACCACATAATTATTCTCTTGCAACTGCCTGGAGATAAGAAGGTGGTAAGCTGTTGGATGTGCATGACTACCTCCATAGCATCCCTGTCTGAATGTGTTGTATTGACCAGCAATATCACTCTGAATACTAATATATTGTTCTATGGGAAGATCAAAAAAAAGCCCAAAGAAAATAGAAAAGATGACATCGTATTATCCACCAAGCTTGAGGAAAAACAAGAATAAAGGAGAGACGAATGCAAATGTGTCCACACCTCAAAAAAATAACGGTGCACAATGCAAGGAGGCTGCCGTAGGGTCTGAAGGACCGGCATCCCCACAGAGCCCAGACCCACCAGGAGGGGCGATCAGCAGTAATATAGAGGTAGCGATGGAACGCATAATGGGTAAATTCTATGAAAAAATCCATACAGATATGAAATCGCTGTCAAAGGAGATCAGATCTGAGGTAGCACAGCTGGGAGAGAGGACAGCAAAAGTGGAAGAGGAGACAAGTAAAATCGCACATACGTGCAATACGCTGATAGAAGTTGTCCGGAAACAACAGGAAAAAATTGAGATACAAGAACTGAAGATTCTTGAGTTAGAGGACCGCTCTAGGCGCAATAACATCCGCCTTAGAGGGGTCCCAGAGAATATCAAAGATGAAGAAATTTTGGTCTATATATGGGACCTCATGCAAGCCTTTCTCCATGAAGCAACGGACTCAGACCTGATGATTGATAGGGCGCATAGAATAAAAAAACCAGCTTCCGCCCCTGCCCATGCCTCACGGGACATCATAGCAAAGGTTCACTACTACCATGTGAAAGAAGAATTTACCAAGGCAGTCAAGATAAGGAAAGCTATGCCAGAGAAATACAAGGACATCCGGGTGCTACAAGATGTCTCCCCTGGGACTTTGATGAAGAGACGAGCTTTTAAGAATGTGACCATGGCACTGCAAGCCAAAAATATACGATATAGATGGAGCTTTCCACTAAAGTTAATATTTGAATATGATAGTACAACCCATATATGTTCTACTGTGAGCCAAGCTGAAAATCTAGTGAAATCATGGGGATGGCCCATAGAAGAGTCACCAACAACTTGTGTTGAAGTCCCGCAAAAATTGGATTTTGGATGGTTTAGAGCACACACATAACCGCAAAACCCGAAGCGTCCATATATTGACAGACAGACTATCTAACACACCTGTCAATATCACGTCATAACCTGGATGAGGAACTCCAGGACTGTATCTTCTCCTGTTAATTGCGAAAATTGGAAAAGAACATTTCTTCTCTTTTTCTTCCTTTCTATATATTCTTCTTTTTTGATAATGATGGCAACTATTTTGGATGTTATTTCTCTTTCTTTTCTCTTGTCCCTCTTTCTTCTACTCTATTTACGAGAGAACGGATATATTCCAGGTCTAGGTGAAGGGCATGTTGGGAATGATAGGAAAGGGGATGGCAAAATAAACAAACAAAAAAAGTAACAGTAAGATATGAGTGTTGATATTCTTAGTATTAATGTGAGGGGGCTGAATTCAGCAAAGAAAAGGTTTTTGGCATGGAAAGAAATAATCACTTCTCGCTGTAAAATAGCTTTCTTACAAGAGACACACTTGGTACAAAAAGACATACACAGATTCAAAAACAGTCAATTCAACACTATTTATTATGCATGCAACAAAAGGAAAAAAAGTGGTGTTCTAATTGCAATCCATAATAGTATACGCCTCACATTTAATACAATCGATCAAGATGAGGATGGTAGATTTATTATATTAAACTGCAATCTAAATAATAAGGCTTTTACACTAGTTAATGTCTATGCCCCTAACAGCAATCAGAAGAAATTCACGAAAGAACTATTTAAAAAAATCAAAGAAAAGCAAAAGGGGGGATTAATTATCGGGGGAGATTTTAACTCCATAATAGATCCAGAATTAGATACAACTAGTAATGTAAAGAGGGTACTGATTAAAGATGAAATCCACCAATCGAATTATCATGATTAGAGATGAGCGAACATGCTCGTCCGAGCTTGATGCTCGTTCGAGCATTAAGGTACTCGAGACGGCTCGTTGCTCGGACGAGTATTTCCCCTGCTCGAGATCGAGCATTTAATTAAAAAAACACAGTGAAGAACAATGAAGAATAGAATAAAAACAGTGAACACAGGATCATTTAAGTGAAAAACACAGTGAAGAATAGATTACAGATGTTCGGCACATCTGCTTACTTGTCGGAAGATACGCGCGGAACGGTGCGAACAAAATAGCATGTGAAGAACAATATATATGTGTGAAGAAGACATTGCAGAACACGGTGAGCAGGACGGAGACACAAGGGAGCAGCACAGAGACACCGGGGAGCAGCACAGAGACATCGGGCAGCGGCACGGAGACATCGGGGAGCGGCACGGAGACATCGGGGCACGGAGACATCGGGGCACGGAGACATATGGGCACGGAGACATATGGGCACGGATACATCGGGGCACGGAGACATATGGGCACGGAGACATATGGGCACGGAGACATATGGGCACGGAGACATAGGGGCACGGAGACATCGGGGCACGGAGACATCGGGGAGACTTCAGTGGAAGAAGAGCAGCGGATCCCGGGACAGCGTATCTCCCGACAAGTAAGCAGATGTGCAGAACATCTGCAATCTATTCTTCACTGTGTTTTTCACTTAAATGATCATGTGGTCACTGTTTTTATTCTATTCTTCACTGTTCTTCACATCTGTTAACTTGTCGGGAGATAATATACGCGCGGAACAGTGAAGAATAGATTGCAGATGTTTGCATACATCTGATAACTTATCAGAAGACATTCTTTTTCAATTAATTAACACATTTTATTCCCGAACCATGGTCCCTTTGAAAAATGCTCGAGTCTCCCATTGACTTCAATGGGGCTCGTTATTCGAGACGAGCACTCGAGCATCTGGAAAAGTTCGTCTCGAATAACGAGCACTCGAGCATTTTAGTGCTCGCTCATCTCTAATCATGATGTATGGAGATATCTACACGGGAATGAAAAAGACTTTACGTTTTTCTCTAAGGTTCATCAAAGTTATTCCCGTCTGGATTTCTTCTTAGTAGATACAAATCTACTATCCAGTATAAAAGAAGCAGTAATCTTACCAACGGTCTGGTCTGACCATGCACCCATTAGAATCTCAATATATATAAATCAGATTCGGCAAATCAGACCCAGATGGAGAATGAAAATAAGATTACTCAAAGTACATCATAAAGAAATAGGACTCAAGATCAAAAATATAGTAGAGAGTACAGAGGAGGATCAGATAAACCCGCTTCAGTGGTGTGCACATAAAGCTACCATTAGAGGGATCTTTCAAGAATTAAACAGTAGGCAGTGGAAAAGTGACAATAACGAACGACTAACTTTAATTAAAAAAATCGAGGCGCTGGAAAATTCACATAAAGAGACCAAACACGCCACTACATTAGACAATCTAAATAAAGCCCGTAATCAACTACAAAATACATTTCTGAGGGAATATACGGAAGAGCTGTACAAACTTAATGTTAAAAGGTACACACTGGGACAGAAAGCAAAGATATTAACTAAATGCAGAACAAAGAAATCAGGGGACAATAGGATTGATGCGATTAAAAACAAAGCGGGGGAGGTGATAAGAGATCCACAAAAAATTCTTGCAGTGTTTGCAGACTATTATACTAGTCTGTATAATTTGGAGAAAGAGGAAGGTTATCAGAAACCGGACCCGAGGGATATCAACAAATACCTCGATACGCTACATCTTTTAAAATTAGATATGGAGAAGGCGGAGACTTTAAGTGCGAGATTCAGTAATGAAGAAGTATTCAGAATTATGAAATCCCTAAAAAAAGCAAAGGCCCCAGGCCCCGATGGCATAATAAATGAATTCTATTCAGAATTCACGGATATCCTTGTAGGTCCCCTGACCAATCTTTTCAACAAATTTAGGGAGGGAGGAATAGGTTTGAAAGAAATGCTAGAAGCATCAATAATTACAATCCATAAAGAAGGGAAGGACAAAACAGTATGTGAAAACTATCGTCCCATATCACTCATCAACTCAGATACAAAAATATTTTCAGCAGTCTTAGCGTCAAGATTAAAAACGGTAATCGAATTTATAATCCATCCCGATCAGGTAGGATTCATGCCAGCTAAGCAAACAAGAGACTCCATCAGACGTATTATTAATCTAATGCAGATTGCAAACAAATCGGGGACTCCCAGTGTACTACTGTCAATCGATGCTGAAAAAGCATTTGACAGAGTACACTGGGATTTCATGAGGGCTGTTATGGTAAAGGTTGGCTTACCGGAAACTTTCATTCTGTTGGTCATGAGCCTATATAGTGGGCCCTCTGCCTTTGTTTCTGGTATGGGGTTTACTAGCAAGAAATTTGAGTTGAGCAATGGTACAAGACAGGGGTGCCCATTGTCACCCCTGCTCTTTAATCTGTTTATTGAGCCGTTGGCATGCTCAATTCGGCAAAATAATGAGATAAGGGGTATCAAAACCAGCCTATCAGAATATAAAATTAGCTTATACGCTGATGACATCGTGATTTCGTGCTCTGACCCACTAGACTCACTTGAAGCTCTAAGTACTACCCTTGTGGAATTTTCTAAGGTCTCGTACTATAAAATAAATGGGAATAAAAGCCATATCCTGGGTCTAAATGGGAGTCTCAGATTAGAACAAGAAATTACCGATAGATATAAATATATTGTGTCAAAAGAAACCTTTACATACCTAGGTATTAAAATAGGAAAGTCTATAGAACATACAAGAAGTATCAATAGTCAGTTCCTGTTAGACAAGGTAAAACTGATGTGCAGAAATGCGACACAAATAGTGACCGCTCTATTAGACAGAATTTTTTATGTAAAGCAAAATATCCTACCGGTAATCTTGTACAACCTTAGATGTATTCCCTTCCCACTAACTAGAAACGTTATTAAGGAAATAGAGAAACATCTAATTAAATGGATATGGGCGTATAAAAAATCAAGAATAGCAAGAAGGGTGCTCTATTGCCCAAAAAGCCTGGGTGGAGCAGGATTCCCTAGCATAACACATTATCAAGAGGCTGCATTATTAGAACCCATCAGAAAATGGTGGACAGCAGGGGAAGTACAGGACAGGTGGATGATGATAGAATTAGAAGTAGCAAATGTACGCTCACTAAAGGCTCTGTTGCTGGGCCAATTTCTAGAATTAAAGGGGAAAAAAAGATTAGGAATCATAGATAGGGACATTTTAGAAACAACACGCGCAACGCTACATATATGGAATAAATACTGTATACTCTTTAAAGATAGAATAAAACTCTCCCTACTCGAAATAGACTTAAAATCTATACAAGACATAGTAGGCAATCTTGATTTGTCAATGTGGATACAAGCTGGAGTCAAAAACCTTAGGGCTCTAAAGAAAAATGGAAGTTATATCCCCTACATCGAACTGAAACAAGACTATGGCTTACCGGCAGCGGACTGGTTTAAATACATCAGACTGAGATCCCTATTACAGTCTGTAAAAGACCTCCCAGAGGATCCAGTACGCAACAGGCTAGGATTCATTTCATATATGAAAGCTTCCAGTTCAAAAGGAGGCACCTCGGCAGCATATAGGGACCTTACCTATCAATACAACAGGGGTAAGCTTCCATATATGCTGAGCTGGGAGAAAGAATTGGGTGTGTCTATTTCAGAAGATCAGTGGAGGAAGGCAATAGGCGACTCAAACAGAAATTTGCTATGTACAAACCACATGGATAATATGTTTAAGATTAGAAATAGATGGTACCTAACTCCCCAAAAACACGCAAAATTTAATAAAAATTCTAATGAATATTGCTGGAGGGGATGCACAGATACAGCAACAACCCTACATATGTGGTGGAGCTGTGATAGAGTGATGCATATATGGAACTTTACCTTTGATCTAATTTCAAAAATGCGGAATATTTATACTCCACCGTGCCCTGTAATTGCCCTGCTAGATATATACATGAAGGGGTTTTCTGAGAAAGAGAAATGGATAATTAGCAGACTATGTGCAGTCGTAAGAGTCATGATTGCAAAACAATGGAAATCTTTAAGCCATGTTGACCAGGGTTCAATTATAGGAAATATGAACGAATGTTATAATTATGAAAGATATATGTGGGAACAAGGTTTAATAAAAAACAACAAGTTTAAGAGGAACTGGGAGATGTGGCTAAATATGGATTGCTAAGTGTACCTTATGTTACAATCATAAGGAGTCCATTTCCCTGTGAAATTCAATTACATAAATACGGAAATCCAGAAGTCTTCTCCTGCTGGTCATAGGACCTGGTCCACATAGCAGTCCATACATAGACTAGACCATTATAGTTACTGTCCTATTTATCTTAACTGCTCGTTCTCTATTTTTCTTCTTCTTCTTTTTCTTTCTCTTTCTCTCTTCTTTCTTTTCCTTTCTTAGTACCTATATGTAGTGCCATAATAGTTCGAGTAACTGGGGAAAGTACCTTAAGGGGAGATTTTTCTCTCCCAATAAATTCTGTTGATATTTACATGTTTAGGTAATATTGACGACAGTATAAGAAATGTTACATTTATTAATTGTATGACCACTAAATCTATATCTTGTATTCGGATGACCGTTCAATAATAAACATGTTTATATGTCCTCTGAGTGCCCGCTTGCGGCAACACCCCCCCCTGTTACCCGCGCCACACTGTGAGTGCGGCGCTTCTCTTAATTATATCGGCGTTGTATACCGATGTAATTGAGTTTTCCTATCTTGCAAGTGTGTGCCGTGGGCTCGGGTAAGCCAGGTGCTGGTGCTGGCCATGTATAAAGGGCAGCATGCACATGTGGGTTAGAATACATTGGCAAGACAAGACTTGAACTTAGACGAAGAATTGGTGCTCATTTGGGCGACATCACTCACAAGAGGGACACTCCAGTAGTCCGACATATGTATTCATGTCATGCGGGGGACGTAAACCACATCAAATTCATGGGGATTGACGTGGTTACTCCAAGCCAAAGAGGGGGTGATTGTGATCGCCAAATTTTGCAGAGAGAGACAAAATGGATTTTCAGATGTGATACAGTAGCTCCCAAAGGCCTAAACGAGAATCTATCCTATGCGCCTTGTATTTAAACACATGGGAATGCACACTGCCGTTTGTAATTGGTACAATTTTTGTTCTACATACATCTCAAGGCTGTGATTTATGTAAACCTAATGTGCATTTACCCATTGGATCAATTAAGTACTCTGGTATAGAGAGGGATATGACCTTAATATATTGTGTATTTCACTGATTTTTGTCCTACCTCGACCGACTTGAAAACGACTTTAATAGAGTGTTTTTATGCTTTAACAGTCCCATTAGCCACTGATTAAACCTACTTAGGGTTGTCTGAATACCATGCAATAAATGTCTTCCATAAACTGATTTATGTTAGGATTTTGATACAATCTGAATACATACGGCATCATTGCTGTCAGATATTTAAGAGCTATATGTGTGACTCCTGCAGGGGTGGATACATAGCGGCCACTGCTGCTTTAAGATGTTACAACCCCCCCCTGTAAATTAGGTGACAGGGAGCTGGCTTCTCCTGGTTGCCATAGCAGTGCCGGCTGTCCCAATCTAACCCAGCTCTATTGCCATGTTTCCATGGTACATAGAAACTAGTGACGTGTTAAATCGCGTCACCGGAAATGACGTATCGGAAGCATCACTCCACCGGAAGTGGAACGCCGGCGTCCTCCGTGACATGGTAACACGTGCATGATGGATTCCTCAACACATGGGTAAGACTAATGGCACCTATGTATGGGGATTCTACAATGTGTTAACACTACAGGTGTGCTGTGAGGATTGTTTATCCAATAGGGTGACAGTCTGAGAGTGAGTCATATGGACCTGTACCCCTTAAAACAACTCCAGGTTGTGTTTGTATGGCTTCTACAGGAGTGGGTTGTACCACTGTCTCACCCACATATACTGACCACTGTCGGCGGATTTGCAGCCATCCAATACTGCTTATTCTGATTCTCCTGATGAAGGTTCCACACTTAGTGGCACTGGAAACGCGTTGGGAACGACACCATATTTGATCTGTAAGGCATATTAGGGCATTTCTACTTGTAGGGACAGCTTGGGACCATCCTTGTCAGGATGGGAGCAACCTTTGGGACAAAAGGTTGCTCTAACTTAGGGCACAATAGTGCAATCATCTTCATCCTGACCTAGAGGTGCCCAGGACCCACCATCCTTTACCCTTCTCACCGTGACGACTAGACGGGTGAGATCTACACATTTTCTATCATGCACTGGTTTAGATAATGGAGTCACCATCTGTTGTAACCCTCAATGCATGGTTGTGTGATCCCTACAATTATCTTTTGCCCTACAGACATCCAATTGATGCACAACCAAGTGGTCAGCGAGACACTTTGGTGGTTGAGAGTTTTCACTTTCAACCGGTTAAGGACCAGACCCTTTCTTGTTTTTTCACTCCCCACGTTCAAAAATCTATACCTTTTTTATTTTTTACATGTAAAGAGCTGTGTGACGGCTTGTTTTCTGCGTAACTAATTGCACTTCATATTGGTGGCATTGAATATTCCCTGCCGTGTACTGGGAAGCGGGAAAAAAAATCCAAATGCATTGAAATTGGTGAAAAAATGCCTTTGCGCCATTTTCTTGTGGGCTTGGATTTTACGGCTTTCACTTCACATATAGGTGATAGGTTAGGTATAGGTTTTATAATGTTTTCATACATTTACAAAAATTAAAACCTCCTGTACAAAATTTTTATTTTGCCGTCTTCTGGCGCTAATAACTTTTTCATACTTTGGTGTACGGAGCTGTGGGTGGTATAATTTTTTGTGACTTTCGATGATGTTTTCAATGATATTATATTTAGGACTTTACGAACCTTTGATCACTTTTTATAGAATTTTTTATTTTTTTTTAAATGGCAAAATAGCGGCATTTTTTACTTTGGGTGCGATTTTCCGTTACGGGGTTAAACGCAGTTAAAAACCGTCAATATATTTTGATAGATCGGGCATTTTCAGACACGGCAATACCTAATGTGTTTATGATTTTTACTGTTTATTTATATTTATATCAGGGAAAGGGGGGTGATTTGAATTTTTAGGTTTTTTTATTCAAATTTTTTATATATAACTTTATATATAACTTTTATATATATATATATAACTATAAGTTATATATAACTTTTTAAAAATTTTATTTTAACTCCCTAGGGTACTATAACCCTAGGTTGTCTATACAATCCTATCATATACTGCCATAGCTGATGCAGCTCTGATAGCACATTGTAATGAATGAGTTGAAACAAAGTAGCCTCGGGTATTCGGTAGACGCGAGGCTACCATGGAGACGGAATGCCGCTCCCGATGATGTCACGTCATCTTTTTGCCGTCCACCATCATCGGGAAGACACCCGGGATCACTGCTAGCGACGACTTACCGGCTATGGAGGGTGCGTGGCCCGCAAGCTCTCTCCATGCACTGGGACTCGGCTTGCGTCATACTAGTTGGGAAGGGGTTAAGAGGCCTAAATAAAAGTAAAACCCCATAAATTACCCAATTATAGAAACTACAACCCTTAATGTATGTAAAACCACTTTTGTTAAGTTTTTTAACCCTTTAATTGTTTTACAGGGGATAAAACAAAATCGGATGCAATTTTAAAATTTACATTTTTTTTGGCTAAATGAATGTGTTTTTCAAACAACGTACAAATACTCAGTGGATAAAATACCAAAACGCTCCACAAAGTTTTATACTCAATCCCTCCCGCGTATAACAATCCCCCATATGTGGTGGTAACCTGCTGTATGGGCACACGCCAGGGCATCGAAGGGAAGCTGCGCCATTCAGAGCAGATTATGCATTGTCATTATTGGCTATAAAATCTTTATTTTTTTTGGCAATTTGGACATATAAGGGCTTATTTTTTGCTACATCAGATTCACTTTACAAATACTTCATTTTAGTGGGTCATTGATGAGATTTTATTAACTCTTAAATGTAAGTAGGAAAAAAAATAGTAAATTTTGGTTTCCTTTCTTCTTGTATTTTTTTGGGGCCGTACACCGTACCATAAAAATAACATATTATCTTAATTCTATAGATCACTACGTTAATGGTGATACCTCATTTATAAAGTTTTTAATATATTTTTGCAATTGTACTGAAGAAAAACTAATACAGAGAAAATCTCATTTATTTGTGTATCGCCATCTTTTCGGAGACATAACTTTTATATTTTTTGAGTGACAGAGCTGGTTTAGGGCTTATTTTTTGCGTGTTGAGTTGTCCTTTTCATTGATATTTTGGCCATTTTGGCCCACATAACTTTTTTGATCACTTTTTAGAGCACTTTTGTGAAGGGATTATAGGAAAAATGTACATTTTCGGCAAATTTTTCGGGTTTTATTTTTGAGTTATTGTTCAGATTGTTACACCAAATATGTGGTGGGGGTTATACGGTGATTTTTTAGGTTTTTTTTACTTTATTAGATGTGTATATGGAATGTTTGTGTTTAGGGGACATTAACTTGATTTAATTAATTATTTTTTATAAAAAATGTTTTTATTAAGTGTTTTTAACTTTTTTTTTTACCTTTACAGGTTTTCTTGAACAAGCAATACTCTGATTGCTTGTTCAAGCTCTTCTTCACCTAATACATTGTTATACAGATATATTACACTGTATTATGTATCATGCTGCGCAATCTCAGAACCCGGCTCCTGGAAGAAATTAGCCAAATTTCCATTATTTGTATAGTTAAACAAACAAGATATCCCCGATATTTTTTAAATAATGTAAAGTCCAATGCATCATGAAAAATTATTATCAAAATCCACTTGATACGGTAAAGCGTTGCAAAGTTATAACTAATTACAGTGACACAGATTCTTAAAATAGGACCAAGTCTAGAAGGGAAAAACTGGCTTTGGCAGCGAGGGGTTAATATGATCTTAAAAAGTTTTCTTAATCTGACCGGAGCGCACAGTTGTTGTAATCTTCTTTTCCAATCTATATGTATATACGACTTCCTTCAGTCCATGAAGATATTTTCAGAATAAATTTTTCATTGGGAATAAGCCACTGTTCAGACACGAAACCACTGCAGTCCTTTTTCCACAAATATCCTCCGTACTTCAGCTTTGCTGTTTAGAGGAAATAAGTATGGACATACTGTAGATGGTTTCAACTCTTTTTCCTGCTTCTACGCACATAAAATCAGATAAAAATGTGCATATAGTCAATGTGATGTGACTGGTTAATTGGTGATTGTCAGTGATAGACGTCATCCCTCGTGTATTGTAGGGTATTACACCGGTCAGTTATATGATGACGTTGAGGAGTATAATAAATCACATCCTGCCTCCTCCCTCCATTCTATCTACATAGATTAGTAGATTATTCTTTGAGTTTCTGGATCATATTTGCTTTTTCTCACAATGTAGAAGAGGCCGGAGGCTGATGCCGGACAGAGCGGAGGAGGCGGCAGATGGAGAATTCATCACGGGTCGTATATTCTACATAGATCCTTATATCATAGACAGAAGAAGCGGCAGAACACAGATCCAGAGCCCAGGACTGATACAATGTATCTGTAGTAGAGATGAGCGAACATGCTCGTCCGAGCTTGATGCTCGGTCGAGCATTAGGATACTCGAAACTGCTCGTTGCTCGGACGAATACTTCGCCCGCTCGAGAAAATGGCAGCTCCCGCCGTTTTGCTTTCTGGCGGCCAGAAACAGAGCCAATCACAAGCCAGGAGACTCTGCACTCCACCCAGCATGACGTGGTACCCTTACACGTCGATAGCAGTGGTTGGCTGGCCAGATCAGGTGACCCTGGGATAGACTAGCCGCTGCCCGCGCTGCTCGGATCATTCTGTGTCTGGATGCCGCTAGGGAGAGAGCTGCTGCTGGTCAGGGAAAGCGTTAGGGTGTTCTATTAGCTTACTGTTAGGCAGGAGTGATTCTCAAAGAACCCAACAGCCCTTCTTAGGGCTACAATAACGTTCTACTTTTTTTATTTTAATTTGCATCTAGTACCATTTTGTGAGGAATTAGCAGGGGGACTTGCGACCGCTGTGTTCTGCGCTTAGTGACGCACATATCCATAGCAAAGACCGAAGTGGGAAAATTTAGTAGGGGTTGGATTTCAATTAGGCACTAACTCAGTGTCATCTCATCTGGCATAGTAGTGTGCTTTGATACTTGGCTAGAAAATAGCCATAGGAGAATACAAACAGCTTACTTACGCCTACAGTAGCGTTCTATATATTTGATTTCTGGTTGATCTGCTGGTGGCTGTACTTTCTGCAGTGCATGTACTAGCCAATTCTGAGCAATTTGTAGTGAGACTTGCGACCGCTGTGTTCTGCGCTTAGTGACGCACATATCCATAGCAAAGACCGAAGTGGGAAAATTTAGTAGGGGTTGGATTTCAATTAGGCACTAACTCAGTGTCATCTCATCTGGCATAGTAGTGTGCTTTGATACTTGGCTAGAAAATAGCCATAGGAGAATACAAACAGCTTACTTACGCCTACAGTAGCGTTCTATATATTTGATTTCTGGTTGATCTGCTGGTGGCTGTACTTTCTGCAGTGCATGTACTAGCCAATTCTGAGCAATTTGTAGTGAGACTTGCGACCGCTGTGTTCTGCGCTTAGTGACGCACATATCCATAGCAAAGACCGAAGTGGGAAAATTTAGTAGGGGTTGGATTTCAATTAGGCACTAACTCAGTGTCATCTCATCTGGCATAGTAGTGTGCTTTGATACTTGGCTAGAAAATAGCCATAGGAGAATACAAACAGCTTACTTACGCCTACAGTAGCGTTCTATATATTTGATTTCTGGTTGATCTGCTGGTGGCTGTACTTTCTGCAGTGCATGTACTAGCCAATTCTGAGCAATTTGTAGTGAGACTTGCGACCGCTGTGTTCTGCGCTTAGTGACGCACATATCCATAGCAAAGACCGAAGTGGGAAAATTTAGTAGGGGTTGGATTTCAATTAGGCACTAACTCAGTGTCATCTCATCTGGCATAATAGTGTGCTTTGATACTTGGCTAGAAAATAGCCATAGGAGAATACAAACAGCTTACTTACGCCTACAGTAGCGTTCTATATATTTGATTTCTGGTTGATCTGCTGGTGGCTGTACTTTCTGCAGTGCATGTACTAGCCAATTCTGAGCAATTTGTAGTGAGACTTGCGACCGCTGTGTTCTGCGCTTAGTGACGCACATATCCATAGCAAAGACCGAAGTGGGAAAATTTAGTAGGGGTTGGATTTCAATTAGGCACTAACTCAGTGTCATCTCATCTGGCATAGTAGTGTGCTTTGATACTTGGCTAGAAAATAGCCATAGGAGAATACAAACAGCTTACTTACGCCTACAGTAGCGTTCTATATATTTGATTTCTGGTTGATCTGCTGGTGGCTGTACTTTCTGCAGTGCATGTACTAGCCAATTCTGAGCAATTTGTAGTGAGACTTGCGACCGCTGTGTTCTGCGCTTAGTGACGCACATATCCATAGCAAAGACCGAAGTGGGAAAATTTAGTAGGGGTTGGATTTCAATTAGGCACTAACTCAGTGTCATCTCATCTGGCATAGTAGTGTGCTTTGATACTTGGCTAGAAAATAGCCATAGGAGAATACAAACAGCTTACTTACGCCTACAGTAGCGTTCTATATATTTGATTTCTGGTTGATCTGCTGGTGGCTGTACTTTCTGCAGTGCATGTACTAGCCAATTCTGAGCAATTTGTAGTGAGACTTGCGACCGCTGTGTTCTGCGCTTAGTGACGCACATATCCATAGCAAAGACCGAAGTGGGAAAATTTAGTAGGGGTTGGATTTCAATTAGGCACTAACTCAGTGTCATCTCATCTGGCATAGTAGTGTGCTTTGATACTTGGCTAGAAAATAGCCATAGCAATAGGATAGCATTGTTTGGTTTTAAAAACTCAAAAAAAAAACAAAAAACACAAAAAAAAACAAAAAACACAAAAAAAAACAAAAAAAAGTTAAAAAAAAAATAAAGTTATAACTCTCATTTTAAAAATGTTTAACCCGAGGGCTAGGGGTAGAGGACGAGGGCGGGGATGTGGGCGTCCAACTACTGCAGGGGTCAGAGGCCGTGGTCCTGGGCGGGGTGAGACACCACCTGCTGATGAGGGAGCAGGGGAACGCCGCAGAGCTACACTCCCTAGGTTCATGTCTGAAGTTACTGGGACTCGTGGTAGAGCACTGTTGAGGCCAGAACAGTGCGAACAGGTGATGTCGTTGATTGCTGACAATGCTTCGAGCAATTTGTCCACCACCAGTCAGTCTTCCACGCAGTCCACCCATGTCACCGAAATCGCCACTCCTCCAGCTCCTGCACCTCAGCCTCCTCCCCCCCAGTCTGCCCCCTCCCAGGAAAATTTGGCATTTGAACCGGCATACTCTGAGGAACTGTTTTCTGGACCCTTCCCACAGTCACAAACCACTTGTCCGGTTGCTGCTGAGCAATTTTCCGATGCCCAGGTTTTCCACCAGTCACAGTCTGTGGGTTATGATGACCTTCTTGACGTAGTGGAAGTGTGTAAAGAGGTGTCCGACGATGAGGAGACACGGTTGTCAGACAGTGGGGAAGTTGTTGTCAGGGCAGGAAGTCCGAGGGGGGAGCAGACTGAGGGATCGGAGGATGATGAGGTGACAGACCCAAGCTGGGTTGAGAGGCCGGGTGAACACAGTGCTTCTGAGACGGAGGAGAGTCCTCGACCAGAACAGGTTGGAAGAGGCAGTGGTGGGGCCAGACGGAGAGGCAGGGCCAGAGCTGGTGCATCAGCGCCAAATGTGTCAACTAGTGAAGCTCCCGTGGCGAGGGCTCTTGCGGCGAGGGCTAGATCTTCAGAAGTCTGGAGGTTCTTTAAGGAAACACCGGATGACCGACGGACTGTGGTGTGCAACATTTGCCAAACCAGGCTCAGCAGGGGTTCCACCACTACTAGCTTAACTACCACCAGTATGCGCAGGCATATGAATGCTAAACACCCCACTCAGTGGCAACAAGCCCGTTCACCTCCGGCCGTGCACACCACTGCTCCTTCCCCTGTGTCAGCTGATAGTCAGCCCCCTGCCCAGGACCCTGCCACAAAAACCCCATCGTCGCCTCCACGATCCTCCACAGCATCCACCAGTGTTCAGCTCTCCATACCCCAGACGCTGGAGCGGAAACGCAAATATAGTGCAACCCACCCGCACGCCCAAGCCCTTAATGTGCACATCTCCAGATTGCTTAGCCTGGAGATGCTGCCCTATAGGCTAGTAGAGACCGAGGCCTTTCGCAACCTCATGGCGGCGGCCGCCCCTCGGTATTCGGTCCCCAGCCGCCACTACTTTTCCCGATGTGCCGTCCCAGCCCTGCACCAGCACGTGTCAGACAACATCATCCGTGCCCTGACCAACGCCGTTTCTGACAAGGTCCACCTGACCACGGACAGGTGGACGAGTGCTGCCGGGCAGGGCCACTATATATCGCTGACGGCACATTGGGTTAACTTGGTGGAGGCTGGGACCGAGTCTGACCCTGGGGCTGCTCATATACTGCCGACGCCGAGGACTGCGGGGCCTACCTCGGTCCAGGTGTTTCAGGCCTACTATGCCTCCTCCTCCTCCCACCCCTCCTCCACCTCCTCCTCCGAACTACCATCCGTGGGCACGGCGCCATCAGTCGGTAGCTCTAGGCACAGCAGCAGTGCCGTCGCTAAGCGACAGCAGGCGGTGCTCAAACTGCTGAGCCTAGGCGACAAAAGGCACACCGCCCAAGAGCTATTACAGGGCATCACGGCGCAGACTGATCTGTGGCTGGCACCGCTGAACCTCAAGCCGGGAATGGTTGTGTGTGACAACGGCCGTAACCTGGTGGCGGCTCTGCAACTCGGCAGACTGACACATGTGCCATGCCTGGCCCATGTGTTAAATCTGATAGTTCAGCGTTTCCTCAAGACATACCCCAATCTGTCTGATTTGCTCACGAAGGTGCGCCGCATCTGTGCGCATTTCAGGAAGTCCAGCCCAGATGCTGCCACTCTCAGGGCAGCGCAGCGCCGCCTCCAACTGCCCGCTCACCGACTGTTGTGCGACGTGCCCACGAGGTGGAATTAAACACTGACCATGTTATCCAGAGTTTACAAGCAGCGCAGAGCGATTGTAGACTGCCAGATGTCAACTTCCACCAGAACTGGTAGTCAGGTCAGTCAGCTTCCTCAAGTCTACAATGAGGAGTGGACGTGGATGTCTGATATCTGTCAGGTGCTGAGTAACTTTGAGGAGTCAACACAGATGGTCAGTGGCGATGCCGCCATCATCAGCCTCACCATCCCGCTGCTTGGCCTGTTGAAAAACTCTCTGGTCAGCATGAAGTCGGAAGCTTTGCGCTCGTCACAAGAGACAGGGGAAGAATATTCCCTTGTTGATAGCCAAAGCACCCTCAGGTCTGTTTCTCAGCGCATATCGGAGGAGGTGGAGGTGGAGGAGGATGAGGAGAAGGAGGAGGAGAATGTTGGCGAGACACAAGAGGGGACCATTGTTGAGTCCTTCACTGTTCAGCGTGTATGGGCAGAAGAAGAGGAGTTGGAGGAGTTGGAGGAGGAGGAAATGGACAGTCAGGCCAGTGAGGGGAGTGAATTCTTACGCGTTGGTACTCTGGCGCATAAGGCAGATTTCATGCTAGGCTGCCTATCCCGTGACCCTCGCGTTCAAAGAATTTATTCCAGCACCGATTACTGGGTGTTCACTCTCCTGGACCCACGGTACAAGCAAAATCTTTCCACTCTCATCCCTGCAGAGGAAAGGAGTGTGAGAATGCATGAATACCAGCAGGCCCTGGTGCACAAGCTGAAACAGTATTTCCCTTCTGACAGCGCTAGCGGCAGAGTGCGTAGTTCTGCGGGACAAGTAGCGAGGGAGAGTAGGCGAGCAGGCAGCTTGTCCAGCACTGGCAAGGGTACGCTTTACAAGGCTTTTGCCAGCTTTATGTCACCCCAGCAAGACACTGTCACCTGTCCCCAGTCTCGGCAGAGTAGGGCTGATCTTTACAGAAAGATGGTGAGGGAGTACGTAGCTGACCATACCATCGTCCTAAATGATCACACAGCTCCCTACAACTACTGGGTTTCAAAGCTGGACATGTGGCACGAACTGGCGCTGTACGCCTTGGAGGTTCTTGCCTGCCCTGCCGCTAGCGTCTTGTCCGAGCGGGTTTTCAGTGCAGCTGGTGGCATCATCACCGATAAGCGTACACGCCTGTCGACTGACAGCGCTGACAGGCTGACGCTTATTAAAATGAATAAAGGCTGGATTTCTCAGAATTTCCAATCTCCACCAGGTGAAGGAAGCTCAACCTGAATAATTGATCCACTCCTCCTCCTCCTCATTTTCCTCCTTCTCCTCCTCTTTGTACAGTAAAGCAGAGGAAAATGGCTATTTTTTGACAGGGCCCACTGGCTCTTGCTATAGTACTTCATGCATTTAATTTTTCTGGAGGGCCACCTACCCGGTCCTCTGTTTGAAACAATTTTTGTGAGTGCCACATACAGGCACTCAATCTATTCCATTTTTCTGGAGGGCCACCTACCCGGTCCTCTGTTTTAAAAAATTTTTGGGACTGCCACATACAGGCACTCAATCTATTCCATTTTACTGGAGGGCCACCTACCTGCTCCTCTGGTTTGAAAAATGTTTGGGACTGCCACATACAGGCACTCAATCTATTCCATTTTACTGGAGGGCCACCTACCTGCTCCTCTGGTTTGAAAAATGTTTGGGACTGCCACATACAGGCACTCAATCTATTCCATTTTACTGCAGGGCCACCTACCTGCTCCTCTGGTTTGAAACATTTTTGGGACTGCCACATACAGGCACTCAATCTATTCCATTTTACTGGAGGGCCACCTACCTGCTCCTCTGGTTTGAAAAATGTTTGGGACTGCCACATACAGGCACTATCCAAATTAAATTGTCTCCATAGCAGCCTCCACACGTTGTCTCCATTGCTACCTCCAAAAGTCGTCCATATAGCTGCCTCCATACATCGTCCCTTTATCAAACGAGGTGTGTCAGGCAGAAATTTGGGTTGTTTTCATGGATTCCACATCAAAGTTGTTAACTTTGTCGCCACCCTGCTGTGTTATCCACAAAATATACTGGCAAACTTTTACCATTTAGGGATATTATTTCAGCGCTTCTTGCGCATCTGTTTACATTCCCCTCACCCGCCATATCCTAAACTTATAAGAACGCTACTACACTTGATCTTATACAAAAGGTTCTTAGAAGTGCTGTTTGGGGAGTAGCCTAGAGACAGGGGCTTGGATTGGCGAAAGCTCGCCTGGCAGCGGAGCGCCAGCTCCATGCGCATCATGCGCTTCTTGCGCATCTGTTTACATTCCCCTCACCCGCCATATCCCAAACTTATAAGAACGCTACTACACTTAACTTGGTGCAGGCTGGGACCGAGTCTGACCCTGGGGCTGGTCATATACTGCCGACGCAGAGAATTGCGGGGCCTACCTCGGTCCAGGTCTCAAAGGCCTACTATACCTCCTCCCACCCCTCCTCCACCTCCTCCTCCTCCGAATTACCATCCGTGGGCATGGCGCCATCAGTCGGTAGCTCTAGGCACACCAGCAGTGCCGTCGCTAAGCGACAGCAGGCGGTGCTGAAACTGCTGAGCCTAGGCGATAAAAGGCACACCGCCCAAGAGCTATTACAGGGCATTCCACATCAAAGTTGTTAACTTTGTCGCCACCCTGCTGTGTAATCCACAAAATATACTTGCAAACTTTTACCATTTAGGGATATTATTTCAGCGCTTCTTGCGCATCTGTTTACATTCCCCTCACCCACCATATCCTAAACTTATAAGAACGCTACTACACTTGATCTTATACAAAAGGTTCTTAGAAGTGCTGTTTGGGGAGTAGCCTAGAGACAGGGGCTTGGATTGGCGAAAGCTCGCCTGGCTGCAGAGCGCCAGCTCCATCCCAAGATCCAACTAACATAGTTGCAGCACCTTTAATCTACTACTAGTTCACTGCCTCCATAATAATAATAATAATAATCTTTATTTATATAGCGTCATCATATTCTGTAGCGCTTTACAAATCATAGGAAACAAATACAAATGTAATCTAACAGAGCACAACATTTGTATGGAACAACAGGAGTGAGGTCCCTGCTCGCCAGAGCTTACGGTTTATGAAGATGATGGGGTAACACGAGGTAAAAGAATATTTAATGGTCAAGCCATTCTTCTTAGGGAATAGAAAAAAATATAATAAATGGAATTGCTGTCGCTTGAACCACTCAGCCGTCATCTTATATACCAGGTCCAGGGTGAATGGGACTGCAGAGAAGTCTGGTGCCTGTTGGTTGCTGGATAACAGATGGGAGGACGACACAGGACGGGTTAGTAGAAGAGTTAAAACTTCATGCAGTTAATGAGTGTTATAGGCTTGCCTAAAGAAATGGGTTTTAAGAGCACGTTTGAAACTTTGGAGGTTAGGTATTAGTCTGATAGTCCGGGGCAGAGCATTCCATAGAATTGGTGCAGCTCTAGAGAAGTCTTGGAGAAGCGAGTGGGAGGTCCGCACTAGGGTAGAGGTTAATCTAAGATCACTGGCGGATCTAAGAGCACGGGTTGGGCGATAGACTGAGATAAGAGAGGAGAGGTAGGGGGGTGCAGCATTATACAGAGCTTTATGGATGAGGGTTATTATTATTTTAAACTGTATTCGAAAGGAGACTGGCAGCCAGTGCAGCGACTGGCATGAACTGTAAGCATACATGGTCCCCTTATCAAACGAGCTGTGTCAGGCAGAATTTTGGGTTGTTTTCATGGCTTCCATGTTAACTTTGTCGCCACCCTGCTGTGTAATCCACAAAATATACTGGCAAACTTTTATCATGTACCGATATTATTTGAGCGCTTCTTGCTCACCTCCTTTGGTTCCTCTCTGACACCCATTGGTTTGAAGCCTGAGTCCAATTAGGGTATGTCGCCATGCCACTCTCTAGCCTGCTGCCGCTGCCTCTGCATGCCGTCCCCTATAGTGTCAGGGTCAATTATTGGATGTTTTAGATGCTATCTAGCTTCATTCTGTCACTCTGTCATGGCCATGCTGTTGCCCATAATTTTGGCATAATGGTGCGATTAGGCAGCCTCAGAGGCATCCATGCATGCTGCCCCTGCTGTTTCCTGTCCATTTCCGTGGTGTTTCCATCCTTTTCTGAGGTTCCCAGGTGTTTGGCCAAGCTTCCCTGTGCAGAGCCTTGGTCCCCTTGAAAAATGCTCGAGTCTCCCATTGACTTCAATGGGGTTCGTTATTCGAGACGAGCACTCGAGCATCGGGAAAAGTTCGTCTCGAATAACGAGTACCCGAGCATTTTAGTGTTCGCTCATCTCTAATCTGTAGTAATAATCTATGGGGATGAGATATAAGTGACTGCAGGAGTAAGAGACGTCCAGCGAGTCACAGATACATGAGGGGGGGATCCTGGATACCTCTGACTGCTGAGCTCTGCACAATGTGTCCTGTAAGGATCAGGACTGGGAGATCCCACCATGTGATCAGTGGATCGGGGATCGAGTCCTCATGGCAGATAGACAGTCTGCTCCTGCTTTCCCCATCACTGTACTTCCCTCATACTATCAGGGTCTTCTCCACCTCATGAGACTCTTTATAGCTGAGATGTTTTGTGCTTCCCTCTCTCAGTCCCGGGAGGATTCGCCCTCATTCTCTTTTCTTATAGTAGATGTATTTTTATCCTCCTGTACAGACACCTGTTCTCTGCTCTGATGATATGAAGGAGGTTTTTGTACGGCTCTGTATCACTGTGTGAGCGGGCGGCTATAACCCTGCTGACAGTAATAATCTGCTGCATCTTCTGCCTTCAGCTCAGTAATTGTCAGAGTAAAATCCAGTCCTGATCCTGATCCACTGAACCTCTCTGGGATCCCGGACTGGCGAGTAGTCGCCCAATAGATGAGAAGCTTCGGAGCTTCTCCTGGTTTCTGTTGATACCAGTTGATATAAGCGTAGTTACCGGTCACACTAGAACTGGGTTTACATTGGACCTTGATGGTGTCTCCGGGAGAAGCCACCAAATATCCTGGAGTCTGGGTCATCACAATCTCTCCATAGGAACCTAAGAAGAGAGAGAAAGGACAGAAATATCTCTTACTCCTCCACAACAACAGCCCCTCATTCCAGCTAAGGGGTTAATGTGTGTGATATTATATGAGGCGTCACTTGTACTTTACCTCTGATGTAAAGATACAGGACACAGATGAGAGAAGTCAGAGACAACATCTTCTCCTCTGAGGATTGTCTGATCACAGATCACAGAGCCCGGACATTTATACTGTGTCCCCTCCAGAGAGACGTCACCTGAGGTTGTGTATGCAAAAGAGGAAGACGAGGTCCTCTACAGGAGAGGAGAACACTAAACCTTCTGTTTTCTATCTATATTCACTATACTGTGCTCTCTAGCAGACGGGTGACTTTTCTACATAGTGATCTACATGACGTAGAGAAGAAATCTAGAGGTGATGCAATGACCAACTACAGGACAGTTACTCAGGATTTTGGGGATGTCTCCCGCTCATTATACTGATATATGAGGACAATCTGCAGGGTAATTCTATGGCAGCTCATCTATTGGATTTTCTTTGGTTTATTCTCTTCTATACTGCTCAGTCCTGATACACCCTGCGGAAATATTACTGTAAGACTGATACAATACACAAGTGATAATTTGTAGAACTAGAGGGATATTGTTTGGCTACTGCAGCATCCTTACTGCACATAAATACCTGTGTAAACTAGTTGCACATGTATTTATGAAGTGTTTGCGCTAGTATTGTGTGCACTATGCACACCGCAACACAATCCCTGTGCACAGTAGGGGGCAATCCAGGTTCGTACTCACATCGGCCGCCACATTTATGTAGCCAATTCCTGCAGTAAAGTAACGCACACCCCTCAAACCGAGTGCATCAGAAAAACTCACATCCAAACAGTTCACGCACATTGGCCCATTGTAGGACGACAGTATCTTAGCTGCTCCATTTGGCTGAGCTGATGTAACATCTGTGCTGTATGATGGGTGTATATAAATATACATATATATAGACCAGTGTTTTACCCATGGTGCTTGGACGGTGCGGTTATTGGACACCCCAACGTGCGTTTCCCCCTCGCTTCTTCAGGGGGTACCATTCTATATTGTGTCTGAACACCAGCTCTCAGCTCTATAGTACAACCAGGGAAAATCCTTTCCCCTGTTACACTATTAAAGTATTGTATTTTCTGGAGAAAATCTGCTCAACTTGTGATGTGCATAAGGACGTGTGCATCCGATTGTAGATGTAAGGATCTGTACAATATCATTTGTTACCAAGCATCTGCTCACGGTTTGTACAATGTCATTTCACTATACAATATCAATTGTAATTTTGAGAACATTTCCACAGTTTGATCACAATAGACGACAGGGTTGGATCTTATAAAATAAATTTTATTTGTCTCCTCATTGTAATATATTGCTTTTGTCAAATTTTGATATCTCTGCTCAAGTATCCTCCACCCTATCTACATCATGTGCTTAATACAGGGTGGGCCATTCATATGGATAAGCCTAAATAAAATGGGAATGATTGGTGATATCAACTTTCTGTTTGTGGCACATTAGTATAACTTTTCAAGATTAGCGTTGACCATGGCAGCCATTTTGAATTTGTCCATTTTGGATCCAACTTTTTTTTCTCCCAATGTGAAGTCATGTAACACATCAAACTTGTTAAAAATTTGGAGAAAAAAAAATATGATGTGCTTGATTAAAATGTAACTTTATTCTTTCATGAGTTATTCACAAGTTTATGACCACTTATAAAATGTATGACCATTATGTTGGATTGTCAATGCAGCCTCTTCTCCCACTCCTGACACCTGATAGCAACACAGCAGAAGAAATGCTGGCACAGGCTTCCACTATCAGTTGTCTCAGATGCTGCACATCTCGAATCTTCACAGCATAGACTTCAGATGACCCCAAAGATAATAGTCTAAGGGTCATATAGGGAGACCGTGGCAGCCATTTAATTTGCCCACGATGACCAATCCATTCTCCAGGGAACTCTTCATGTAGAAATGCTCAGACCTTTGGGGTCATCTGAAGGCAATTGTCTATGCTGTGAAGATACGAGATGCATTTCTAACATAAGTGAATGGGGAAGGAGGTATTTGTACGGCTCTGTATCACTGTGTGAGGGGCCATTTCCTCCACTGCTGACAGTAATAATCTGCTGCATCTTCCTCTGTAGTTCCTTTAATTGTCAGCGTGAATTTAGTTGTGGCTCCAGATCCTTGAAATCTTTCTGGGATTCCTGATGGTTGTTCACTGACATTACGTATAATTAGTTTTGGAGATTTTCCTGGTTTGTGTTGGTACCAGTTTAATGTATGATAATTCACACTAGGGTGGAATAGACTCTCACTGGCTGTACATGAGATGGTGACTGTATCTCCGGGGGACACGGACACATATTCTGGGTCCTGGGTCATCACAATCTCTCCACAGGAAACTTGGAGGAGAAAGAGAAGAGATAATGGTGACAATGATAGAAATGTGAGCCTTCTCCTCTTACTACATGTATACAGGGATGTCCTATGTCTTCTCCTCTATCCACATAGTATAAACCTCCCTGGACATTACCTTGTATGTAAAGATACAGCGCACAGAGCAGAGATCTCAGGGAAACCATCTTCATTGTTCTGGACGCTCACACACACAGATCATTGGTTTCATGTCTTATTTATATCACATGAAATCTCCAGGGAAATAGTCTGAGAGACGACGTCATACAGGAAATATGCAAATCACCCAGATTGTAAGATATTACAGTATAAGATCCTTCCATAGACAGTAAGTGATATAAAGGTAGAATATTTTTTCATGAATGTTACAGCTCAGATAGTAATCGCTCAGTGAGTTTGTATTACAATGTCAATCCCTCAGATATTTGATAAATAACGGGGCGCATTTACTTACCTGTCCAACAAAGTTCCCTGAAAGTGCATTGTCCGATAATAATGCATTGTGCCGCGATTTACTAATATCGTGCGCCCGGAGTTCACCTTCTTCTTCCTGGTGCATGTATGTGCTTGATCTTAAGATGCAATTCGAAAGTTAAATCCCGCATTCAGTCAAAATCAGTCGCATCGTTTGACCGCGCGCCCCCCCCCGCCATTTCTCCTGTCTGAAAGCAGTGCAGCTGCGCCAAATTCAGACACGCGAGTGCAGCACGCGGATCCTTAGAAGAATCAGAATGTAACAGCAGAATATATCCCTCAATGTCAGGATCGATGGGACATTCTACAGCGATTCAGTCTTGTAACTTCCAGGTGTAGCAGGTGAGGATAACCCTGTCCCAGATTATACCCCGCAACCCAGAATATTCCCCCCCAGCCCAGAATATACCCCCCAGCCCAGAATATACCCCCCCCCAGCCCAGATTATACCCCGCAACCCAGAATATACACAAATCACAACTACCACGGGGGCTACATACAATGAGGACACGTTCTACACTGACTAGTAAATGTTATCATTAAGAATATTTAATCACTTGAATTTCTTTTGGGGACAAATGTCTTCTAAAAATCTCTAGAATCTCTACAATTACTACAATGTATTCATGTAATGTTAGATTAATAAATATTCTATGTGACTATTAGAAATGTTGTTATATATTTTATTACTAGAGGATAATGTCTCTACCTCCTACCTCAGCTCTTCTCCCTCCTGCTAAACTGCTGGGTTTACCACTTAGATCTGTCTTCAGTGAAGATATGAGGAGCCTTTAGACACAGACACTTTCCTCTAGGAGGTGATGACGATGATACAATATCTATCTCACTTGGGTTATGATGAACAAGTACAGAAAAATTGTAAGCAGCTTTCCCACCACCCACAATATGTTTTGCACCCGTTGTACGAGGGTAACATTTCAGCTGTTGTATGGAGAAGCTGTAACATCTTTGCTGTAGGACAAGAGTACAACAATTATTTGATTGATTGGAGTTTGCCGTTTCTTTGGATTGTGTTAGGACTAGAGATGAGCGAACATACTCGTCCGAGCTTGATGCTCGATCGAGCATTAGCGTACTCGTAACTGCTCGTTGCTCGGACGAATACTTCGCCCGCTCAAGAAAATTGCGGCTCCCGCCGTTTTGCTTTTTGGCGGCCAGAAACAGAGCCAATCACAAGCCAGGAGACTCTGCACTCCACCCAGCATGACGTGGTACCCTTACACGTCGATAGCAGTGGTTGGCTGGCCAGATCAGGTGACCCTGGGATAGACTAGCCGCTGCCCGCGCTGCTCGGATCATTCTGTGTCTGGATGCCGCTAGGGAGAGAGCTGCTGCTGGTTAGGGAAAGCGATAGGGTGTCTATTAGAATAGAGTTAGGCAGGAGTGATTCAACAAGAACCCAACAGCCCTTCTTAGGGCTACAATAACGTTATACTTTTTTTTTTATTTGCTTGTGGCTGGGCTTGCTGGCACTAGTAGTGCAGCTAGTACCATATTGTGAGGAATTAGCAGGGGGACTTGCTACCGTTGTGTTTAGCTCTTAGTGACACACATATCCACCTCAAACACCGAAGTGGGAAAATTTATTAGGGGTTTGATTTCAATTAGGCACAGTCTGCCAGTTTCTTTTTATTTTACGTTTATTTTTTTAATAACTCAGTGTCATCTCATCTTGCATAGTAGTGTGCTTTCATACTTGGCTAGAAAATAGCCATAGGAGAATCCAAACGGCTTACTTACGCCTACAGTAGCGTTATATATATTTGATTTCTGGTTGATCTGCTGGTGGCTGTACTTGCTGCAGTGCATCTACTAGCAAATTGTGAGCAATTTGGAGTGAGACTTGCGACCAATGTGTTTTGCGCTTAGTGACGCACATATCCATCGCAAAGACCGAAGTGGGAAAATTTATTAGGGCTCGGGGTTGTATTTCAATTAGGCACAGTCTGCCATTTCCTTTTTTATTTTACGTTTATTTTTTTCATAACTCAGCGTCATCTCATCTGGCATAGTAGTGTGCTTTCATACTTGGCTAGAAAATAGCCATAGGAGAATCCAAACGGCTTACTTACGCCTACAGTAGCGTTATATATATTTGATTTCTGGTTGATCTGCTGGTGGCTGTACTTGCTGCAGTGCATCTACTAGCAAATTGTGAGCAATTTGGAGTGAGACTTGCAACCGCTGTGTTTTGCGCTTAGTGACGCACATATCCATCGCAAAGACCGAAGTGGGAAAATTTATTAGGGCCCGGGGTTGTATTTCAATTGGGCACAGTCTGCCATTTCCTTTTTTATTTTACGTTTATTTTTTTCATAACTCAGCGTCATCTCATCTGGCATAGTAGTGTGCTTTCATACTTGGCTAGAAAATAGCCATAGGAGAATCCAAACGGCTTACTTACGCCTACAGTAGCGTTATATATATTTGATTTCTGGTTGATCTGCTGGTGGCTGTACTTGCTGCAGTGCATCTACTAGCAAATTGTGAGCAATTTGTAGTGAGACTTGCGACCGCTGTGTTTTGCGCTTAGTGACGCACATATCCATCGCAAAGACCGAAGTGGGAAAATTTATTAGGGGTTGGATTTCAATTAGGCACAGTCTGCCATTTCCTTTTTTATTTTACGTTTATTTTGTTTAATAACTCAGCGTCATCTCATCTGGCATAGTAGTGTGCTTTCATACTTGGCTAGAAAATAGCCATAGCAATAGGATAGCATCGTTTGGTTTTAAAAACTAAAAAACACAAAAAAAAACAAAAAAACACAAAAAAAAGTTAAAAAAAAATTAAAGTTATAACTCTCATTTTCAAAATGTTTAACCCGAGGGCTAGGGGTAGAGGACGAGGGCGGGGACGTGGGCGTCCAACTACTGCAGGGGTCAGAGGCCGTGGTCCTGGGCGGGGTGAGACACCACCTGCTGATGAGGGAGCAGGGGATCGCCGCAGAGCTACACTCCCTAGGTTCATGTCTGAAGTTACTGGGACTCGTGGTAGAGCACTGTTGAGGCCAGAACAGTGCGAACAGGTGATGTCGTGGATTGCCGACAATGCTTCGAGCAATTTGTCCACCAGTCAGTCTTCCACGCAGTCCACCCATGTCACCAAAATCGGCACTCCTCCAGCTCCTGCACCTCAGCCTCCTCCCCCCCAGTCTGCCCCCTCCCAGGAAAATTTGCCATTTGAACCGGCATACTCTGAGGAACTGTTTCCTGGACCCTTCCCACACTCACAAACCACTTGTCCGGTTGCTGCTGAGCAATTTTCCGATGCCCAGGTTTTCCACCAGTCGCAGTCTGTGGGTGATGATGACCTTCTTGACGTAGTGGAAGAAGTGTCTAAAGAGGTGTCCGACGATGAGGAGACACGGTTGTCAGACAGTGGGGAAGTTGTTGTCAGGGCAGGAAGTCCGAGGGGGGAGCAGACTGAGGGATCGGAGGATGATGAGGTGACAGACCCAAGCTGGGTTGATAGGCCGGGTGAACACAGTGCTTCTGAGACAGAGGAGAGTCCTCGACCAGAACAGGTTGGAAGAGGCAGTGGTGGGGCCAGACGGAGAGGCAGGGCCAGAGCTGGTGCATCAGCGCCAAATGTGTCAACTAGTGAAGCTCCCGTGGCGAGGGCTCTTGCGGCGAGGGCTAGATTTTCAGAAGTCTGGAGGTTCTTTAAGGAAACACCGGATGACCGACGGACTGTGGTGTGCAACATTTGCCAAACCAGGATCAGCAGGGGTTCCACCACTACTAGCTTAACTACCACCAGTATGCGCAGGCATATGAATGCTAAACACCCCACTCAGTGGCAACAAGCCCGTTCACCTCCGGCCGAGCACACCACTGCTCCTTCCCCTGTGTCAGCTGATAGTCAGCCCCCTGCCCAGGACCCTGCCACAAAAACCCCATCGTCGCCTCCACGATCCTCCACAGCATCCACCAGCGTTCAGCTCTCCATACCCCAGACGCTGGAGCGGAAACGCAAATATAGTGCAACCCACCCGCACGCCCAAGCCCTTAATGTCCACATCTCCAGATTGCTTAGCCTGGAGATGCTGCCCTATAGGCTAGTAGAGACCGAGGCCTTTCGCAACCTCATGGCGGCGGCCGCCCCTCGGTATTCGGTCCCCAGCCGCCACTACTTTTCCCGATGTGCCGTCCCAGCCCTGCACCAGCACGTGTCAGACAACATCATCCGTGCCCTGACCAACGCCGTTTCTGACAAGGTCCACCTGACCATGGACACGTGGACGAGTGCTGCCGGGCAGGGCCACAATATATCGCTGACGGCACATTGGGTTAACTTGGTGGAGGCTGGGACCGAGTCTGACCCTGCGGCTGGTCATATACTGCCGACGCCGAGGATTGCGGGGCCTACCTCGGTCCAGGTGTTTCAGGCCTACTATGCCTGAATTCAACACTGACCATGTTATCCAGAGTTTACCAGCAGCGCCGAGCCATTGTAGACTGCCAGATGTCAACTTCCACCAGAACTGGTAGTCAGGTCAGTCAGCTTCCTCAAGTCTACAATGAGGAGTGGACGTGGATGTCTGATATCTGTCAGGTGCTGAGTAACTTTGAGGAGTCAACACAGATGGTCAGTGGCGATGCCGCCATCATCAGCCTCACCATCCCGCTGCTTGGCCTGTTGAAAAACTCTCTGATCAGCATGAAGTTGGAAGCTTTGCGCTCGTCACAAGAGACGGGGGAAGAAGATTCCCTTGTTGATAGCCAAAGCACCCTCAGGTCTGTTTCTCAGCGCATATCGGAGGAGGTGGAGGAGGATGAGGAGGAAGAGGAGGAGAATGTTGGCGAGACACAAGAGGGGAGCATTGCTCAGACCTTCACTGTTCAGCGTGTATGGGCAGAAGAAGAGGAGTTGGAGGAGTTGGAGGAGGAGGAAATGGGCAGTCAGGCCAGTGAGGGGAGTGAATTCTTGCGCGTTGGGACTCTGGCGCATATGGCAGATATGCCCGTGACCCTTGCGTTCAAAGAATTTATTCCAGCTCCGATTACTGGGTATTCACTCTCCTGGACTCACGGTACAAGCACAATCTTTCCACTCTCATCCCTGCAGAGGAAAGGAGTGTGAGAATGCATGAATACCAGCAGGCCCTGGTGCACAAGCTGAAACAGTATTTCCCTTCTGACAGCGCTAGCGGCAGAGTGCGTAGTTCTGCGGGACAAGTAGCGAGGGAGAGTAGGCGAGCAGGCAGCTTGTCCAGCACTGGCAAGGGTACGCTTTACAAGGCTTTTGCCAGCTTTATGTCACCCCAGCAAGACACTGTCACCTGTCCCCAGTCTCGGCAGAGTAGGGCTGATCTTTACAGAAAGATGGTGAGGGAGTACGTAGCTGACCATACCATCGTCCTAAATGATCACACAGCTCCCTACAACTACTGGGTTTCAAAGCTGGACATGTGGCACGAACTAGCGCTGTACGCCTTGGAGGTTCTTGCCTGCCCTGCCGCTATCGTCTTGTCCGAGCGGGTTTTCAGTGCAGCTGGTGGCATCATCACCGATAAGCGTACACGCCTGTCGACTGACAGCGCTGACAGGCTGACGCTTATTAAGATGAATAAAGCCTGGTTTTCTCATAATTTCCAATCTCCACCAGGTGAAGGAAGCTCAACCTGAATAATTTATGCACTCCTCCTCCTCCTCATTTTCCTCCTTCTCCTCCTCTTTGTACACTAAAGCAGAGGAAACTGGCTATTTTTTGACAGGGCCCACTGGCTCTAGCTATAGTACTTTATGCATTTAATTTTTCTGGAGGGCCACCTACCCGGTCCTTTGGTTTGAAAACTTATTTGGACTGCCACATACAGGCACTCAATCTATTCAATTTTTCTGGAGGGCCACCTACCTGCTCCTCTGGTTTGAAAACTTTTTTGGACTGCCACATACAGGCACTCAATCTATTCCATTTTTCTGGAGGGCCACCTACCTGCTCCTCTGGTTTGAAAACTTTTTTGGACTGCCACATACAGGCACTCAATCTATTTAATTTTTCTGGAGGGCCACCTACCTGCTCCTCTGGTTTGAAAACTTTTTTGGACTGCCACATACAGGCACTCAATCTATTCCATTTTTCTGGAGGGCCACCTACCTGCTCCTCTGGTTTGAAAACTTTTTTGGACTGCCACATACAGGCACTCAATCTATTTCATTTTTCTGGAGGGCCACCTACCTGCTCCTCTGGTTTGAAAACTTCTTTGGACTGCCACATACAGGCACTCAATCTATTTCATTTTTCTGGAGGGCCACCTACCTGCTCCTCTGGTTTGAAAACTTTTTTGGACTGCCACATACAGGCACTATCCAAATTAAATTGTCTCCATAGCAGCCTCCACACGTTGTCTCCATTGCTACCTCCAAAAGTCGTCCATATAGCTGCCTCCATACATCGTCTCCTTATCAAACGAGGTGTGTCAGGCAGAAATTAGGGTTGTTTTCATGGATTCCACATCAAAGTTGTTAACTTTGTCGCCACCCTGCTGTGTTATCCACAAAATATACTGGCAAACTTTTATGATTAACCGATATTATTTCAACGCTTCTTGCGCATCTGTTTACATTCCCCTCACCCGCCATATCCCAAACTTATAAGAACGCTACTACACTTAACTTGGTGGAGGCTGGGACCGAGTCTGACCCTGGGGCTGGTCATATACTGCCGACGCCGAGGATTGCGGGGCCTACCTCGGTCCAGGTCTCAAAGGCCTACTATACCTCCTCCTCCTCCCACCCCTCCTCCACCTCCTCCTCCTCCGAATTACCATCCGTGGGCATGGTGCCATCAGTCGGTAGCTCTAGGCACAGCAGCAGTGCCGTCGCTAAGCGACAGCAGGCGGTGCTCAAACTGCTGAGCCTAGGCGATAAAAGGCACACCGCCCAAGAGCTATTACAGGGCATTACACATCAAAGTTGTTAACTTTGTCGCCACCCTGCTGTGTTATCCACAAAATATACTGGCAAACTTTTATGATTAACCGATATTATTTCAGCGCTTCTTGCGCATCTGTTTACATTCCCCTCACCCGCCATATCCCAAACTTATAAGAACGCTACTACACTTGATCTTATACAAAAGGTTCTTAGAAGTGCTGTTTGGGGAGTAGCCTAGAGACAGGGGCTTGGATTGGCGAAAGCTCGCCTGGCAGCGGAGCGCCAGCTCCATGCCAAGATCCAACTAACATAGTTTTAACTGCAGCACCTTTAATCTACTACTAGTTCACTGCCTCCATACATGGTCCCCTTATCAAACGAGCTGTGTCAGGCAGAATTTTGGGTTGTTTTCATGGCTTCCACATCAAACGTGTTAACTTTGTCGCCACCCTGCTGTGTAATCCCCAAAATATACTGGCAAACTTTTATCATTTACCGATATTATTTCAGCGCTTCTTGCGCATCTGTTTACATTCCCCTCACCCGCCATATCCCAAACTTATAACAACGCTACTACACTTGATCTTATACAAAAGGTTCTTAGAAGTGCTGTTTGGGGAGTAGCCTAGAGACAGGGGCTTGGATTGGCGAAAGCTCGCCTGGCAGCGGAGCGCCAGCTCCATGCCAAGATCCAACTAACATAGTTTTAACTGCAGCACCTTTAATCTACTACTAGTTCACTGCCTCCATACATGGTCCCCTTATCAAACGAGCTGTGTCAGGCAGAATTTTGGGTTGTTTTCATGGCTTCCATGTTAACTTTGTCGCCACCCTGCTGTGTAATCCACAAAATATACTGGCAAACTTTTATCATGTACCGATATTATTTGAGCGCTTCTTGCTCACCTCCTTTGGTTCCTCTCTGCCACCCATTGGTTTGAAGCCTGAGTCCATTTAGGGTATGTCGCCATGACACTCTCTAGCCTGCTGCCGCTGCCTCTGCATGCCGTCCCCTATAGTGTCAGGGTCAATTATTGGATGTTTTAGATGCTATCTAGCTTCATTCTGTCACTCTGTCATGGCCATGCTGTTGCCCATAATTTTGGCATAATGGTGCGATTAAGCAGCCTCAGAGGCATCCATGCATGCTGCCCCTGCTGTTTCCTGTCCATTTCCGTGGTGTTTCCATCCTTTTCTGAGGTTCCCAGGTGTTTGGCCAAGCTTCCCTGTGCAGAGCCTTGGTCCCCTTGAAAAATGCTCGAGTCTCCCATTGACTTCAATGGGGCTCGTTATTCGAGACGAGCACTCGAGCATCGGGAAAAGTTCGTCTCGAATAACGAGTACCCGAGCATTTTAGTGCTCGCTCATCTCTACTGCCCACTCCTCAAGCTTCCACAGATCCCTCTGTAATGCTAAACTATCGACCTCTGTATTTATTACTTTACACAGCTTAGTATCATCTGCAAATATTGAAATTTGACTGTGTAAACCCACTACAAGGTCATTAATAAAAATATTAAAAAGAAGTGGCCCCAATACTGACCCCTGTGGCACTCCACTGGTAACATCAACCCAATCTGAGAATGTGCCATTAATGACCACCCTCTGTTTTCTATCACTAAGCCAATTACTTACCCAAATACACAGATTTTCTCCTACTCCCAGCAGTCTCATTTTATATACCATCCTTTTATGTGGCACGGTGTCAAATGCCTTTGAAAAGTCCAGATATACAACATCCACAGCGTCCCCCAGATCCAGTCTGGAACTTACCTCCTCGTAGAAACCAATCAGATTAGTCTGACAGGACCGATCTCTCATAAACCCATGCTGACGCTGGGTTATAAGGTTGTGCACAGTGAGATACTCCAGGATAGCATCTCTAACAAACCCCTCAAATATTTTCCCCACCACAGCAGTTAGACTCACGGGTCTGTAGTTTCCAGGATCGCTATTTGATCCTTTTTTGTATATTGGTACCACATTTGCTATGCGCCATTCCTGTGGAACATAACCAGTCCTCAGTGAATCTTCAAATATTAAAAATAAAGGTTTGTCTATCACCGTACATAATTCATGCAGAACCCGGGGGTGTATGCCATCTGGCCCAGGTGATTTATCTATCTTAGTGGTTGCGAGGCGGCGCCGTACCTCTTCCTGGGTTAAACTGTTGACATTATAAAAAGAATTTACATTATTCCTCATTGTGTCTTCCACCAGGGGATTTTCCTGGGTAAAGACAGTTGAGAAGGCGACATTCAGTAGATTGGCCCTCTCCTCATCTCCTTCCACCATGACCCCCATGTTATTTCTAAGGGGACCCACACTCTCTGTTTTTAGTTTCTTATCATTTATATACTTGAAAAATAATTTGGGATTATTTTTGCTCTCCCTGGCAATATTTCTCTCAGTCTCTATTTTTGCGGCCTTTATCTGCTTTTTACAGGATTTATTTTTCTCTCTATAATCCTGTAATGCCTCATCGCTACCTTCACGTTTTAGCACCTTAAAAGCCTTATCTTTCTCGCTTATTGCTTTCCTTACAAGACTAGTTAGCCACATAGGGTTTTTCTTGTTCCTCTTATGCTTTTTCCCATAAGGTATGTGTTTCTCACAGGACTTTTTCAGAATATATGAGAAAAAGTCCCATTTTTGGGGGGGGGCTTTTGTCTTTGAGAACATTATCCCAGTCTATGCCTTTAAGGTCTTCCCTTAGTTGCTGAAAATTTGCCCTCCTGAAGTTTAGAGTGTTGGTTGCCCCTTCACTAACGTTCTTAGTAAAGCGTAATACAAAATCAATGATATTATGATCACTATTCCTCAGGTTCCCCCCAACCTGTAGTTTTGATACCCTATCAGGTCTGTTGGTTAGGATAAGGTCCAGCAGTGCCCCCCCCTCTTGTTGGCTCCAGGACTAGTTGCGACAGGTAATTGTCTTTTGTTGTTGACAAGAACCTGCTGCCTTTGAAGGACCTGCAGGTTTCTGCCCCCCAGTCGATATCTGGGTAATTGAAGTCTCCCATGATAAGTACTTCACCAAGCTTTGAAGCCGCATCCATTTCACTTATCAGCATTTTCTCTGCTGCCTCCACTATATTTGGAGCCTTATAACAAACCCCTAGTAATATTTTATTATTCTTTTTCCCTCCTCTTATCTCAACCCATAGGGATTCCACATTTACGTTACTGATGTCATCTCGCAGGACAGGCTTGAGGCGAGAATTCACATATAAACAAACCCCTCCCCCTTTTTTATTTATACGATCCTTTCTAAAAAGACTATAACCATCTATAGTAACAGCCCAGTCATAGCTACTGTCCAGCCATGTCTCGCTGATACCCACTATATCATATTTCCACTCCAACATCAAGTGTATGGGCACACGCCAGGGCATAGAAGGGAAGCTGCAGCATTCAGAACAGATTATGCTCTGTCACTTTTATATTTTTGGTAATTTGAACATATAAGGGCTTATTTTTTGCTACATCAGATTCACTTTACAAATACTTCATTTTAGTGGGTCATTGATGAGATTTTATTAACTCTTAAATGTATGTAGGAAAAAAAATAGTAAATTTTGGTTTCCTTTCTTCTTGTATTTTTTTGGTACACCGTACCATAAAAATAACATATTGGGGCAGATTTACTTACCCGGTCCTGTCGAGATCCAGCGGCGCGTTCTCAGTGGAGGATTCGGTCTTCCGATGATTCACTAAGGTAGTGCGCCCGATGTCCACATGGTGTCGCTGCTGCGCTGAAGTCCATTGGAGTTCACTGGAGTTCACCAAGCTATCCTGGGTGCAGGTAAGTGTGTGCGACACTTTTTTTTATATATATATATACAGCGTTTTTTTCCGAATACATCGGGTTTTCTTACGGCCACGCCCCACGATTTCCGTCGCTTGCATGCCGGCGCTGATGAGCCACAATCCGATCGCATGCAACCCGGGGAAATTCAGGGAAAATCAGCGCAAAACGGTAATATTCGGGTAACTTGACGGAAAAACGTGATTTTGGCCCTTAGTAAATGACCCCCATTATCTTAATTCTATAGATCACTACGTTTATGGTGATACCTTGTTTATATAGTTTTTTATATATTTTTGCAATTTTACTGAAGAAAAACTAATACAGAGAAAATCTCATTTATTTGTGTATTGCCATCTTTTCGGAGAAATAACTTTTATATTTTTTGGTTGACAGATCTGGTTTAGGGCTTATTTTTTGTGTGTTGAGCTGTTCTTTTCAATGATACCATTTTGGCGCACATAACTTTTTTTTATCACTTTTTAGAACACTTTTGTGAAGGGATTTTATGAAAAATGTACATTTTTGGCAAGTTTTCATGTTTTGTTTCTGAGTTATTGTTCAGATTGTTACAAACGCGGCGATACCAAATATGTGGTGGGGGTTATATGGTGATTTTTTCGTTTTTTTTCTTTACTAGATGTGTATATGGAATGTTTGTGTTTAGGGGACATTAACTTGATTTAATTAATTCTTTTTTATTAAAAATGTTTTTATTAAGTGTTTTTAACTTTTTTTTTTTACCTTTACAGGTTTTCTTGAACAAGCAATACTCTGATTGCTTGTTCAAGCTCTTCTTCACCTAATACATAGTTATACAGATATATTACACTGTATTATGTATCATGCTGCGCAATCTCAGAACCCGCCTCCTGGAAGAAATTAGCCAAATTTCCATTATTTGTATAGTTAAACAAACAAGATATCCCCGATATTTTTCAAATAATGTAAAGTCCAATGCATCATGAAAAATTATTATCAAAATCCACTTGATACGGTAAAGCGTTGCAAAGTTATAACTAATTACAGTGACACAGATTCTTAAAATAGGACCAAGTCAAGAAGGGAAAAACTGGCTTTGGCAGCGAGGGGTTAATATGATCTTAAAAAGTTTTCTTAATCTGACCGGAGCTCACAGTTGTTGTAATCTTCTTTTCCAATCTATATGTATATACGACTTCCTTCAGTCCATGAAGATATTTTCAGACTAAATTTTTCATTGGGAATAAGCCACTGTTCAGACACGAAACCACTGCAGTCCTTTTTCCACAAATATCCGCCGTACTTCAGCTTTGCTGTTTAGAGGAAATAAGTATGGACATACTGTAGATGGTTTCAACTCTTTATTCCTGATTCTACGCACATAAAATCAGATAAAAATGTGCATATAGTCAATGTGATGTGACTGGTTAATTGGTGATTGTCAGTAATAGACGTCATCCCTCGTGTACTGTAGGGTATTACACCGGTCAGTAATATGATGAATTCTCGCTCTTTGATGTGAGAGGCTGAGGAGTATAATAAATCACATCCTGCCTCCTCCCTCCATTCTATCTACATAGATTAGTAGATTATTCTTTGGGTTTCTGGATCATATTCGCTTTTTCTCACAATGTAGAAGAGGCCGGAGGCTGATGCCGGACAGAGCAGGGGAGGCGGCGGATGGAGAACTCATCACATGTCGTATATTCTACATAGATCCTTATATCATAGACAGAAGAAGCGGCAGAACACAGATCCAGAGCCCAGGACTGATACAATGTATCTGCAGTAATAATCTATAGGGATGAGATATAAGTGACTGCAGGAGTAAGAGACGTCCAGCGAGTCACAGATACATGAGGGGGAGATCCTGGACACCTCTGACTGCTGAGCTCTGCACAATGTGTCCTGTAAGGATCAGGACTGGGAGATCCCACCATGTGATCAGTGGATCGGGGATCAAGCCTCATGGCAGATAGACAGTCTGCTCCTGCTTTCCCCATCACTGTACTTCCTTATACTATCCGGGTCTTCTCCACCTGATGAGAGTCTTTATAGCTGAGATGTTTTGTGGTTCCCTCTCTCAGTCCCGGGAGGATTCGCCCTCATTCTCTTTTCTTATAGTAGATGTATTTTTATCCTCCTGTACAGACACCTGTTCTCTGCTCTGATGATATGAAGGAGGTTTTTGTACGGCTCTGTATCACTGTGTGAGGGGGAAGCTATAGCCCTGCTGACAGTAATAATCTGCTGCATCTTCTGCCTTCAGGTCAGTAATTGTCAGAGTAAAATCCAGTCCTGATCCTGATCCACTGAACCTCTCTGGGATCCCGGACTGGCGAGTAGTCGCCAAATAGACGAGAAGCTTCGGAGCTTCTCCTGGTTTCTGTTGATACCAGTTGATATAAGCATAGAATACATCGCTCACACTAGAACTGGGTTTACATTGGACCTTGATGGTGTCTCCTGGAGAAGCCGCTAAATGTCCTGGAGTCTGGGTCATCACAATCTCTCCATAGGAACCTAAGAAGAGAGAGAAAGGACAGAAATATCTCTGACTCCTCCACAACAACAGCCCCTCATTCCAGCTAAGGGGTTAATGTGTGTGATATTATATGAGGCGTCACTTGTACTTTACCTCTGATGTAAAGATACAGGACACAGATGAGAGAAGTCAGAGACAACATCTTCTCCTCTGAGGATTGTCTGATCACAGATCCCAGAGGCCGGACATTTATACTGTGTCCCCTCCAGAGAGACGTCACCTGAGGTTGTGTATGCAAAAGAGGAAGACGAGGTCCTCTACAGGAGAGGAGAACACTAAACCTTCTGTTTTCTATGAATATTCACTATACTGTGCTCTCTAGCAGACGGGTAACTTTTCTCCATAGTGATCTAAATATCATAGAGGAGAAATCTAGAGGTGATGCAATGACCAACTACAGGACAGTTACTCAGGATTTTGGGGATGTCTCCTGCTCATTATACTGATATATGAGAACAATCTGCAGGGTAATTCTATGGCAGCTCATCTATTGGATTTTCTGTGGTTTATTCTCTTCTATACTGCTCAGTCCTGATACACCCTGCCACAGCACTGTATAAAAAGATGATTACATTGGGGCATTCTTATGCAGTCTGCGCCACAATTCTGGCGTAGATTTCACATAAATACCTGTGTAAACTAGTTATACCTGTATTTTTGAAGTGTTTGCGCTAGTATTGTGTGCACTATGCACACCGCAACACAAACCCTGTGCACAGTTGGTGGCAATCCGGTTTGTACTCGCACCGGCCGCCACATTTTTGTCGGCAATTCCGGCAGTAAAGTTACGCACACCCCTCAAACTGAGTGCACCAGAAGAACCCACATCCAATCAGTTCACGCACATTGGGCGCGTGCAGCGTGCTCCATATTCGTGAAGACAAGGATCCATCAGAAGGACTAAAATGGGACAAATGTTAAGAAAAATTGTAAGTGGCCTATACTATCCATGATATGTTTTTGTACCCATTGTAGGACAGTAGCATCTTAGCTGCTCCATTTGGCCCGAAACATTGAAAACATTTCAACGTTTTGATCACAATAGACAACAGGTTTGGATCTTATAAAATACATTTTTTTTTTGTCTCCTTATTGTAATATGTTGCTTTTGTCAAATTTTGATATCTCTGCTCAAGTATCCTCCACCTTATCTACATCATGTGATTAATACAGGGTGTGTCATTCATATGGATACGCCTAAACAATACGGGAATGGTTGGTGGTATCAACTTCCTGTTTGTGGCACATTAGTATAAATGTTTCAAAATGAGCGTTGACCATGGCAGCCATTTTGAATTTGTCAATTTTGGATCCAACCTTTTTTTTTCCAATGGGAAGAGGGTCATGTAACAAATAAAATTCTGGAAGAAAAACAATGATGTGCTTGGTTTAAATGTAACTTTATTCTTTCATGAGTTATTTACAAGTCTATGACCACTTATAAAATGTGTTTAAAGTGTTGCCCATTATGTTGGATTGTCAATGCAGCCTCTTCTGACCCCCTGATAGCAACACAGCAGAAGAAATACTGGCACAGGCTTCCGGTATCAGTTGTCTCAGATGCTGCACATCTCGTATCTTCACAGCATAGACTTCAGATGACCCCAAAGATAAGAGTCTAAGGGTCATATAGGGAGAGCGTGGCGGCCATTCAACTTGCCCACGATGACCAATCCACTCTCCAGGGAACTCTTCATGTAGAAATGCTCAGACCTTTGGGGTCATCTGAAGGCAATTGCTGTGAAGATACGAGATGCATTATAGGTGAATGGGGAAGGAGGTATTTGTACGGCTCTGTATCACTGTGTGAGGGGCCATTTCCTCCACTGCTGACAGTAATAATCTGCTGCATCTTCCTCTGTAAATCCTTTAATTGTCAGCGTGAATTTAGTTGTGGCTCCAGATCCTTGAAATCTTTCTGGGATTCCTGATGGTCGTTCACTGACCTTACGTATAATTAGTTTTAGAGGTTTTCCTGGTTTCTGTTGGTACCAGTTTAATGTATCAAAATTCACGTCAGGGTGGAATAGACTCTCACTGGCTGTACATGAGATGGTGACTGTATCTCCGGGGGACACGGACACATATTCTGGGTCCTGGGTCATCACAATCTCTCCACAGGAAACTTGGAGGAGAAAGAGAAGAGATAATGGTGACAATGATAGAAATGTGAGCCTTCTCCTCTTACTCCATGTATACAGGGATGTCCTATGTCTTCTCCTCTATCCACATAGTATAAACCTCCCTGGACATTACCTTGTATGTAAAGATACAGCGCACAGAGCAGAGATCTCAGGGGAACCATCTTCATTGTTCTGGACGCTCACACACACAGATCATTGGTTTCATGTCTTATTTATATCACATGAAATCTCCAGGGAAATAGTCTGAGAGACCACGTCATACAGGAAATATGCAAATCATATGCAAATCATCCAGATTGTAAGATATTACAGTATAAAATCCTTCCATAGACAGTAAGTGATATAAAGGTAGAATATTTTTCATGAATGTTACAGCTCAGATAGAAATCGCTCTGTGTGTTTGTATTACAATGTCAATCCCTCAGATATTTGATAAATAACGGGGCGCATTTACTTACCTGTCCGACAAAGTTCCCTGAAAGCGCTTTGTCCGATAATAATGCATTGTACCGCGATTCACTAATATTGTGCGCCCAGAGTTCACCTTCTTCTTCCTGGTGCATGTAAGTGCTTGATCTTAAGATGCAATTTGAACTTTAAATCCTGCGCTCAGTCGAATCAGTTGCATCGTCTGATGGTGTCCCCCCCCCCTCCCGATTTCTCTTGCATGAAAGCAGTGCAGCTGCGCCAAATTCCGAGACGAGAGTGCAGCCCGTGAACCGTTGGTGAATAAGCCCCAATATGTGGGAGCCCCTATGAGGCTTATTAACTAAGGGTCGCAGATTGCACTTTCATCGGACTGTTCACGGTTTTCTGGATTTGCGCAGCTTTCACAGGTATTGTCAGTACCTGTCCAGCAACCGCGCAACCACAACCAGGCTTGGCGCTAGCTGTCAGACTAGGTAGGTAGTGGCAAACTCACCCTGTGACTTCCCTGCGGGCTAAGGTCCTGCCTAAAGCAGACAATCTGCCATGGAAAGGGCGAACCCACTATCAGGAACCTAACTGACGGTCCCTGAACGACTCTACAAGATGACAGGAAAACCTACCCCGTCTGGCAGCTGCTGGATGGTGGAGTGGACAGGTAACCGGAATACAGAGATAGGCCAGTGTTCAGACTGGTACACAGAAACCGACACAAGACAGACAGGAAGGTGGGGTCACACTAGGAGATAAACGGTACTGAGGGACAAACAACAGCTACAGACAGACAAGGCAAAGGTACAGAATCGTATAGCAAATAGAATGGTCAGTAGACAAAGCAGAAGTCAAAACACAGAATAGCAAGAAACGCAAGAGCACTAGATACACAGATAGACTGCAATAACCAGCACCAGATGAAGGGCTGGGCAGAATATAAGGCAGTAATGGACACCGCCCCCAGCACTGACTGGCTCAGCCGTCCATCACTCAAACCACAACTGCAGGCAAAACTAGTACAAGACACACCCAGCTTTCCCAAGATTAGAAATGGAGCTGTCAATCACAGGCAGCTCTGGGTGTGGTTTTCCAGCAAGAAGCCTGAAACCCGATCCCATCAGAACAACTTGTGAGTTCTGTGAGGTATTTAACAGGGTTTGTGATGGGATTGTGTCGCACACGATTTGATTGTGGCGCAACTGCGCTGCTTCCATGCAACAGAAACCGGGGGGCGTGCCGTAGGACGAACTGACTGATACAGATCAAATTGTGTCAAGACAATGCACTTACATGCACCAGGAAGAAGCAGGTGACCTTCGGCGGACCTCAGCGGGGATTGACACATGCAGGATATCGGGTGCACGATCTTAGTGATTTGCAGCAGAGTGCATTATAGATGGAACAATGCACTTTCTGTGAACTCCAAGAAACAGGTGCCCCAATGTGCACAGTCATGATAAAATCCCCCCATTATGTGTTTGGAGTATTAATACAAGCTCTATGCTATGCAGTAAGACACACTGGGGCAGATTTACTTACCCAGTCCATTCGCGATCCAGCGGCGCGTTGTCAGCGGAGGATTCGGGTCTTCCGGCGATTCACTAAGGCAGTTCCTCCGACGTCCACCAGGTGTTGCTGATGCGCTGAAGTCCACCGAGGTCCGTCAGAGTTCACGATCCGTTGCTGGGTTCAGGTAAGCGCGTGTCCAGCGACATTTTTTTTTTTTTAAATGCGGCAGTTTTTCCGAATCCGTCGGCTTTTCGTTCGGCCACACACCCCCAATTTCCATCGTGTGCACACTGGCGCCGATGCACCACAATCCGATCCCGTGCGCCAAAAACTCGGGGCATTTCAGGGAAAATCGGCGCAAAGCTAAAAAAAAATCGGGTAACCTGCCGTAGAAACATGATTCGGGCCCTTAGTAAACGAGGCCCACTCTTTCACACTGGGGACGTCTGTCGGATATACATCCCCATAGACATCTATGGCGTCCGGGGACGGTACGGGTAACTAAAAGAACAGTTTAGATGTTACTGCTAAGGACACACCAGGCCACATCACACCCCTAGAGATAATCTCTGTATCAGGGGGGTATAATGTGACCACGTTTCTGTAAAAGCAATGTGAACGTGATGTTTATACCGCATTTACCTAAGCGCTCCGTGAACTTAATATTAGCCTGTATTCACACACTTTTCACTTGCATCAAGTTTACATTGTGTCAGCATCACATTGATGTAAATGGCGTTTATGTAAATACAATTCGAACATATTCACATTACATTCATATAAACGCAATGTACAATGTCTCCTATATAACAGCTGTAATGTCTGGGGAGAGACCCCTGAGAGCACAGACACAAATTTCACATATAAATCTCCTGCTACAACAGAGGACAAGATATGTATCACCTCCTGACCTCATACAGACATCACTCATTTGTATATATATTGTTCTTGCTCTCTATACTGTATATGTATAAATATTAGGACATATAATACGGCTGCACTTTGTGTTTCTGTTTTTTGCTTTGAATTGATGGTTTTTTTTTTTTAAATTTAAGAAAATAATAAAAAGAAGCAAATGTAGAATTTTATAAACTTTAATGATTTTGCCTCTTATCCCAGCAAGTTATAAATCTTACATCTGTGTAACATCTTTTTTGCAGTTGACTTCTTTTGGTCTCTTGATTTCTTATGACACTGAATCAATAAAAAATATACAAAAACAGCCGACTATAAAGCAAATCACCAGTACCGGGGGCTGCATACAATGAGGACTTGTTCTACACTGACTGGTAAATGTTATTAATAAGATCATTTAATCCCTTGACTTTCTTTTGGGGACAAATGTCTTCTAAAAAATCTCTAAAATGTCTACAATCACTACAATGTATTCATGTAATGTTAGAGAATACATTGTTAGAGTAATATATATTCTATGTGACTATTAGAAACATTGTTATATATTTTATTAGAGGATAATGCCTCTATCTCCTACCACAGCTCTTATCCCTCCTGCTAAACTGCTGGGTTTACCACTTAGATCTGTCTTCAGTGAGGATATGAGGAGCCTATAGACACAGACACTTTCCGCTAGGAGGTGATGACGATGATACAATATCTATCTCACCTGGAGGAACAAGTACAAAACAAGTACAAAAAATTGTAAGCAGCTTTCCCACCACCCACAATATGTTTTGCACCCGTTGTACGAGGGTAACCTCTTTGCTGTAGGACAAGAGTACAACAATTATTTGATTGATTGGAGTTTGCCGTTTCTTTGGATTGTGTTAGGACTAGAGATGAGCGAGCACTAAAATGCTTGACTGCTCGTTATTCGAGACAAACTTTTCCTGATGCTCGAGTGCTCGTCTCGAATAACGAGCCCCATTGAAGTCAATGGGAGACTCGAGCATTTTTCAAAGGGACCATGGTTCGGGAATAAAATGTGTTAAATAATTGAAAAAGAATGTCTTCTGATAAGTTAGCAGATGTATGCAAACATCTGCAATCTATTCTTCACTGTTCCGCGCGTATATTATCTCCCGACAAGTTATCAGATGTGAAGAACAGTGAAGAATAGAATAAAAACAGTGAACACAGGATCATTTAAGTGAAAAACACAGTGAAGAATAGATTGCAGATGTTCGGCACATCTGCTTACTTGTCGGGAGATACGCTGTCCCGGGATCCGCTGCTCTTCTTCCACTGAAGTCTCCCCGATCTCTCCGTGCTGCCCGATGTCTCCCTACTGCCCGATGTCTCCCTGCTGCCCGATGTCTCCTTGCTGCCTGATGTCTCCCTGCTGCCCGATGTCTCCGTGCTGCCCGATGTCTCCCTGCTGCCTGATCTCTCTGTGCTGCCCGATGTCTCCCTGCTGCCCGATGTCTCCCTGCTGCCCCATGTCTCCGTGCTGCCCCATGTCTCCTTGCTGCCCGATGTCTCCCTGCTGCCCGATCTCTCTGTGCTGCCCGATGTCTCCGTGCTGCCCGTTGTCTCCCTGCTGCCCGATGTCTCCCTGCTGCCCAATGTCTCCGTGCTGCCACATGCCTCCCTGCTGCCCGATGTCTCCTTGCTGCCCGATGTCTCCGTGCTGCCCCATGTCTCCTTGCTGCCCGATGTCTCCCTGCTGCTCGATCTCTCTATGCTGCCCGATGTCTCCCTGCTGCCCGATGTATCCGCGCTGCCCCATGTCTCCGTGCTGCCCCATGTCTCCCTGCTGCCCGATCTCTCCATGCTGCCCAATGTCTCCATGCTGCCCGATGTCTCCCTGCTGCCCGATGTCTTCCTGCTGCCCCATGTCTCCGTGCTGCCCCATGTCTCCGTGCTGCCCCATGTCTCCCTGCTGCCCGATCTCGCTGTGCTGCCCGATGTCTCCGTGCTGCCCGATGTCTCCCTGCTGCCCGATGTCTCCCTGCTGCCTGATGTCTCCCTGCTGCCGCTGCCCCATGTCTCCGTGCTGCCCGATGTCTCCCTGCTGCCCCATGTCTCCGTGCTGCCCGATGTCTCCCTGCTGCCCCATGTCTCCGTGCTGCCCGATGTTTCCTTGCTGCCCGATGTCTCCCTGCTGCCTGATGTCTCCGTGCTGCCGCTGCCCCATGTCTCCGTGCTGCCCGGTGTCTCTGTGCTGCTCCCCGGTGTCTCTGTCCTGCTCACCGTGTTATTCAATGTGTTCTTCACACATATATATTGTTCTTCACATAGTATTTTGTTCGCACCGTTCCGCGCGTATCTTCCGACAAGTAAGCATATGTGCCGAACATCTGTAATCTATTCTTCACTGTGTTTTTCACTGTGTTTTTCACTTAAATGATCCTGTGTTCACTGTGTTTTTATTCTATTCTTCATTGTTCTTCACTGTGTTTTTTTAATTAAATGCTCAATCTCGAGCAGGGGAAATACTCGTCCGAGCAACGAGCCGTTTCGAGTACCTTAATACTCGAACGAGCATCAAGCTCGGACGAGTATACTCGCTCATCTCTAGTTAGGACCTTAATAGAATTTTTTTTTTTTTCACAAAAAACATATTGGTTGTAATTTTTGAAAACATCTCACACAATCAGTTTTATTTGGCTCCTCAATGTTCTATGTTTCTTTTTTTTATATCTCTGCTTAATTTCCTCCCCCTATCTTCATCATGTGATTAATATTTGTCTGATGCTGTGTTTCTTGTTCATGTGATTTTATGGATATTAAATAAAGTTGCCAATTTTTTTTGGTTGCTGATTTTTTCTTTCCATTAGTTTAGGAATAATCACATTCCCATAGAGTTATGGCTTCACCTTGTAACATTTTCTCTTTATGTTTCCTCTCGGCCCTGGTGACTGTATACAAAAGTAACTGGTGACTGTATACAGATGTGACTGGTGACTGTATACAGATGTGAGGAAGCCGTGTGTGGTCTGATGACTCCATCTTGTGGCTGGATGAGATACAAGAACCTGTACATTGTTCCAGTACATATAGAAGGATTAGACATGTGACATCAGGGTTAGAGCAGTGATGTGTGTCATGTATGTAGATGTAAATATATATGTAAGATATATAGATGTATAAATATATAAAGAGTGGATTTACAGGGAGATCGATATTTATGATTCTTGATGTGGGAGAAGTAGTCTGTAAATATGCTGCAAACTACAAACTATTTATATAAAGTATATTTGTTCTTCCACTGCAAGAGTTTAGCGAATTTTTTGTGTTAAGATAGGAGGTAGATATTCCCTAACTTTCCATAGGTCAATATAATCACAGACATAAAAAAAATTTGCACAAAAAGATTTTCCAGTCCCCCGGCAGATGTGATGTTGATTCACCCGAAACCACTGCATAGAATAAGAGCCCTGCTTCCAGATTTATTAAAGTGAAAAAACAACAATGATAATGATAACCATAACATGATAATGTAACGCTGTAACAAAGAGAGACTTTAAATAGACACAGTGGGGCTCATTTACTTATCTCGACGATTTACGATCTGCGCCGAATTCTGCCCTGATTTTGGCGCACGGTTGGGATTCAGCGCTGGACAGCTCCACTGGTTGGAATTCAGCACTGGACAGCTCCACTGGTTGGAATTCAGCACTGGACAGCTCCACTGGTTGGAATTCAGCACTGGATAGCTCCACTGGTTGGGATTCAGCACTGGACAGCTCCACTGGTTGGGATTCCGCACTGGAGGGCTCCACTGGTTGGGATTCAGCACTGGACAGCTCCACTGGTTGGGATTCAGCACTGGACAGCTCCACAGGTTGGGATTCAGCGCTGTAAAGCTCAACTGGTTGGGATTCAGCACTGGACAGCTCCACTGGTTGGGATTCAGCACTAGACAGCTCCACTGGTTGGGATTCAGCACTGGACAGCTCCACTGGTTGGGATTCCGCACTGGAGGGCTCCACTGGTTGGGATTCAGCACTGGACAGCTCCACTGGTTGGGATTCAGCACTGGACCGCTCCACAGGTTGGGATTCAGCGCTGTAAAGCTCAACTGGTTGGGATTATATGCATCCATACACATATATGCAGGTGAAGGAATTAATTTTGTTGTGTATGTTGTATAAGGAAAGACGCAGCTTGCTGCTCCCTCCTGCTACATGACATATATTTCCAGCAGGGGCTACTGGAGTCTGTGGGGGACAGATTCCATCACTGGCGGCTTTTCATGTTCCATTCCTTTTTCCTTTTTCAGGAGAGAGGGTGGAGCAGGACTACGGCACATATACAGGGGGACATGACCTAGCTCTCCATTATATGGACACTTTAGTTACCCTACTTATACATATATTTGGAGAAACAATATTATTTGGTAAGATGGACACTTTAAACTTTCTCAGTCCACAGCCCTTTGCAGTGATATGTCACCCATTTATTAAGGATCTCATCTCTGCTGTTTTGATTTGGAATTTTTTTTTTCTTACCAGCATCAGATATAAGTTAGTTTGTTATTTTATGTTTTATAGCAGCTTCTAGTGTTCACATGGCTTGACCCTCTTCTTAGACATAGAGAAAATGGGAACAAAGTAATGGTTTTCCTTTGTTTCAGGAAAGACAAGAATTTCTCAGTCGCTGATCTCACAGAGCTCAGGACTTTCCTCATGATATAATGATGGGATGTGTAACTGTTAGGGATCAGTGTTCCCCACATTGTAGGGAGCAGCAGCTGCTGGGATCTTCCTCTCATCCTGTGTCAGTGGTGAGAGACGTACAATGATGAGATATCATCCAGCACATCCAGGGTCTCTCTGCCGTTACTTCTGCTTCCTGTATCTGTCAGTAACAGGTGAAGACGTTACATTATATTTATATATTCACAGAGGAATAAGATTCTAGTTATAAATAACCACTGAACGCTCCGTCACTTCTCTCTTCTCTCTATTCACCTCTAACATAGAAATGTAATGGGGAAGGAGGTTTTTGTACGGCTCTGTATCACTGTGGTATCCGCTATAACCCTGCTGACAGTAATAATCTGCTGCATCGTCTTCTGTCACTTTAACTGTTAATTTATAATTAGTATAAGGATTTCCTTCACTGACACCAGAGAACCGGTCTGGGACTCCTGTGTGTCTGTTGGTTGCTCCATAGATAAGAAGCTTTGGCCGTTCTCCTGGTTTCTGTTGGTACCAGGCTATGTTATTCCCTGTATATTCACTGGATGTACATGAGATGGTGACTGTCTCCCCCGGGAACACAGAGATATAACCTGGAGTCTGGGTCATCACAATCTCTCCACAGGATCCTGAGGATTAGAAGAGACAGATTCATTAGTGATAAATGTCTGGATCTATTCCTAGAAATCCTGATCTGATGATTGATCCCACTGTATAGATTTCTCTCCACACAATCCTGGAATGATCCGAATCTCTCACCCTGAATAGAAATGAAGATCACAGCCAGCAGAGAACTGCCAGACACCATCTTGGTGTTTGTGGAGGGTCAGATACAGACTATAAGATGAGACAATGTGTAGGATGAGATGTATATAGAGAGTGACAGGGGAGGGGACAGCGGACCCCCAGAGACTGTGTATGGAAATACTGGGGACATGGAAATCCTGTGGTTACAATTTGATGGTGCAGAAGTAAATATATAACAGGAGTAGAGAAGATGATGTGAGGGTCGCTGTTGAGAATTTTTTTATCATATGCACTGGACAGCTCCACTAATATGGAAAGAGATCCTGTCAGGGCTGGATTATAAGGGAGGCACCTGGGGCATGCACAATAGTATTTGAAGAACAATATGTGTAGAGAACAACTTACAGATGTTTCCAAACATCTGCAAGTTGTTCTTCACACATATTGTTCATCAAATACTATTGCGGAGAAAACCGTTCTGCACGCGTGTCTCCGGAATAGATTGCAGATGTTCGCGAACATCTGCAATCTATTTTGCACTGTGTTCTTTCACTGTGTTCTTCAATTAAATGATTAAATTAAATGTTTTAATTGTATTTTTTTACTGTTCTTCACTTTTTTTTAAATTAAATGCTCGTTATCGAGCAGGGCAAATACTCGTCCGAGCAACGAGGCGGTCCAAGTATGCTAATACTCGACAGAGCATCAAGCTCGGACGAGTATACTCGCTCATCTCTAGATGGCACCTATTTGCAGTGTTCATGTATAGGAGGTAATAGTGTGCAGCCACAGTGCTACCTGTATACTGTCTGTGAGTCTGAATTGCATTGGTGGGGGCTAAATAGGGAGGTTAAATTTACACAAGACAAGTCTAAAGGGACATGACGGACAGTAGGTTGTTAGAAGAAGGGACAGAAGCAATGCATTATGGGAGCTACATTCATAGTTTTATAGCTCAACAAAACAATGTTTCAGCTCTATGATGCTTGTTGAAGCAATACATTTTGTGTATTGTCGTGTATTTTATGTGGATTTTCCACAGGTTTCTAAAATGTGCCAATCAGACACAGGGGGGCAAATTTACTAAGGGCTTTGCGTCGCACTTTTGTTGGATTTTGCATGTTCTTTTATGCATGCACAGGTATTTAATTAGTGTCCCCGCCTCTATTGTGTCACATACGACCCTTTTGTGGCGCAGCTGCGCTTGCCTCCATGCTACACCGAACGCCGTATTTAACATGCACAGTCTGTTGCACAATATATGTTAACCCTAGAAAGCATATTGGGGGCCTGTTTTTATCACATTCTCAGAAGTGTTTGTCTCTCAAGTTACTTTATTTGTACTCAGTAATGCTGGTGGAGGGGCCAGGGTGTGGATAATAATATGTGAGGATCTCATGTAATTTTTGGAGGGAGTAATAAGGCCATGACATCACCTAAGGTCCTCTGAACACAGTAATGAGCTGTGTATAGAGTACTGAGCACAGTATACACTGAATATACAGTATACGCTGACAGTATACACTGAATACACAGTATACACAGAAGGATCTGGGGTCTGAAATAGTCAAAACTCTTGATGTTCCAATATTCAATTCAGGTAGAAGCATCACCATGGACAATTATTTCACCAATGTTGAACTAGGCAATTTTCTGCTTGCAAAAGCGATGACACTTGTTGGTACTGTAATGCCTCACATGATAGAGCGAAGCAAACTAAAGAAGCAATGAAACAGTGCGGCGTACAGTTTCAGATTATTCCAGAACCACGAGAAAGAAAACAAAAGCGTTGTTTCATAGAGAGGAAAACTGAGCGATATTGTTCCACTTGTAAGGAAACTGTTTGCAAAGAACACTCTTCTGAAAAAATAACATGTCAGAATAGTTTGGAAGACTAAAATAATAGAAAAGAAAGATAGAATAAAAATGTAGCTGCAGCTAGTTTGCTATAGATTTTTATGCATTTTTGTGTGTTTTCATGTCTTTGCATGAAATTTGGGGAAAAAAAAGATTTTTTGGTGTTTTCTGTGAAAAATTTTAATAAAATTTTGAAATAAACATGTGAAAGTTATTTAAGTGTGTTTTTCTACATATTGGGGCACATTTACTTACCCGGTCCATTCCCGTTCCAGCGGCGGCTTCTCCGACGAGCGTTCGGGTCTTCATGAAGGTCCTGCGCCTGATGTCCACCAGGTGTCGCTGCTGCGCCGAGGTCCGCCGAGTTGCGCCGGAGTTCACCGATCTCTTCCTGGTGCATGTAAGTATGGCGCATGCGACCAATTTTTTTTTTTAAAATGCGGCGTTTTTTCCGAATCCATCGGGTTTTCGTTCGACCACGCCCCCTGATTTCCGTTGCGTGCATGCCAGCGCCGATGCGCCACAATCCGATCGCGTGGGCCAAAATCCCGGGGCAATTCAGGGAAAATCAGCGCAAATCGGAAATATTCGGGTAACACATCGGGAAAACACGAATCGTGCCCTTAGTAAATGACCCCCAATGTGCAAGGGGACCTAAAAGGTATATTTTTAACGTCATGCGTTCTAGGGTTAAAGATGCACCACAAAAATATTGGTGAACTCTCTCTGGCCTGAGCGGGGAAGCGACACATTCATGATTTCTGCCGCACAATTTTAGTGAATCACCGCACGCAGCATTATACACAGACAGAGCTCTTTTACCCCAGTTTCAGATGTTCTTCGTAAGGGCCCTTTCACGCGATGCGTTGCGTTTTTTTATGCGTTTTTGACGCATTGGAAAGCCTTCAGCCTCGAACACTTGCTAAGGTTACATTGCGTTTCCACTTCTTCTGCTAATACGCAGTTTAACCTCTGCATGTGATCAAGGCTGAAGCCTTTGGATTGCATCAAAAACGCATCAAAATAAGCAACGCAACGCATCATGTGAATGTGCCCTGAATGTGCCTCAGGGAGTTTATCATCCATCAGTGTGTAATGAAAACCCGTCCTCTCCACTGCATAGCACATAGGAGGCTCCGGCCTCCTGATATTTCTATGGACGGCGGCACCGGCATTCTGCCTGGATTTGCACTATAGTCCGCACCTGAATGGGCTCAGGCTTATGGCTGAGCTTCGTCAAAATAGTTTACTCCATTCGTGTGCAGGAGTTAGCAGACCAAAGCTACAACTGCTAAACAGAACAGACATGCTAAGTTCAGTATGGTGGTTTAAGGTTCAGTTTGGTTAGGGTGATGCCACACATGGCGTTTTGAACCCATTTTTGGTCCGTTATTAAGCAGTCCGTTAAAAAATGCATGCGTTTTGACAGGTTTTACCAATTATCTTAATTAAAACTGGTCAAAATCGGATGCGTTTTCAAAAAACCCAGAAAAAATGCTTAAAAACGGACCATAAACGGATTCAAAATGCTGAGTGTTTGCTCTTATACCCATCTATCTTGGAAATCACATTCCCTTAACTTTCACTCATATTGTAAATACTCGCGTATAAGCTGCGGTTTCCACTCTTACCACTAAAAAAAAAGGTGGGGTGGCTTGCAGCCGCTACTCTAATAATATGTACAGCAGAAGCTGCACCTCATTAATGAAATGTCCACAGCAGAGGGCAGATCTTTATATAGGGCCCAGGTTTGGACAGGCGCTACCCCCTCTGAAGCCAAAGGACCCGGCACCTGCCCAAACCATCCATATGAAGATCCACCATTGTTTCTTCTCCACCTCATGAGACTCTTTATAGCTGAGATGTTTTGTGCTTCCCTCTCTCAGTCCCGGGAGGATTCGCCCTCATTCTCTCTTCTTATAGTAGATGTATTTTTATCCTCCTGTACAGACACCTGTTCTCTGCTCTGATGATATGAAGGAGGTTTTTGTACGGCTCTGTATCACTGTGTGAGGGGGAAGCTATAACCCTGCTGACAGTAATAATCTGCTGCATCTTCTGCCTTCAGCTCAGTAATTGTCAGAGTAAAATCCAGTCCTGATCCTGATCCACTGAACCTCTCTGGGATCCCGGACTGGCGAGTAGTCGCCAAATAGATGAGAAGCTTCGGAGCTTCTCCTGGTTTCTGTTGATACCAGTTGATATAAGCGTAGTTACCGGTCACACTAGAACTGGCTTTACATTGGACCTTGATGGTGTCTCCTGGAGAAGCCACCAAATTTTCCGGAGTCTGGGTCATCACAATCTCTCCATAGGAACCTAAGAAGAGAGAGAAAGGACAGAAATATCTCTGACTCCTCCACAACAACAGCCCCTCACTCCAGCTAAGGGGTTAATGTGTGTGATATTATATGAGGCGTCACTTGTACTTTACCTCTGATGTAAAGATACAGGACACAGATGAGAGAAGTCAGAGACAACATCTTCTCCTCTGAGGATTGTCTGATCACAGATCCCAGAGCCCGGACATTTATACTGTGTCCCCTCCAGAGAGACGTCACCTGAGGTTGTGTATGCAAAAGAGGAAGACGAGGTCCTCTACAGGAGAGGAGAACACTAAACCTGCTGTTTTCTATGAAAATTACAGCCCCTACAAGACTAGAATCACTTCTTACATATGGAACTAGAATTAAGCTACTTGGGGAATGGAGGACCTGTCCCATGTGTCTGCATTCAAACTGCAGTTTCAGGACGTTATGAGGACCTTCATAGGTCCTGAAATGGCTCTTGTGTACATGTGCATTGATAGCAGGAATAGATGTATCAGGATTTAATGGGTAAAGGACCTTCTCAGTATAAAATTTGGTGGGTGGTTTTGGTGGCCATGGGCCCATTAGGAGGCTTGTACCCCGGGCTACCGCCCAAACCTCCTGTATTGTAATGTGGTACTGACTGTATCTTCTAGAGGACAGGCGACTTATCTCTGCTGTATGTGGAGAATAGAGCAAGGAGCGATGCAATAACACTGACCACATGTTACTGGATAGGACAGGTACAAGGACTTTTTGTCTTAAAAAAAATATAAAAATGGAACAAATTATTAACCCCTTCACGCTCCATGCCATAATATTACAGCGCAGAGATCGGCTAAAGGAGCTAACTCCATGCCCTAATAATACGTTGTGGTGCTGGACCGGCATCGGGAAACAGAGGGTGTCAGCGGTAATCTACCTGTAACATCCCTGTGTTATAAAAGCAGTCCATAATGGGTTTTTGTTCTTGATCTTGAAATTAGTTCATGTCCATATCCATACATTAGATTTACCTACATAAGATATTTCTTGTGTTTGACGGTTGTTCAAGACTTTTATTAATTTGAAAAGGAACGTTCTTCCAAATCCATGAAATGTTTCCGAAGACTTAAATTCCTGGCCAGCCTAGGTCCATACACAGTGTTTCGACGTGTTTGTAGAGTTGGAGCATCCAGGTGAGCTGACTCCCCCCCAATTTTTAAAAAAATTTGGTTCATTGAATACAGGCTCTGCAATTTAGAAATGTATGGATTTAGCAAACACTGGCTCTGCTAGTTTGAGTACATGGATGCAGTGAATATGGACTTAGAGACTTAGAGTGCTGCTATTTCTCTAATTGATGATGATCGTACCCAGTGATATTGTACCCAGTGCATTTTCCTAAGTGCAACTCTTAAGTGCACAACTAAATTATACCAGGATGTAGCACCATAGAATATGACTTCGAACACCATCATCATCATCTTCATTGTCATCACGTTCACCCGTTCTCACCATTACTCATTTCTCTCATCCACAGGTATCTCTGCTTAATTTGTCACCAAAACTCCCAGCATTTCTAGCAGTATTGTTTTTTTCTCTGCACCTTTCATGTCTATTGGTATGTGTAAATGCATCCTTTCTGTCTCTCCGCCCTGGTGTTAATACCTGGTAGTTGTAACTAATTTGTCCTGGGTAAATTGTCGACTATGGGTCTTACCAGACCTAGGTCTTATCCAGTGCATCTTCCTAAGTGCAACTCCTACGTGAACTGAATTATACCAGATTGTAACCATAAGTCAGCGAAGGGGCCCAAGTACTAACTAAAATTATCAATCACCAATCTTACTCTTTTCAAAACATTATCTAAAAAGCAAAGTCACATCATTAGCTCTTTCCTCCATTGCCTACCTACTCTAAATCATGTAGACTTGCAGTTGCACTTAGGAAGATGCACTTTCATGATAACGCGCTATAGCTCTGGCTTTTACCCCCACCTCCCCAGCCGCCCTGCAACATCAACTTTTCACTTTCACCCTCTCAACCACCTTTACCACCAAGTATATCATCAGCAGCAGGAGCTTTATGTCGCACAACTGGGTGCAATACAGCACTGGAAGAAGAATTTATATTCATACTTCTTTATAAAAGTCAACTCCCCCCCCCCCCCCATAGAAGTTTTTAAAGGGCTTTTCAGTATATAATACATTTTTAATAGATCATTAGTTCATTTAAATATTAGAAGGTAAATTTGATATCAGAACTTCCTAAATGTCTTTCCCTCCTCACTCGGCTTCTTTTATCGTAACTCTTCTAAATCTTTGCACTCACTGAAAAACCAGGAAAACGATGGAGTTCACAGCATAGAAACTGTGGGGGATTACAAGACATAAGGGTGTGTATGTAGGGGGTCATTACACGGGATGCGGGAATATAGACTATATGGTGGAAATATCTATCCAGACACAGAATTCAGGAGACTGAAATAACAGTGATGTCATTTATATAACAAGACAAAACACAACTGAAGCCTCTTATAGTTTTCTTCTTCTTTTATTGTGTATGAAGCTTCATAAGAGAGAGAGTGTAATAGAGAATGGGGAAGGAGGTTTTTGTACGGCTCTGTATCACTGTGTGAGAGGATAGTTATAACCCTGCTGACAGTAATAATCTGCTGCATCGTCTTCTGTCACTTTGATTGTTAATTTATAATTAGTATAAGGACTTCCATCACTGACACCAGAGAACCGGTCTGGGACTCCTGTGTATCTGATGGTTGCACTATAGATAAGAAGCTGTGGCCGTTCTCCTGGTTTCTGTTGGTACCAGGCTATAACATTCCCTATATTAGCACTGGCTGTACATGAGATGGTGACTGTCTCCCCTGGGGACACAGAGATATAACCTGGACTCTGGGTCATCACAATCTCTCCACAGGATCCTGAGGATTAGAAGAGACAGAGTCATTAGTGATAAATGTCTGGATCTATTCCTAGAAATCCTGATCTGATGATTGATCCCACTGTATAGATTTCTCTCCACACAATCCTGGAATGATCCCAATCTCTCACCCTGAATAGAAATGAAGATCACAGCCAGCAGAGAACTGCCAGACACCATCTTGATGTTTGTGGAGGGTCAGATACAGACTATAAGATGAGACAATGTGTAGGATGAGATGTATATAGAGAGTGACAGGGGAGGGGACAGCGGACCCCCAGAGACTGTGTATGGAAATACTGGGGACATGGAAATCCTGTGGTTACAATGTGATGGTGCAGAAGTAAATATATAACAGGAGGTGAAATGATGATGTGAGTGTCGCTGTTGAGAAATTTTTTATCATATTCTCTGTCTCCATTGGAGGAGACACTAGGGCTGAATATTACGGAATGGATACAGCTCCTGGGTTACTGGGGACATTTGTGCTGGACCTGCAGTGATTAGATCATCACGCTGCAACCTAATAAAAAAGTAATCAACATCTTTTCCCTCCAAATATGTAAATTTGATATAAATACCCTGAATGATAAAAAAATAATCAAGATAACATTAATCCTGTAATGAAAATATCTTCTCTCTTTGCAACTTCTATAAATTCCATGAAAGATAAAATAACAGAGTTATGATGTTTCTTGACCTTGGTTTGGGGGGCTGTATAATCAATCTAGAAGATGACCTCTTCCCATAGGGATCAGCACTGGACATCTCCACGAGTTGGTAATATGACAAGAGATCCAGTCAGGGCTGGATTATAAGGGAGGTGTCTAGGGTGTGCGCCCCAGGGCCCCCACCAATTGTTTACTGTGTGGGCGTTTTGGGAGGTCATATGGCCAAAATGACCTTGATGTTTAGGAAATTGTGTGTTCTTTAAGCCCTTGACTTGATTATTACCTTTTGTTACACATCCATTATTTAAATAGCGCAAAAACAGTGCTGAAGCCTACAGTGGTGTGAACTTGGCTTTACTTGCTGAAACAAAACCAAAGTACCCGGTATTGGTAGGGGCATCATGGCATAGGCAAATACATTTTTCATTGCAACCTGCTCTGCAAATTTGGAAAATTAAAGGGGGCACTCAGTATAGATGGGGGGCATTTGACCAAAAAAATGGGGGTACATGTAAAAATAATAGGGGGGGGGGGATTTTGAAAGAAATAAGGAGCATAATACAAAAAACAGGGAACTTGGATAGAAAAAAGAGGGGGCACTTGTCAAAAAAAGGGGGGAACTTGAAAACAAAAAGGAGACACTTGGGCTTGTATTATTTATTGTTCTTATAACGTACTAGCTTCCATGTCAAGTCCAGGAGTCCCCTGATAACGGAGAGTTATTAGGGATATAATGAGAAGGGCGGCTCTAGTTACATCCCTGATATTCTCAAGTGAAGATGATGTCTATATAGTGACTGAGAGAGCAATGTCTGCTCTGATGCTTCCATCTTGTGGCTGGATGAGCTATAAGCACCTGTAGACGTGTCTGTACATACAGGATGATAACACATACAGCATCATGATTATAAAGTCATGGGATGTGTAAAGAGCTTGGGTGTAATAGGAAATGGAGACATGTTGTGCAAGTAATCAGTTAAGTGGAACAGAAGAAGATTCAACATTGATAGAGAGATTGGAATTGCAACTAATCAGATGCCTAACGAAAGAAGATTATCCAGCGTCTCAGAGGAGTATGATCATAAAATCTTGCTTTTATTAAGGTTCCATATAATACAAATTCTTCAGGCAAGGTACACTACCTCATGGCCATGTCATTTCCTACATACCATGATGTAAGAGGTTGTGTACCTTGCCTGAATTGTTTGTATTATTTGGAACCTTAATAAAAGCAAGATTTTATGATCATACTCCTCTGAGACGCTGGATAATCTTCTTTCGTTTGGAATTGCATCTAAGACCCGAAGTCCGTGGGGTATATCTTGTTGTCCGTGCGCGAGGGGTTAATCAAGGAAGGTGAGCTGAACTTTTTTGATTTCATTGATGAGTCTGATTAGTTGTATCACTTCACATTAATGCACAGTCAGACATGTCTTTTGTCAGCATAAGGGGCCATGCGCCATACTCCTCTGTGGAGTGGGGGAGGGATGAGCAGCGGTAACCCCCTCCACCTCCCCCCGGCACCACTGTGTGTCCGCCATGCAATGGTACAGCGGGCAACGTCAGTGTGGATGCGCCCTAAGGATGTAACAAGACTTGAGACCCCTGCCCCCTCCACAAAATACTGCCTGTCCATGAGCCAGGAACACCAGGTCCTGGGCCGAGACCAGTAAATTTACTGGTTAAAAAAAAACGCTGCGGCTCTCTCTTCTTCCCGACCAGGGCACACACATTATGACGCCACACGGAGTCGCACCATATTTTGTGCGCTCGCTGGCTAGAAGACGCAGGGAGAAGAAGCCGAAGGTGAGCATAGCGTTTTATTTTAAGGGGCTCTGCTATGGACATTATATTACAGGGGGGACTCTGCAGGAGACATTACACTGCGGGGGGATACCGCAGGGGACAATACATTATAGGGGGGACTCTGCAGGAGACATTACACTGCGGGGGGATACCGCAGAGGACAATACATTATAGGGGGGACTCTGCAGGAGACATTACACTGCGGGGGGATACCGCAGGGGACAATACATTATAGGGGGGACTCTGCAGGAGACATTACACTGCGGGGGGATACCGCAGGGGACAATACATTATAGGGGGGACTCTGCAGGAGACATTACACTGCGGAGGGATAATGCAGGGGACAATACATTATAGGGGGGACTCTGCAGGAGACATTACACTGCGGGGGGATAACGCAGGGGACAATACATTATAGGGGGGACTCTGCAGGAGACATTACACTGCGGGGGGATACCGCAGGGGACAATACATTATAGGGGGGACTCTGCAGGAGACATTACACTGCGGGGGGATACTGCAGGGGGCAATACATTATAGGGGGGACTCTGCAGGAGACATTACACTGCGGGGGGATACTGCAGGGGACAATGCATTATAGGGGGGAGTCTGCAGGAGACATTACACTGCGGGGGTATACTGCAGGGGAAAATACATTATAGGGGGGACTCTGCAGGGGACATTACATTAATGGGGTGGCTCTGCTGTGGACATTACATTAAAGGGCGCTCTGCAGTGGACATTCCATTAAAGGGGGGCTCTGAAGTGTACCTTTCATTAAAGGGGGGCTCTGCTGTGTACATTTCAGTAAAAAGAAGCTTTGCAGTTTACACTTAATTAAAGGGGGCCTCCACTGTGGAAATTACATTAAAGGAGGGCTCTGCGGTGGAAATTACATTAAAGGGAGGCTATGCAGTGGACATTTCATTAAAAGGAGGCTATGCAGTGGACATTTCATTAAAGGGTTGCTCTGCAGTGGACATTACATTAAAGGGGGGCTCTGCTGTGGACATTACGATAAAGGGGGGCTCTGCAGTGGACATTACATGCAGTAGCTGCATTTCCTTCCCTAGGCTTATACTCCAGTTAATGATTTTTTTTGTGATATAATTAGGCGCCTCGGCTTATACTCGGGTATGTACTGAATGTATATTTTTTTCCTCAAAGTGAAAAGGCCAAAGACAAGGGGTATTATAATGTCCCTTTTTCTGTAGCCTCTTCTTTTGTAGACAGACAACAGAAAAAGAAACACTATGAGGGGCTACAGAGGGGGGCAGCTGCAGGAAAGGGGCGTTTTAGCCTGAGAGCTGCTGGAAATGGCACATTAAATGGCAGGGAGCATATGTGACAGCTTCTCTAACAATTCTGTCATCCATGGGTACCCCAATTGATTATTGCCACTAAGCCCAGTACATAACTCTTTGATGGTTCAAGGGGTAAGGTGATGGGTAGGGGGGTCGATTTATAAATCGTCTCAGGCAGCATAGAGGCTAGGTACACCCCTGGTGATACTTATAATTTACATTTCACTTGTTACCAAGAATGACAGATGATGGGGAATGTTTACTTACCCATCCTGACATTTTCCCTGAAAGTGCATTGCCCGACCGGAATGCACTCTGCCGCGAATCACTACGATCAAGCGCCATATATCCTGCATGTGTCACTTCCCCGCTCAGGTCCGCCAGATTTCACCTTCCTCTTCCTGGTGCATGTAAGTGCTTTAATTTGTGACAAAATTTGAAAGTTACATCCCGTGCTCAGTCCGAATCAGTCGACCGTCCGATGGCCGCCCCGCCCTGATTTCTGACGCATGGAAGCAGCGCAGCCACGCCACAATCTGACCGCGTGTGACACAATCCCCTGTTATATACCTGTCACAGCGATACAAATCCCAAAAACGTCAGAAAATCCAACGAAAGTGCGGCCGTGTACCCTCAGTAAATAAGTCCCAATATTTAACCTTTCTCAATTCAAACGACCAATAAGATGCATATACATATTTTTCTCATATTCTCAATCAGAATAAACCTTTGCTGTTTTAAGTAAGTTTGTATTATTCATATTTGCCAAATGACAAAATAATGAAAGCGAGAATTTATTAAGCCATTTTTCTAACTTTCTGCAAAGTCAAAAGTTTACTTACATTTTATTTGAATTTTATTTGATTTGACAAATTTTGATTTGTCCTTAAACTGTTTGAATTGTGTCAAACGCTTGGCCCATACCTCCTCACAGAACTGGTGTAGTCATGTTTAGTTTTGCCCATAAATCTTTAAAGGATTGAGATCAGGCTTTGTTATGGCCGCTCGAAACATTGACTTTATTCTCCTTAAACCACTTTCCAACCAGTTTGTCAGTAGCTTAGAATTATTGTCCAGTTGGAAGACACATTTGCATTTAAGCTTTAACTTCCTTTCTGATGTCTTGAGATGTCCTTTAGTATTGCTACATAATGGGACAGACTTATCAAGTTGTCTAAAAGTAAGAATGTTCTTAGTTGCCCATGGCAACCAATTACAGCTTTCTTAGTTTCTTTTGGAGTAATGGCTCCAATGGTTTTGATGGTTTCACTGTGGATAATTTATTTACAAACTTTGCATTTCTGCAAACAGGAAGGTCCTTCGACCTAAGCGGAAGAGTTTTTATTCAAATTTAACTTTTATTGATCATTTATTTTAAACCATACGAAATATTTTCCAATGTGTTTAAACAAACAAAAAATATATTAAAAATAGGAATGGTGGGAAAAGAAATTGAATTTTTCTTTTGGGCAAGGAGGAGAATGTTATGAATTTGAGATGAATTCACATTTAACGTATAGAATTTAGGGAGTTGGAGCCCACAGATAGGTGTTAGTAGGTTAACTGTGCTACATTCGCCCTTTTCTAGATAGTTTAAGGCTATTAATGAATAAAGATTTTTCTTGCGAATCTTGACTACAGTTATTCAAGGGATGAATTCTAACTGTTGTGAGTGTTGCACCTCACTCTTGATAATACCCCTCACTTTGGGGTGTTTTAACCGTATAGGCTCCCGGGCTGCGGTCAAATTATCAATTGCTAGGTACGCACGGTATTTGTTATAATATCTTCGCTATACGTTATTAAATGCGGTAAATTCGCCGACATAACAAATCGGTCATGAATAACAGCTAAGATATATTAGGAATCTGTGCGTCCACGAACATCATATAGACTTGATCATACCTTCGAAAGAGAATAAGCAAAGCCCGATTATCGGTGATTTACATGATTCTCCGTTAGTTATTCTTGTCACCATGACGACAATAGGCCAATATTAATGACGTAGTTCCACACACACTCTCGGACCAATCGTAGAGGAGGACCAGAAAGGCGGCTCAACAGCTGTGATGCCAGCATGACATACTTGCAGCCTATTAGCTTCCTTCCGACACACTCCCGTTTCATGACATCACTAACCAAAGTTATAAAGCGGGTGGGAGCACGCTGACAGCCTCAAATCAGCCCCGTTACCCCCTGTAGACGCTATCTCATGGCGAAACATGTCGGGGGGGCTGTTTGAATGTGTGTAATTTTAGTTTGAGTGGTGTCTGAGGATTAGAAAGAGATAATAATGCCAGAACACAGCAGCATTGACTGGCAGCAATGAGAGCAGGAATAGGAGAGGGAATGAATGTGTGAATGAATGAGGGTTTTTTAAAAACACAAAAGGCAGTGAACCCAATAAGTGTTTTGAAATAGACAACTAGCGGTTATCTTTGATCCACATTGAATTTACCGCATTCAATAACTTATAGCGAAGATATTATAACAAATACCGTGCGTATCTAGCAATTGATAATTTGACCACAGCCCGTGAGCCTATACTTTTAAAACACCCCAAAGTGAGGGGTATTATCAAGAGTGAGGTGCATTGTGGATAATGACACACTCTTACCAGCTTCAGCATCTTCACAAGGCCTTTTGTTCTTGGGTTGATATTCACATTTTGGACCAAAGCAAATTAATCTCGGGGACACAGAACCTGTCTCCTTCCTGAACTGTATGATGGTTGGACATTCTCGTCTTTTTTTTGCATATAATTGTTTGTACGGATGAAGAAGGCATCTTCTAGTTTGTGGAAATTGCATCCAGGGATGAACCAGACTTGTGGAAGTTCACAATTCTCTTCCTGGTATCTTGGCTGATTTCTTTACACTTTCCCATGATGTTACAAAATGAAGAAGTGTGTTTCAGGTGTGCCTTCAAACACACCTAAAGGTTTATCTCTAATTAACTCAGAAGTTGCCAATAAATCAGAAGGTTCCAAAGATATGACATCATCAAATGGGTTGTCCCAAATTGTTTCAAGATATAGTAATCTTTCTGTATGCAATATATAAATAAAGGAATTATTATTAATCTTTCTGTATGTAAACTTTTCGCTTTGCAGAATGTGAGGTAAGGTTAGGAGAGTTAGACATAGAAGAAGGACATTACGTTCATTGGGATGTAGCCTCTAGAGATGAACAGAAGAAATGGCTACATCACAGGAGACGTCTCACCTGAGCTTCTTCTCTATAACAAAACATTTGACTCTTCTCTGCCATTGAATGGGGAAGGAGGTTTTTGTACGGCTCCGTATCACTGTCTGAGAGGGAACATTGCAACCTGCTGACAGTAATAATCTGCTGCATCGTCTTCTGTCACTTTGATTGTAAACTCGAAGTCAGTTCCAAATCCAGATCCAGTGACCCGGTCTGGGACTCCTGTGTATTGGGTGGTAGCGCCAAATATTAGAAGCTTTGGCCATTCTCCTGGTTTCTGTTGGTAGACTAACCAGCTGCCCATACCAGCACTGGCTGTACATGAGATGGTGACTGTCTCTCCCGGGAAACAGAGATATTATCTGGAGATTGGGTCAGTAATGTATTTCTATCATAGCTGTAATATATTGTTACATTGGGGCACATTTACTTACCTGTCCCTTGGAGTTCAAAGAAAGTGCATTGTGCCGCGATTCACTAAGATCGTGTGCCCGATATCCTGCGTGTGTCGCTTCTTTGCTCAGGTCCGCCGGAGATCTAATCTCCTTCTTCTTTCCGGTGCATGTAAGTGCATTGTCTTGCAACACAATTTGGAAGTTAAATCCTGCACTCAGTCAGATCGTCCGACGGCACGCCCCCAAATTTGTGTCACACGGAAGCCACCGCAGCCGCGCCACAATCCAATCACATTCCCAGTGCAGATACTTGTTAAATATGACCCTTGGCAACAGACGTTTGGCAACATCTGCAAGTTGTTCTTCACACATATTGTTCTTCAAATACTATTGCGGAGAACACCGTTCTGCACGCGTGTCTCCGGAACAGATCGCAGATGTTCCCGAACATCTGCAATCTATTCTGCACTGTGTTCTTTCACTGTTTTCTTCAATTAAAAGATTAAATTAAATGTTTTAATTGTATTTTTCTACTCTTCTTCACTTCTTTTTTTTTAATTAAATGCTCGTTATCGAGCACTGCAAATACTCGTCCGAGCAACGAGCCGGTCCGAGTATGCTAATACTCGACCGAGCATCAAGCTCGGACGAGTATACTCGCTCATCACTAATAAAGATATAAAATTGTCATTTTTTGGTGAAGAATCAACAACAAGTGGGACACAATTTAGTGGATAAACTTAAAAGTGGGGCGTGCAATAGCATTTTTCTTATCTCTTATTTTTTTTCAGACTGCAATATTTTTCTTCCAGAATGGTCCTTTATTTTGATCCATCCATCTTCCCATCGATTTTACCCACCTTCCCTGTCCCTGCTGAAGAAAATCCCAAACCATGATGCTGCCACCCCTAGCGGTGACAGTGGGAATGGGGTGTTCAGTGTGATGAGTTGTGTTGCTTTTACACCAAACATATCTTTTGACATTGTGGCCAAAAGGTTTGATTTTGGTTTCATCTGACCAGAGCACCTTCTTCCACATGTTGGGTGTCTCCCAGGTGGCTTGTGGTGAACTTTCAACAAGACTTTTTTTTGGATATCTGTGAGAAATGGCTTCTTCTTGCCCCTTCCATAAAGGGCAGATTTGGGCAGTGTACGACGGATTGTTGCCAAATAGAAAGACTTTCCAACCTCAGCTGCAGATCTCTGTAGTTCATCCAGAGTGAACAGGGGCCTCTTGGCCGCATCTCTGATCAGTCTTCTCCTTGCTTGAGATGAAAGTTTAGAGGGGTGGCTGGGTCTTGGTGGATTTGCACTGGTCTGATGCTCCTTCCATTACAATATGATGCTTGCATAGGCTCCTTGAGATGTGTAAAGTTTGTATCCAAATCCGGCTTTAAAATCCACAACCGAAACACGGACCTGCCTGTGGTGTCTCTTCATGATGCTGAACCCACAGACTTACGTCTCACTTTTCAGTTTTTTTTTTCTTCAGTATTTTTTACAAAAGTTTAAACTTTCTAATAAATTTCGTTCCACTTCACAACTGTATGTCACACTTGATTACAATTTTATATCTTTATGTTTGACGCCTGAAATGTGGCAAAATGTAGAAAAGTTCATGGACAATATAGTGATATGTGGAGTGTGGCAAACCCCACACACCAAAGAGCAAACACGGAGTGCACCTACTCTACCAAGACACAGAATTGAACCCTTAAGTTCCACCAGCTTCCACAAAATGGCATCCTTTGGCAAAATTTACTCCACGCACTCGGCACTCAAATTCACTGCCACCACCAACAAGTTACTTATACTAAGAAGGCCGTAGACACCTCAACCACACAGACAATGCACACTGATGATTCACACAGAACATGCAATCGCTATATACACTGTGTTAAATAACCTGGTAACATAATACCTTCATAAACTTAGATTCTTTAAGGCTACAAGCAAAGGCTTATTAAAGTCAACACTTTAATAAAAAATACAATACACTCGGGGGGCGTGGCCGGCAGCGCATGGAGTGAGACGTGTCTCCTTGAGCTCCGTGTTTCCCGACCTTAAACCAGCACACTGCGGCTATTCTACCGAGGATTTTCAGTATTTTCGGCAACATTAGAGACTCACTTCTAACCTACAGCATGGGAAGAGCTAAAAAGAAGACGGGTCCCACAAAACTTACGGAATTCTTTCCGTGCACGAGATCGCAAAATGGCGGCGGTGGCGTGGGAGCTGAAGCGCCAGCATTTCAACCCGCGGGATCCCCGGGACCCTCAAGATTCTCATCAGAGGCTTCATCTCCAGCACTAACCTCTCAACGGGACCTGAGAGGCTTAAACCCTAGAGACCGGGAGACGCCAACGAGCTCTCCAGATCACTATTCCTCCGGGAAGCATGTGACGCAGCAGGTGAGCCACCAGCAGCACAATACCCCTGCAGACTCCCCGATATTTAGACCAGTGTCGGAAGATTTATTAAAAACGCTTATGGGAGAGTTACGTTCTTCCCTACACCATGATATACAATCTGCATTGCAGACCTTTCAAAGCGAATGTGTAGTTTTGGGGGAACGTACTGCGCACGTGGAATCTAAGATGGCGGAACTCACCTCTGCGCATAACGAGCTGGTGGATCTCAGCAACAATTTGGAGGAGGAGGTGAAAAGCCTGCGACTAAAAGTGGCTGACATGGAGGACAGGTCCCGCAGGAAATATGTTAGGTTCCGCGGAATTCCAGAAATAGTCAAGCCTGAAGCCTTAGAGGAGTTTCTGACAGATTTGTTTGTAACCCTTCTTCCGGGTACCCCTCAAGCGGACCTCCTCATTGACAGAGTCCATAGACTACCTAAGGCTAAGGAGCTCCCTCCTTCGATTCCTAGGGATGTAATTGCACGCCTGCATTTCTTCCATTTCAAAGACAAGTTGATGAAAGCTGCAAGAGAAGTTGAAGACCTGCCTGAACGATTTAGAGACATTTCTCTATATGCGGACTTGTCAGCGGCTACCTTAGCCCGAAGAAGGGAATTCCAAGAAACTGCTAGAATTTTGCGAGCACACAATATCCCATACAAATGGGGGTTCCCCGTTAAATTGATAGTAAGCAAAGATGGCAGGAAGATTGTTGTTAATAGTCCGATGAAGCTTCAACAACTCATCCAGGAATGGGGGCTACTGAGAAAAGAAGGAGGTCTTGATCCACCAAAGGCTCCGAATTCTCACCGAGTAGAAGAAGAATGGTCAACTGTCACAAGAACCTGAAGTTGTCTCCTGAAAGGACGTTAGATCGTTATTTGAAAATACCCGGTTGGTGAAATAGTTAATTATAGGTCGGGTACGGTGTTATGTTGGTCGTTGAGTACTCAACATACACGGGGATTTTTCCTTTGTTCACTATGTGACATACGTCACAGCGGTTATTTTAAAGAAATGTTTTTTGGTTCATGTTTTTGTATTTTACAGGCAAGCTCAGATTGTATTGTGGTTTGAATGCACAGTAAATGTCATGATTCTAGGATGGTGTAATCTGAAATGCATATGGATCCATTATGGGGTTAAGGATTACTTCAGTAAATGTTAAAGGGCTAAATAGCCCTTATAAAAGGTCTAGAATGTGGAAGGAAGCTGTAGATTCGAAAGCAGATATATTCTGTGTTCAAGAGACACACATTAACCATGAGGATATCTTTAGATTGCATCACAAACAATACCCATATATTTTTGTAGCCCCAGCAACTGACAAAAAACGAGGAGTCCTAATAGCGATTAAGAAATCAGTAGCTTTCTCTATGATAGACAACATTATAGACAAACAAGGTCGTTATGTAATACTAATATGCTCTATTAATAATATCATATATACAATTGTGTCAATATATGCTCCGAATACTAAACAGCTTGCATTTTATAAATCCATTTTTTCTAAAATTAATATTCACAAAAAAGGTTCGGTACTCCTAGCGGGGGATTTTAACATGATTATGTGGCCCACAATGGATAGCACTAAACCAGCAAACAAGGATAGTGGTTCAGAACTATTTGAATTGGTGCATGGAGAGGCGTTACTGGACGTTTGGAGATTGCAGCATCCCCAAGAAAGGGATTACTCTTTCTATTCACATCCGCATAAAACGTATTCGCGGATAGACCTATTTCTAGTCGATCACATGCTATTTGCAAGGATCAAACAGTCTAAAATAGACACAATATCATGGTCAGACCATGCCCCTATTCATATGGAAATTGAGGAACAATATGAAAAACCTCGCTCAGCTCAATGGAGACTTCCTAATTATATACTACACCATAAAGCATTTAAAGAGCAAACCTTGTCCACATTAAAAGAGTTCTTTGCGGACAACGACAATAATGAAGTATCGGATGAAATGTTATGGTGTGCGCACAAAATGCATATGAAAGGGCATTTTAAAAATATCGGAGCAAAAAACAGAAAGATAACAGAGGAAAAACGCCTGCATATTTTATCTGCATTGACGCTTCTCCATGCACTAAACAAAAGTTCAATATGTCAACATAGAATAGGAATGATAGCTGAACTACAACAACAACTAAAAGAACTAGATCTGTATAAATATGAAAAAGCTTTCAATAAAATGAAAGCAAGGCATTATTCATTAGGAAATAGAGCGGGAAAGGTATTGGCGGCGCAACTTAAAAAAAGGGAAGCACAAAACAGAATCCCATTTATAGTCAATAAAAATAATACAAAAATCTTTGACCCACAACATATGACAGAAGTCATGGCAGAGTATTACTATACTCTATATAATTTGAAGGAAGATAAAAACACTCCCCAGCCACAAATTTCAGATATACAGAAATTTCTTGACTCAGTCAATCTACCGGCTTTAAAAACAGAACAAGCGAATTCAGTATCTGAATTAATATCGGCATCCGAAATATCGAAAGCAATTAACTCTCTGAAAAACAATAAAGCCCCTGGCCCAGATGGGCTGACAAATGATTATTATAAAGTTTATGCTCCTGTCTTAGTACCGCACTTAGTCAAAGTGTTCAACGTAGCTCAAACCTCAGGTAAATTCCCTAAAGAGATGTTGATGGCATCTATAAGTACTCTACCTAAACCAGGCAAAGAACCTGATAGGCCCTCAAATTTCCGTCCTATCTCTCTTTTAAACACGGATCTTAAGTTGTATTCAAAAATAATAGCTGACAGGGTGGCTCTATTATTACCGGAACTTATCTATCAAGATCAAGTGGGGTTTGTTAGAGGAAGGGTCACTTATGATGGGACGGGACGTTTTATAAATTTAATTAATCATGTGGAGAGAACCCAAACGCCTTCTCTGCTCCTTTCTTTGGACGCAGAGAAGGCGTTTGACAGAGTCCACTGGGGCTATCTTGAGGAGGTCCTTAAAAAATTTGGTTTTTCCTCCATGGCTATAATAAGCATTAAAGCTCTCTACAATGGTCCCTCTGCATTTGTGTCCATGTCGGGATACTCATCATCGCCATTCGTAATTACGAATGGAACCCGGCAAGGGTGCCCATTATCACCCTTAATATTTGCACTTGTTATGGAACCCCTAGCTGAAAGTATAAGGGCGTCAGCAAGTATACGGGGTATCAGAATAGCCGCCCAAGAGCATAAAATTGGGTTATTTGCTGATGACGTGATAATTGCTTTGACAACCCCGCTTGAATCACTTAGGGCAGTCCAGTCCTTATTGAACAAGTTTAGCATTATATCGTATTACAAACTTAATGCTAGCAAGTCACTAATTCTAGGTATGCATATACCAGCTGACCTGCTGGAAAAAATCAAATCTGAATTTCCCTTTCAGTGGGCAACGGATCATGTCTCGTATTTGGGCATAAAGTTGAGTTTCCCAACTTCTAAACTCTTCCATCTAAATTACGTCCCTTTACTAGAAGACATTGAAAAAGAACTACTTACTTATGCTAAAATGTATATCTCCTGGGTAGGAAGAGTGGCGGCTATAAAAATGATGGTATTGCCCAAAATTCTATATATCTTTAGGAACGTCCCGATCCTTGTCACAAGAGCCTACTTAAAAAAGTTACAAAGCTTAATAAATAAATATGTATGGTTGTATGGAAGACCCCGAGTAGCGACAAAAATCTTATACCGCCATCAAAAGAAAGGAGGATTGGGCTTACCATGCATAGCCAATTACTATGATGCAGCCATTCTAGATCAAACCAGACAATGGTTGATCCAATCTCCCCCTAAACATTGGATACAAATGGAAAGTGACGCTTTCCCTTCCATTCCAATGGCAGCACAATTATGGGCGATAACGTTAAAATGCAAAGTGCCTCAGCCTACATTCTGTACGTCCATAGCGGGTCTAAACAGATGGGAACACTACACTAATAATATTCCTGTCCTTACTTTGAAAGTGAAAGATTTACCTCTTAAGTGGATATCGTACCTAGTGTCGGATTTGGATTTTAAAAATTGGATTGATATGGGGGTTAATACAATTGCAGATATATGGGAAGGTGACCATTTATGGGCATTTTCAGAGATTAAATCTAAATACTCAATCCCAACTCATGACTTCTACAAATATTTACGCTTACGACATGTTATTTCAAATATCTTAAAAGATAATAAAACGTCAAAAACTTTATTTGATTTAAACTTTTTTCACCCTACAAAATTAGCGAAAGGCATTAGCTTGGGATACAAACAAATTGAAAAATTATCAATGTCCCAAACCCTCCCCCAACTTAAACAATGGGAGAATGATCTGGAGGTAGAGATAGATGGTGATACATGGGAGGCATCCTTTCAAATTATGACAAAGCTGTCTAAATGTGCGTCGCATATGGAGATTAGAAGGAAAATTTTATATAAATGGTATTATACTCCCGCAAAGTTAGCACGAATATACCCTACTTTGTCAAACTTATGTTGGAGATGTAGAAAGGATAAAGGAACTCTACTTCATATATTTTGGTCTTGTTCAAAACTTGTGGGATTCTGGGCTCAACTACAAAAGTTGGTACAAAACATAATAAAACGGTCATTTGAGTTAAAACCAGAATTAGTCTTATTGGGGGTGGGTTTAGAAGTTCTTACTTCTGAAGAAAGAATCATAGTATACCATTTAACAACTATCGCCATTTCCCTATTGGCGTCACTATGGAAATCAAAAGAAATACCATTATTTAGCGAATTAACCAGGCGTATGAATGTAATATGCAATATGGAAAGAATAGTGGCGTTTCAAGACGGGAAACCTAGTCTGTTTTATAAGTGCTGGGATATGTGGTTATCATCAGTTTTCTATAAAGCTACTATAAATGCCATAAATAATGTATAATTAACAGCAAGCAATAGTTACCTATATGACTGAAGGAATCCTAGAATATAAATCCTAGAATATAAATGAGATAGTAATATCTTTCTTTTAGAAATTTAATATAGACTTGCCTAGTTTGGTTTAAGTTGGTTTAAGTTACTACGTATGTTATATGCGACTATTATTATAAATATACTAAAATAGAGCTCAAAAGGATGAACAAAGTATGTATACATTAATGCACAGCACAATGATGTATGATTACTGCGTATGTATATGTTGGAAGCTCTAATAAAAATGTTATTTTAAAAAATACAATACACTCAAAACATAAACTTGTCAGATTAAAATAAAAGAAAAGGGTGTTACAAAAGATATACATACTATACAAAAAAAAAACAGTTATGGGAAAAAGGAAACAAAACCCTTACTATGGGATAGAGAAAGGCAGCTTGGCCGGAGGACACAGCGTAGACTTCGGGACACCTTTCTAATGAATAGAGTCCTCAGAACTGTTGCAGGTTTACTAATTTAAACCCAGTGGGTTTTTGAACCCCACTCCTGGCTGTGATGTCACTGTGAGGGGGAGATCTGCATCTTTAACCTCTTTCCAGAGAGGAACTTGCTGAGTTTGGGGCTTTATTAAAACCCCAGAAGTTTTGATTGGATGATGGCACAACCATGCCACTGCTTCCAATCACCAGGATACCTCGCTACCTTTTACCCCATACCAAATTTGGGGTATCTAGGTCTAACCTTAGGGATGTTCTGCAATTGGCTGGGTTCCCATGTAGCTAGGCTTTTGATACCTGGTCCATGAGGATATCTCGACTCTACAACTCTCCCTTGTAACCAGGGACTCAGAATTATTAATTATGTCCCAGTTATAGACAGCTATGATATTTCTTTGTTTGGTTTTGGAGGGAAAGTAATACACAGTCTACTATTCCTTTGATCTCTCCTTCCCCAGAGATGAGCCAGCAGAGGTGTGAATACTTACACTTGCTGCAGAAAACGCTTCCTCCTAACCTTTGGTCACAGTGAGACCTCCTGGGGTGACAGATTCTAACTAGCCCATCATTTTCTGGCCAGTTGTAAACATAATTAACATTTGCCAGTCAGTAATAAACTTAAGAAGCCACAATGAAAGAGAAAAAATGTACAGCTGGTGCAATTTTATTACATGGAGTATAATCATTTCTGATATCTATTTATATATGCAATTATTTTATACTTAAAGGGGTGTTCCCATGAAGACAAGATTCTTAAATATACTCAGGATAACAAAATAACACATTCTCTAATTCACTGTTATTAACAAAAAACAGGATTTCACAGATATAATTCCAGCCTGACTCTGTTATTCCTGGTGTACACAATTTCAGATGCCCTGGGTTCCGACCATAAATTTTCTGATTTAGGGTCTGGCATGAGTTTTCTCATAAATATCTTCTCCTATCTGCACGCTGCTCTGTGTCGCTGCATCAGCCCCTCCCCCCGGCATTACAAGACGAGTTCACACACATGGACTTCCTGTCGCCAAGAAGCAGTGTGAGGAGACTAAATCTACAAGCTACAGATAAAATAATGTCTTTATCTGAGGGAGGCATAGAGCGGAGAGTAAACATCACTAGGGGATTAAAATGTGAGAACTTTCTTTCATAGCAAAACCCCTTTACGAGTAATTCTGAATTATTCTACGGGGCACATTTACAAGGACCGTGTACCAGTTTTCCGTCGGACTTTGCACGTTTTTTTATGTGCTAACTGCTTGCACAGGTATTTAAGAAGTCTCTCCACCACAGAAGAGTGACACATACCTCATGTTAAAGGTGGTTCATATTTAGAATCTGTAAAATCTGTGCACACTACACAGGCGAATTGCGCTATTTTATAGTAAATGTGCCCCAATATCGTGCTAATTCCTTATGACTTTTAATGGGGAAGGGGGCCCCAATTGAATTTGTTGTCTCAAGCAGCAGAAAGGTGAATCCTAGTTAAAACTCTAGACCAAGTTATCACATCTGGCTGATGAGTGGAACATATAAAAAATAAGAATCTTCTCTACCAGTAAATGAGGAAGGAGGTTTTTGTACGGCTCTGTATCACTGTGTGAGAGGGAACTGTATATGCTGCTGACAGTAATAATCTGCTGCATCGTCTTCTGTCACTTTGATCATCAACTTAAAGTCGGTTCCAGATCCAGATCCAGAGAACCGGTCTGGGACTCCTGTGTGTCTGGTGGTTGCATAATATATAAGAAGCTTTGGAGGCTGCCTGGGTTTCTGCTGGTACCAGGCCAGGAGATTCTGTGAGTTCCCACTATAATAGACACTTTGACTGGCTGTACATGAGATGGTGACTGTATCTCCGGGGGACACAGACACATATTCTGGGTCCTGGGTCATCACAATCTCTCCACAGGAAACTTGGAGGAGAAAGAGAAGAGATAATGGTGACAATGATAGAAATGTGAGCCTTCTCCTCTTACTACATGTATACAGGGATGTCCTATGTCTTCTCCTCTATCCACATAGTATAAACCTCCCTGGACATTACCTTGTATGTAAAGATACAGCGCACAGAGCAGAGATCTCAGGGGAACCATCTTCATTGTTCTGGACGCTCACACACACAGATCATTGGTTTCATGTCTTATTTATATCACATGAAATCTCCAGAGAGACGACGTCATACAGGAAATATGTAAACCAATAAAAAGGGGAAGGCAGATGTGATGCAAAAGTTATCAATCTTTAATAAATACACAAATACATGATAAAACCAATTTAAAGTCCCATATAGGGAAAAACAAAAGCAAAAGATGCCCCTAGACCCAGTTATTCTAATCAAAATAGTTAATCCTAAAGTAGGATGTAGCAAAAATAAGTGTAACTCGGCTCAGGTAATGTTAAGGTACAAGATATAATGCTGCAAATGGTAAGTTCCCACATACAGAGAGAGCAATAGCGTAAAGAGATAAGGTTATCTACATTACCAATAGGAGTCAGACCTGGGAGGACGGGAGATCACAAATGCCCCGCACGTATCGGCCGTCAAGCGGTCTTCCTCACCTGCTTAAATGCGTGCGTCAGGGAACAGACGCACCATCGTGTGCAAACTTGTTTTTAGGATGGTGGGAGGAGAATGTTGTCTTCCGCTTGGAGGCCTTTAAGAACATAGTGTCTGGATGGTATCGATATATAGATGACATTTTCCTCCTGTGGACTGGCTCGAGAACAGAATGTCAGGACTTTATTTTGAACCTGAATATGAACCCCTGGCATATCAAGCTTACATCTCAGAATCATCGGTCTATTTTTTGGACATTACCATCTCATATGCGCACCCTTACCACTTCATTATTTCGTAAAACAACAGCAACAAACAGTCTTTTACATTTTTCTTGTTTTCACCCGCAACACCTGAAGAATGAAATACCGACTGGGCAGTTCCTGAGGCTCAAACGTAATTGCAGCAATGACACCATGTCAGGGATTTAACCTCCCGCTTCAAGAACTGTGGATATCCACAGAAAATTATCTCTGGGGCATTCACACGTGCGGAGAACAGTAATCGCAGTGATCTCCTTCAAACAAAAATTCGGCCGACTGATTCCAAGCCCAGGTGAGTTACGGTCTTCAATAATCAGTGGAGTGAACTCTATGATGTTTTCAATCGCAATTGGGGAATTTTAAAGAGTGACGCAAGACTTATTCCGTTCCTCACAGAAAAACCGCAACTCACCGAATGACGTTCCAAAAATCTAAAAGACATCCTTACGAACAGCCACTTGTGCCCAGGTACTCCATTGGATAGAGGAATTCGCTTATGGGGCTCTTTCCCCTGCGGCAACTGTTTAGTTTGCCCACACATGATTCGGACAACGGAATTTGCCGACCCTACTCATGCATGGTAGGTTCAAAATCAGGGAGTACATTCATTGTAAGACAAAAGGAACTATCTATGTCCTACTCTGCCCCTGCCCAAAGTTATACGTGGGTCAAACTACCCAAGAGCTCCCTAGAAGGTGTCAACAACACCTCTCTACCATCAACACTGCTGCTTCTGATTTACAGAAAGGCGAGACCATTACATCAGTGGCCTCCAATTTCCTCCAGTACCATCGAAGCCATACCCAGGATCTTTGCATTATCGGCTTGGAGAAGCTCTCACAAAGCTTTCGAGGGGGTAGCATGACTCTCCGGTTACTCAGGAGTGAATCAAGGTGGATTTACACGGTAGCTCCCAAGGGCTACAATGAAGAACTACTCTTCACAGGTCATTACAAAAATAAACAATAATTATAATATCTGTTTTGCCCCATTCTTTGGGTATTTCCTTCTTCATGCACACCATTGCTTCTGTTAGCTCCATGTAATCTATTTCTCTTATCTCTGTTACATTTTTTTGTACAACCTTTGCACTTTCTTACTGGGTTTCACCTGGCTGTTTACAATTGGACCCCCTATCTAATTTTGTTTTGTTTGGGCCCTCTTCACTTGCACTTTCTCATTGGTCTCATTCAGTTGCTCACACTTGGACCCTATATATGTTGTTTTGCTTTGGGCCCTCCTAACTTGCACCTTTTACTTCATCTTATTTGGTGGCTCACACTTGGACCCCCTATATATGCATGATTTAGGTTTGCTTCGGGCCCCTGAATTTAAGCAGATTTGGTCACTTATATAATGAATAATAATTTTTTTTTTCGTTTATTTCTCACTAGAAAGGAGGTTTTTAATTTCTCACCGCAATGCATTTCTCTTTGAAGATGGAGATCTACTGGAGTTTCCAACAGTTCTTTTGCATATTTTACCAGTGTTTAGTCTTTGCCCTCAATTATATGTAGTACTTGCTGTGCATCCCTGTTTCGGTCCTTTGTTCTCTCCCCAACATGAAATTATAATGCCACTATGTGCTATTATGCATATTACTAAGTGATCCTTATGGATTGTGATTCTTATTATTAATTAATTATTTAGTCATTGGATAATGTATTTATTTGGTATCAATTGTTGTGTCTGCTCTGTCAGGGTATGGCACCTCCTGGATCAGTTCTGCAAGTTGGATTGCCTCTACTGAGTTGACCCTGGTATGTAGAGATGAGCAGACCAGATGGTTGCATTGAGGTTTGGTGTGTGACAGAGAAACGCCTGGATAATTATAGCCATGGATAGTTGCTAGGTTTAGTTCGGTCGTCAATCTGGCAATATGTCCGGCTCAGACGGCCAAATCTGAACCCAATCTTCTCTACTGGCTTGCTCTTTTGAATATTTCTTTCCCCTTTGTCATGTGACAAAGTCCACAGTAAAGGGTTTGCAGACAAATTTTATACATATGACATATCTTTTCTCAGGAGAAGATATACTAAGCAAATTCCCCATCATGAATATGTTTTCTTACATGAGAATGAGGAAGGAGGTTTTTGTACGGCAACTGTATCACTGTGTGACTGGAAACTGTGCTCCCTGCTGACAGAAATATTCTGCCGCATCGTCTTCTGTACATCCATTAATTGTCAGCGTGAATTTAGTTGTGGCTCCAGATCCTTGAAATCTTTCTGGGATTCCTGATGGTCGTTCACTGACCTTTTGTATAATTAGTCTTGAAGGTTTTCCTGGTTTTTGTTGGTACCAGTTTATTATATCATACTTCAAAGTTGGGTGAAGAAGACTCTCACTGGCTGTACATGAGATGGTGACTGTATCTCCGGGGAATACGGATACAATTTCTGGGTCCTGGGTCATCACAATCTCTCCACAGGAAACTTGGAGGAGAAAGAGAAGAGATAAAGGTGACAATGATAGACATGTGAGCCTTCTCCTCTTACTCCATGTATACAGGGATGTCCTATGTCTTCTCCTCTATCCACATAGTATAAACCTCCCTGGACATTACCTTGTATGTAAAGATTAGAGATGAGCGAACACTAAAATGCTCGGGTACTCGTTATTCGAGACGAACTTTTCCCGATGCTCGAGTGCTCGTCTCGAATAACGAACCCCATTGAAGTCAATGGGAGACTCGAGCATTTTTCAAGGGGACCAAGGCTCTGCACAGGGAAGCTTGGCCAAACACCTGGGAACCTCAGAAAAGGATGGAAACACCACGGAAATGGACAGGAAACAGCAGGGGCAGCATGCATGGATGCCTCTGAGGCTGCCTAATCGCACCATTATGCCAAAATTATGGGCAACAGCATGGCCATGACAGAGTGACAGAATGAAGCTAGATAGCATCTAAAACATCCAATAATTGACCCTGACACTATAGGGGACGCAATGCAGAGGCAGCGGCAGCAGGCTAGAGAGTGGCATGGCGACATACCCTAATTGGACTCAGGCTTCAAACCAATGGGTGTCAGAGAGGAACCAAAGGAGGTGAGCAAGAAGCGCTCAAATAATATCGGTACATGATAAAAGTTTGCCAGTATATTTTGTGGATTACACAGCAGGGTGGCGACAAAGTTAACATGGAAGCCATGAAAACAACCCAAAATTCTGCCTGACACAGCTCGTTTGATAAGGGGACCATGTATGCTTACAGTTCATGCCAGTCGCTGCACTGGCTGCCAGTCTCCTTTCGAATACAGTTTAAAATAATAATAACCCTCATCCATAAAGCTCTGTATAATGCTGCACCCCCCTACCTCTCCTCTCTTATCTCAGTCTATCGCCCAACCCGTGCTCTTAGATCCGCCAGTGATCTTAGATTAACGGACCTCCCACTCGCGTCTCCAAGACTTCTCTAGAGCTGCACCAATTCTATGGAATGCTCTGCCCCGGACTATCAGACTAATACCTAACCTCCAAAGTTTCAAACGTGCTCTTAAAACCCATTTCTTTAGGCAAGCCTATAACACTCATTAACTGCATGAAGTTTTAACTCTTCTACTAACCCGTCCTGTGTCGTCCTCCCATCTGTTATCCAGCAACCAACAGGCACCAGACTTCTCTGCAGTCCCATTCACCCTGGACCTGGTATATAAGATGACGGCTGAGTGGTTCAAGCGACAGCAATTCCATTTATTATATTTTTTTCTATTCCCTAAGAAGAATGGCTTGACCATTAAATATTCTTTTACCTCGTGTTACCCCATCATCTTCATAAACCGTAAGCTCTGGCGAGCAGGGACCTCACTCCTGTTGTTCCATACAAATGTTGTGCTCTGTTACATTACATTTGTATTTGTTTCCTATGATTTGTAAAGCGCTACAGAATATGATGACGCTATATAAATAAAGATTATTATTATTATTATGGAGGCAGTGAACTAGTAGTAGATTAAAGGTGCTGCAACTATGTTAGTTGGATCTTGGGATGGAGCTGGCGCTCTGCAGCCAGGCGAGCTTTCGCCAATCCAAGCCCCTGTCTCTAGGCTACTCCCCAAACAGCACTTCTAAGAACCTTTTGTATAAGATCAAGTGTAGTAGCGTTCTTATAAGTTTAGGATATGGCGGGTGAGGGGAATGTAAACAGATGCGCAAGAAGCGCTGAAATAATATCCCTAAATGGTAAAAGTTTGCAAGTATATTTTGTGGATTACACAGCAGGGTGGCGACAAAGTTAACAACTTTGATGTGGAATGCCCTGTAATAGCTCTTGGGCGGTGTGCCTTTTATCGCCTAGGCTCAGCAGTTTCAGCACCGCCTGCTGTCGCTTAGCGACGGCACTGCTGCTGTGCCTAGAGCTACCGACTGATGGCGCCATGCCCACGGATGGTAATTCGGAGGAGGAGGAGGTGGAGGAGGGGTGGGAGGAGGTATAGTAGGCCTTTGAGACCTGGACCGAGGTAGGCCCCGCAATTCTCTGCGTCGGCAGTATATGACCAGCCCCAGGGTCAGACTCGGTCCCAGCCTGCACCAAGTTAAGTGTAGTAGCGTTCTTATAAGTTTGGGATATGGCGGGTGAGGGGAATGTAAACAGATGCGCAAGAAGCGCATGATGCGCATGGAGCTGGCGCTCCGCTGCCAGGCGAGCTTTCGCCAATCCAAGCCCCTGTCTCTAGGCTACTCCCCAAACAGCACTTCTAAGAACCTTTTGTATAAGATCAAGTGTAGTAGCGTTCTTATAAGTTTAGGATATGCCGGGTGAGGGGAATGTAAACAGATGCGCAAGAAGCGCTGAAATAATATCCCTAAATGGTAAAAGTTTGCCAGTATATTTTGTGGATAACACAGCAGGGTGGCGACAAAGTTAACAACTTTGATGTGGAATCCATGAAAACAACCCAAATTTCTGCCTGACACACCTCGTTTGATAAAGGGACGATGTATGGAGGCACCTATATGGACGACTTTTGGAGGTAGCAATGGAGACAACGTGTGGAGGCTGCTATGGAGACAATTTAATTTGGATAGTGCCTGTATGTGGCAGTCCCAAACATTTTTCAAACCAGAGGAGCAGGTAGGTGGCCCTCCAGTAAAATGGAATAGATTGAGTGCCTGTATGTGGCAGTCCCAAAAATTTTTTAAAACAGAGGACCGGGTAGGTGGCCCTCCAGAAAAATGGAATAGATTGAGTGCCTGTATGTGGCAGTCCCAAAAATTTTTCAAACCAGAGGAGCAGGTAGGTGGCCCTCCAGTAAAATGGAATAGATTGAGTGCCTGTATGTGGCAGTCCCAAAAATGTTTCAAACCAGAGGAGCAGGTAGGTGGCCCTGCAGTAAAATGGAATAGATTGAGTGCCTGTATGTGGCAGTCCCAAAAATTTTTCAAACCAGAGGAGCAGGTAGGTGGCCCTCCAGTAAAATGGAATAGATTGAGTGCCTGTTTGTGGCAGTCCCAAAAATGTTTCAAACCAGAGGAGCAGGTAGGTGGCCCTGCAGTAAAATGGAATAGATTGAGTGCCTGTATGTGGCACTCACAAAAATTGTTTCAAACAGAGGACCGGGTAGGTGGCCCTCCAGAAAAATTAAATGCATGAAGTACTATAGCAAGAGCCAGTGGGCCCTGTCAAAAAATAGCCATTTTCCTCTGCTTTACTGTACAAAGAGGAGGAGAAGGAGGAAAATGAGGAGGAGGAGGAGTGGATCAATTATTCAGGTTGAGCTTCCTTCACCTGGTGGAGATTGGAAATTCTGAGAAATCCAGCCTTTATTCATTTTAATAAGCGTCAGCCTGTCAGCGCTGTCAGTCGACAGGCGTGTACGCTTATCGGTGATGATGCCACCAGCTGCACTGAAAACCCGCTCGGACAAGACGCTAGCGGCAGGGCAGGCAAGAACCTCCAAGGCGTACAGCGCCAGTTCGTGCCACATGTCCAGCTTTGAAACCCAGTAGTTGTAGGGAGCTGTGTGATCATTTAGGACGATGGTATGGTCAGCTACGTACTCCCTCACCATCTTTCTGTAAAGATCAGCCCTACTCTGCCGAGACTGGGGACAGGTGACAGTGTCTTGCTGGGGTGACATAAAGCTGGCAAAAGCCTTGTAAAGCGTACCCTTGCCAGTGCTGGACAAGCTGCCTGCTCGCCTACTCTCCCTCGCTACTTGTCCCGCAGAACTACGCACTCTGCCGCTAGCGCTGTCAGAAGGGAAATACTGTTTCAGCTTGTGCACCAGGGCCTGCTGGTATTCATGCATTCTCACACTCCTTTCCTCTGCAGGGATGAGAGTGGGAAGATTTTGCTTGTACCGTGGGTCCAGGAGAGTGAACACCCAGTAATCGGTGCTGGAATAAATTCTTTGAACGCGAGGGTCACGGGATAGGCAGCCTAGCATGAAATCTGCCATATGCGCCAGAGTACCAACGCGTAAGAATTCACTCCCCTCACTGGCCTGACTGTCCATTTCCTCCTCCTCCAACTCCTCCAACTCCTCTTCTTCTGCCCATACACGCTGAACAGTGAAGGACTCAACAATGGTCCCCTCTTGTGTCTCGCCAACATTCTCCTCCTCTTCCTCCTCATCCTCCTCCACCTCCACCTCCTCCGATATGCGCTGAGAAACAGACCTGAGGGTGCTTTGGCTATCAACAAGGGAACATTCTTCCCCTGTCTCTTGTGACGAGCGCAAAGCTTCCGACTTCATGCTGACCAGAGAGTTTTTCAACAGGCCAAGCAGCGGGATGGTGAGGCTGATGATGGCGGCATCGCCACTGACCATCTGTGTTGACTCCTCAAAGTTACTCAGCACCTGACAGATATCAGACATCCACGTCCACTCCTCATTGTAGACTTGAGGAAGCTGACTGACCTGACTACCAGTTCTGGTGGAAGTTGACATCTGGCAGTCTACAATCGCTCTGCGCTGCTGGTAAACTCTGGATAACATGGTCAGTGTTGAATTCCACCTCGTGGGCACGTCGCACAACAGTCGGTGAGCGGGCAGTTGGAGGCGGCGCTGCGCTGCCCTGAGAGTGGCAGCATCTGGGCTGGACTTCCTGAAATGCGCACAGATGCGGCGCACCTTCGTGAGCAAATCAGACAGATTGGGGTATGTCTTGAGGAAACGCTGAACTATCAGATTTAACACATGGGCCAGGCATGGCACATGTGTCAGTCTGCCGAGTTGCAGAGCCGCCACCAGGTTACGGCCGTTGTCACACACAACCATTCCCGGCTTGAGGTTCAGCGGTGCCAGCCACAGATCAGTCTGCGCCGTGATGCCCTGTAATAGCTCTTGGGCGGTGTGCCTTTTGTCGCCTAGGCTCAGCAGTTTGAGCACCGCCTGCTGTCGCTTAGCGACGGCACTGCTGCTGTGCCTAGAGCTACCGACTGATGGCGCCGTGCCCACGGATGGTAGTTCGGAGGTGGAGGAGGGGTGGGAGGAGGAGGAGGCATAGTAGGCCTGAAACACCTGGACCGAGGTAGGCCCCGCAATCCTCGGCGTCGGCAGTATATGAGCAGCCCCAGGGTCAGACTCGGTCCCAGCCTCCACCAAGTTAACCCAATGTGCCGTCAGCGATATATAGTGGCCCTGCCCGGCAGCACTTGTCCACGTGTCCGTGGTCAGGTGGACCTTGTCAGAAACGGCGTTGGTCAGGGCACGGATGATGTTGTCTGACACGTGCTGGTGCAGGGCTGGGACGGCACATCGGGAAAAGTAGTGGCGGCTGGGGACCGAATACCGAGGGGCGGCCGCCGCCATGAGGTTGCGAAAGGCCTCGGTCTCTACTAGCCTATAGGGCAGCATCTCCAGGCTAAGCAATCTGGAGATGTGCACATTAAGGGCTTGGGCGTGCGGGTGGGTTGCACTATATTTGCGTTTCCGCTCCAGCGTCTGGGGTATGGAGAGCTGAACGCTGGTGGATGCTGTGGAGGATCGTGGAGGCGACGATGGGGTTTTTGTGGCAGGGTCCTGGGCAGGGGGCTGACTAGCAGCTGACACAGGGGAAGGAGCAGTGGTGTGCAGGGCCGGAGGTGAACGGGCTTGTTGCCACTGAGTGGGGTGTTTAGCATTCATATGCCTGCGCATACTGGTGGTAGTTAAGCTAGTAGTGGTGGAACCCCTGCTGAGCCTGGTTTGGCAAATGTTGCACACCACAGTCCGTCGGTCATCCGGTGTTTCCTTAAAGAACCTCCAGACTTCTGAAGATCTAGCCCTCGCCGCAAGAGCCCTCGCCACGGGAGCTTCACTAGTTGACACATTTGGCGCTGATGCACCAGCTCTGGCCCTGCCTCTCCGTCTGGCCCCACCACTGCCTCTTCCAACCTGTTCTGGTCGAGGACTCTCCTCCGTCTCAGAAGCACTGTGTTCACCCGGCCTCTCAACCCAGCTTGGGTCTGTCACCTCATCATCCTCCGATCCCTCAGTCTGCTCCCCCCTCGGACTTCCTGCCCTGACAACAACTTCCCCACTGTCTGACAACCGTGTCTCCTCATCGTCGGACACCTCTTTACACACTTCCACTACGTCAAGAAGGTCATCATCACCCACAGACTGTGACTGGTGGAAAACCTGGGCATCGGAAAATTGCTCAGCAGCAACCGGACAAGTGGTTTGTGACTGTGGGAAGGGTCCAGAAAACAGTTCCTCAGAGTATGCCGGTTCAAATGCCAAATTTTCCTGGGAGGGGGCAGACTGGGGGGGAGGAGGCTGAGGTGCAGGAGCTGGAGGAGTGGCGATTTCGGTGACATGGGTGGACTGCGTGGAAGACTGACTGGTGGTGGACAAATTGCTCGAAGCATTGTCAGCAATCCACGACATCACCTGTTCGCACTGTTCTGGCCTCAACAGTGCTCTACCACGAGTCCCAGTAACTTCAGACATGAACCTAGGGAGTGTAGCTCTGCGGCGTTCCCCTGCTCCCTCATCAGCAGGTGGTGTCTCACCCCGCCCAGGACCACGGCCTCTGACCCCTGCAGTAGTTGGACGCCCACGTCCCCGCCCTCGTCCTCTACCCCTAGCCCTCGGGTTAAACATTTTTAAAATGAGAGTTATAACTTTATTTTTTTTTTAACTTTTTTTTGTTTTTTTTTGTGTTTTTTGTTTTTTTTTGTGTTTTTTGTTTTTTTTTGAGTTTTTAAAACCAAACAATGCTATCCTATTGCTATGGCTATTTTCTAGCCAAGTATCAAAGCACACTACTATGCCAGATGAGATGACACTGAGTTAGTGCCTAATTGAAATCCAACCCCTACTAAATTTTCCCACTTCGGTCTTTGCTATGGATATGTGCGTCACTAAGCGCAGAACACAGCGGTCGCAAGTCTCACTACAAATTGCTCAGAATTGGCTAGTACATGCACTGCAGAAAGTACAGCCACCAGCAGATCAACCAGAAATCAAATATATAGAACGCTACTGTAGGCGTAAGTAAGCTCTTTGTATTCTCCTATGGCTATTTTCTAGCCAAGTATCAAAGCACACTACTATGCCAGATGAGATGACACTGAGTTAGTGCCTAATTGAAATCCAACCCCTACTAAATTTTCCCACTTCGGTCTTTGCTATGGATATGTGCGTCACTAAGCGCAGAACACAGCGGTCGCAAGTCTCACTACAAATTGCTCAGAATTGGCTAGTACATGCACTGCAGAAAGTACAGCCACTAGCAGATCAACCAGAAATCAAATATATAGAACGCTACTGTAGGCGTAAGTAAGCTCGTTGTATTCTCCTATGGCTATTTTCTAGCCAAGTATCAAAGCACACTACTATGCCAGATGAGATGACACTGAGTTAGTGCCTAATTGAAATCCAACCCCTACCAAATTTTCCCACTTCGGTCTTTGCTATGGATATGTGCGTCACTAAGCGCAGAACACAGCGGTCGCAAGTCTCACTACAAATTGCTCAGAATTGGCTAGTACATGCACTGCAGAAAGTACAGCCACCAGCAGATCAACCAGAAATCAAATATATAGAACGCTACTGTAGGCGTAAGTAAGCTCTTTGTATTCTCCTATGGCTATTTTCTAGCCAAGTATCAAAGCACACTACTATGCCAGATGAGATGACACTGAGTTAGTGCCTAATTGAAATCCAACCCCTACTAAATTTTCCCACTTCGGTCTTTGCTATGGATATGTGTGCCACTAAGAGCTAAACACAACGGTAGCAAGTCCCCCTGCTAATTCCTCACAAAATGGTACTAGATGCAAATTAAAATAAAAAAAGTAGAACGTTATTGTAGCCCTAAGAAGGGCTGTTGGGTTCTTGGAGAATCACTCCTGCCTAACAGTAAGCTAATAGAACACCCTAACGCTTTCCCTGACCAGCAGCAGCTCTCTCCCTAGCGGCATCCAGACACAGAATGATCCGAGCAGCGCGGGCAGCGGCTAGTCTATCCCAGGGTCACCTGATCTGGCCAGCCAACCACTGCTATCGACGTGTAAGGGTACCACGTCATGCTGGGTGGAGTGCAGAGTCTCCTGGCTTGTGATTGGCTCTGTTTCTGGCCGCCAAAAAGCAAAACGGCGGGAGCTGCCATTTTCTCGAGCGGGCGAAGTATTCGTCTGAGCAACGAGCAGTTTCGAGTACGCTAATGCTCGACCGAGCATCAAGCTCGGACGAGCATGTTCGCTCATCTCTAGTAAAGATACAGCGCACAGAGCAGAGATCTCAGGGAAACCATCTTCATTGTTCTGGACGCTCACACACACAGATCATTGGTTTCATGTCTTATTTATATCACATGAATCTCCAGGGAAATAGTCTGAGAGACCACGTCATACAGGAAATATGCAAATCATCCAGATGTTCACAGGTGCATATAGCAGTGGTGTATACTGTTATATAAAGTACTGTATATACTCGAGTATAAACCGACCCGAGTATAAGACGAGACCCCTAATTTTAACAAAAAAAATGGAAAAACCTATTGACTTGAGTATAAGCAGAGGGTGGGAAATGCATTGGTCACAGCCTCCCAGTATATAGCTGTCCCAAGTATTATAAAGCCTGCCCAGCCCCTGCCTGGAGTATACAGCCTGCCCAGCCCCTGCCCGGAGTATACAGCCTGCTCAGCCCCTGCCCGGAGTATACAGCCTGCTCAGTCCCTGCCCGGAGTATACTGCCTGCCCAGCCCCTGCCCGGAGTATACAGCCTGCCCAGCCCCTGCCCGGAATATAGAGCCTGTCCAGCCCCTGTCCAGAGTAAACAGCCTACCCAGCCCCTGCCCAAAGTATACAGCGATCCCAGCCCCTGCCCAGAGTATATAGCCTGCCCAGTCCCTGCCCGGAGTATACAGCCTGCTCAGCCCCTGCCCGGAGTATACTGCCTGCCCTGCCCCTGCCCGGAGTATACAGCCTGCCCAGCCCCTGCCCGGAATATACAGCCTGTCCAGCCCCTGTCCAGAGTAAACAGCCTACCCAGCCCCTGCCCAAAGTATACAGCCTGCCCAGCCCCTGCCCAGAGTATATAGCCTGCCCAGTCCCTGCCCGGAGTAAACAGCCTGCCCAGCCCCTGCCCAGAGTAAACAGCCTGCCCAGCCCCTGCCCGGAGTATACAGCCTGACCAGCCCCTGCCCGGAGTAAACAGCCTGCCCAGCCCCTGCCCGGAGTACAATTCCTTTAGGAAAATAAACAAACACTGTACTCACCTTCTGATGTCCCCCTGCAGGTCCTCTTCTATACTGCGAAGCTCTGGCATCGGCTCTGTGTTCTGCATGGTCCGTCACATCAATGTGTGTGCCGAACGGCTGACGTCACAACCCCTGCGATGGACAGTGCGGGGTCATGGAGCCGATGCCGTTGCATCGCGATATAGAAGAGAACCTGCCGGGGGGACGTCGGAAGGTGAGTACAGTGGTTTTTTCCCATGACTCGAGTATAAGCCGAGGTGAAGTTTTTCAGCACATTTTTTGTGCTGAAAAACTTGGCTTATACTCGAGTATATATGGTACATACAGCTGTGGTGGTATATAGCCTGTTTCCCTGCACACCGCAGGATGGAGTCATAAGAAATTCAGCTTGAAATTTAGAGTTTGGAGAATTATAAGGATGGTATAGTTGTTGACATAAAGGTCCTGATGCTGCAATGGCTATGACCAGTTATCTGTTGCTGTGAGACTTAGGCTACATTCAAACGGCGTGCACGCATCAGTGATATATAACACACAGCGCCGTATTCCAGTAAAGATAGGACATGTCCTATCTTTCTCCCGGCTATGGAACAGTATGGTGCTACATATGTCATGTGGGGGACGTAAATATAGCGTGCATAAGCTGTGTGAATATAACCTTAGACAAAACACCCAACTTAGAACCACCCCCACACTCCCTTGGGGTAGAGACAGAAACATGACATGTGGTCCTTTACCTAATACTATAATTAATGAGTCCGGCTACAGCTGACATTGCTACAGAGAGTTGTGCAATGTCTATTCTTAGGCAAGGGTCATTGACCGAGCACAGACAGTAAATGGTACATGGCAGTAACTGTGTTTAAATATACTCATTACAATAATTAATTAATTTGCAGTCACAGTCCTTATATAAACAATGTTGCTTTTTGTTTTTAAATATTGGGATTGTTAAAGGACATCCACCACCACATTTAAGGGTGGTAGACTGTCCCCAAACTGATGCTTGTTACCTTAGGGGTAATGGGGGACTGCTGCTGGCCTGCTCCGGGCCGTCTTCTGTAATGAAATATTGACTTATAAACTTTATGCAAATGACTAGCCGAGCTCCTCCTGCCTCTGTTGGAATATAATTTATTCACGCTTCTTTTTTGTTTTCCACCCCCCCCCCCCATGTAGGCTGGCCGCAGGCGCTGCACACAGCTGGTGATGTCAATATCGATACAAATTTGGGGGGGGGGGGTGCCGTCAGACGATCGATGAGCGCGGGATTTAACCTTCAAATTGTGTTGCAAGCCAAGCACTTACCCTTACACGTCGATAGCAGTGGTTGGCTGGCCAGATCAGGTGACCCTGGAATAGACTAGCCCCTGCCCGCGCTGCTCGGATCATTCTCTGTCTGGATGCCGCTAGGGAGAGAGCTGCTGCTGGTCAGGAAAAGCGTTAGGGTGTTCTATTAGAATAGTGTTAGGCAGGAGTGATTCTACAAGAACCCAACAGCCCTTCTTAGGGCTACAATAACGTTTTATTTTTTGGTTTGCTTGTGGCTGGGCTTGCTGGCACTAGTAGTGCAGCTAGTACCATATTGTGAGTAATTTGCAGGGAGACTTGCTACCGTTGTGTTTAGCTCTTAGTGACACGCATATCCACCTTAAACACCAAAGTGGGACAATTTATTAGGGGTTTGATTTGAATTAGGCACAGTCTGCTGATTTATTTTTTTTTTACCTTTATTTCTTTTTATAGCTCAAAGTAATCTTGCAAAGCAGCGTGTTTTCAGTGTAGGCTACAAAATAGCCATAGGAGAACCCCAACGGCTTACTAAGGTCTACAATAGCGTTATATTTTCCTTTTTTTTGTTTGCTTGTGGCTGGGCTTGCTGGCATTAGTAGTGCAGCTAGTACCATATTGTGAGGAATTTGCTGGGAGACTTGCGACCGTTGTGTTTAGCTCTTAGTGACACGCATATCCACCTCAAACACTGATTTGAATTAGGCACTTTCCTTTTTTTTTTTTTTTTTTTTACGTTTATTTCTTTTTATAACTCAAAGTCATCAGGCACAGCACAAATTCCAGTTGTGTGCTGTCAGTGTAGGTTAGAAACTAGGCATAGCAATAGGATAGCATGGTTTTGTTTAAAAAAATAAATAAATAAAAAAAAATAAACACAAAAAATAAATTTAAAGTTTACACTTTAATTTGGAAAATGTTTAACCCGAGGGCTAGGGGTAGAGGACGAGGGCGTGGACGTGGGCGTCCAACTACTGCAGAGGTCAGAGGCCGTGGTCCTGGGCGGGGTGAGACACCACCTGCTGATGAGGGAGCAGGGGAACGCCGCAGAGCTACACTCCCTAGGTTATCATGTCTCAAGTTACTGGGACTCGTGGTAGAGCACTGTTGAGGCCAGAACAGTGCGAAGAGGTGATGTTGTGGATTGCAGACAATGCTTCTAGCCATTTGTCCACCAGTCAGTCTTCCACGCAGTCCACCCATGTCACCGAAATCAGCATTCCTCCAGCTCCTCCACCTCAGCATCCTTCCCCCCAGTCTGCCCCCTCCCAGCAAAATTTGGCATTTGAACCGGCATACTCTGAGGAACTGTTTTCTGGACCCTTCCCACAGTCACAAACCACTTGTCCGGTTGCTGCTGAGCTATTTTCCGATACCCAGGTTTTCCACCGGTCGCAGTCTGTGGGTGAGGATGACATTATTGACGTAGTGGAAGAAGTGTGTAAAGAGGTGTCAGACGATGAGGAGACACGGTTGTCAGACAGTGGTGAAGTTGTTGTCAGGGCAGGAAGTACGAGGGGGAGCAGACTGAGGGATCGGAGGATGATGAGGTGACAGACCCAAGCTGGGTTGATAGGCCGCGTGAACACAGTGCTTCTGAGACGGAGGCGAGTCCTATAGCAGAACAGGTTGGAAGAGGCAGTGGTGGGGCCAGACGGAGAGGCAGGGCCAGAGCTGGTGCATCAGCACCAAATGTTTCCCGTAGTCAAGCTCCCGTGGCGAGGGCTAGATTTTTAGAAGTCTGGAGGTTCTTTAAAGAAACACCGGATGACCGACGGACTGTGGTGTGCAACCTGTGCCAAACCAGGATCAGCAGGGGTTCCAACACTACTAGCTTAAATACCACCAGTATGCGCAGGCATATGAATGCTAAACACCCCACTCAATGGCACCAAGCCCGTTCACCTCCGGCCGGGCACACCACTGCTCCTTCCCCTGTGTCATCTGCTAGTCAGCCCCGTGCCCAGGACCCCGGGCCAAACACCTCCCGTGCGAAAACCCCATCTTCGCCTCCACGATCCTCCACAGCATCCATCAGCGTTCAGTTCTCCATACCCCAGACGCTGGAGCGCAAAAGGAAGTATAGCGCAACCCACCCACACGCCCAAGCCCTCAACATCCACATCTCCAAGTTGCTTAGCCTGGAGATGCTGCCCTATAGGCTGGGAGAGACCGAGGCCTTTCGAAACCTCATGGCGGCGGCCACCCCTCGGTATTCGGTCCCCAGCCGCCACTACATTTCCCGATGTGCCGTCCCAGCCCTGCACAAGCACGTGTCAGAGAACATCATCCGTGCCCTGACCAACGCCGTTTCTGAAAAGGTCCACTATATATCGTTTCTGACAAGGCCACTATATATCGCTGTCGGCACATTGGGTTAACTTGGTGGAGGCTGGGACCGAGTCTGACCCTGGGGCTGGTCATATACTGCCGACGCTGAGGATTGCGGGGCCTACCTCGGTCCAGGTCTCAAAGGCCTACTATGCCTCCTCCTCCTCCCACCCCTCCTCCACCTCCTCCTCCGAATTACCATCCGTGGGCATGGCGCCATCAGTCGGTAGCTCTAGGCACAGCAGCAGTGCCGTCGCTAAGCGACAGCAGGCGGTGCTCAAACTGCTGAGCCTAGGCGATAAAAGGCACACCGCCCAAGAGCTATTACAGGGCATCACAGCGCAGACTGATCTGTGGCTTGCACCGCTGAACCTGAAGCCAGGCATGGTTGTGTGTGACAACGGCCGTAACCTGGTGGCGGCTCTGCAACTCAGCAGACTGACATATGTGCCATGCCTGGCCCATGTGTTAAATCTCATAGTTCAGCGTTTCCTCAAGACATACGCCAATCTGTCTGATTTGCTCACGAAGGCGCACCGCATCTGTGCGCATTTCAGGAAGTCCAGCACAGATGCTGCCACTCTCAGGGCAGCGCAGCGCCGCCTCCAACTGCCCGCTCACCGACTGTTGTGCGACGTGCCCACGAGGTGGAATTCAACATTAACCATGTTAACCATGTTATCCAGAGTTTATCAGCAGCGCGGAGAGCGATTGTAGACTGCCAGATGTCAACTTCCACCCAAACTGGTAGTCAGGTCAGTCAGCTTCCTTAAGTCTACAATGAGGAGTGGACGTGGATGTCTGATATCTGTCAGGTGCTGAGTAACTTTGAGGAGTCAACACAGATGGTCAGTGGCGATGCCGCCATCATCAGCCTCACCATCCCGCTGCTTGGCCTGTTGAAAAACTCTTTGGTCAGCATGAAGTCGGAAGCTTTGCGCTCGTCACAAGAGACGGGGGAAGAAGATTCCCTTGTTGATAGCCCTTGTTGATAGGAATCTGTTTCTCAGTGCATATCGGAGGAGGTGGAGGAGGATGAGGAGGAAAAGGAGGAGAATGTTGGCGAGACAGAAGAGGGGACCATTGTACAGTCCTTCACTGTTCAGCTTGTATGGGCAGAAGAAGAGGAGTTGGAGGAGGAGGAAATGGGCAGTCCGGCCAGTGAGGGGAGTGAATTCTTGCGTGTTGGGACTCTGGCGCATATGGCAGATTTCATGCTAGGCTGCCTATCCCGTGACCCTCGCGTTCAAAGAATTTATTCCAGAACCGATTACTGGGTATTCACTCTCCTGGACCCACGGTACAAGCAAAATCTTTCTACTCTGGAGAGGAAAGGAGTGTGAGAATGCATGAATACCAGCAGACCCTGGTGCACAAGCTGAAACAGTATTTCCCTTCTGACAGCGCTAGCGGCAGAGGGTGTACTTCTGCGGGCAAGTAGCGAGGGAGAATAGGCGAGCAGGCAGCTTGTCCAGCACTGGCAGGGGTACGCTTTACAAGGCCTTTGCCAGTTTTATGTCACCCCAGCAAGACACTGTCACCTGTCCCCAGTCTCGGCAGAGTAGGGCTGATCTTTACAGAAATATGGTGAGGGAGTACGTAGCTGACCATACCATCGTCCTAAATGATCACACAGCTCCCTACAACTACTGGGTTTCAAAGCTGGACATGTGGCACGAACTGGCGCTGTACGCCTTGGAGGTTCTTGCCTGCCCTGCCGCTATCGTGTTGTCCGAGCGGGTTTTCAGTGCAGCTGGTGGCATCATCACTGATAAGCGTACACGCCTGTCGACTGACAGCGCTGACAGGCTGATGCTTATCAAGATGAATAAAGCCTGGATTTCTCCGAAAGAAGCTCAACCTGAATAATGTATGCACTCCTCCTCCTCATTGTCCTCCTTCTCCTCCTCTTTGTACACTAAAGCAGAGGAAACTGGCTATTTTTTGACAGGGCCAACTGGCTCTAGCTATAGTACTCTATGTATTTAATTTTTCTGGAGGGCCACCTACCCGGTCCTCTGTTTTAAGCAATTTTTGGGAGTGCCACATACAGGCACTCAATCTATTTAATTTTTCTGGAGGACCACCTACCCGGTCCTCTGTTTTAAGCAATTTTTGGGAGTGCCGCATACAGGTACTCAATTAATTTAATTTTTCTGGAGGACCACCTACCTGCTGCTCTGGTTTGAAAACTTTTTTGGACTGCCACATAGAGGCACTATCCAAATTAAATTGTCTCCATAGCAGCCTCGACATGTCGTCTTTTTAGCTGGCTCCACACGTTGTCTCCATTGCTACCTCCACATGTCATCGCCATAGCTGCCTCCAAAAGTCGCCCATATAGCTGCCTCCATACATGGTCTCCTTATCAAACGAACTGTGTTAGGCAGAATTTTGGGTTGTTTTTATGGATTCCACATCAAACTTGTTAACTTTGTCGCCACCCTGCTGTGTAATCCCCAAAATATACTGGCAAACTTTTATCATTTACCGATATTATTTCAGCGCTTCTTGCGCATCTGTTTACATTCCCCTCACCCGCCATAACCCAAACTTATAAGAACGCTACTGCACTTGATCTTATACAAAAGGTTCTTAGAAGTGCTGTTTGGGGAGTAGCCTAGAGACAGGGGCTTGGATTGGCGAAAGCTCGCCTGGCAGCGGAGCGCCAGCTCCATCTCAAGATCCAACTAACATAGTTTTAACTGCAGTACCTTTAATCTACTATTAGTTCACTGCCTCCATACATGGTCCCCTTATCAAACGAGCTGTGTCAGGCAGAATTTTGGGTTGTTTTCATGGATTCCACATCAAACTTGTTAACTTTGTCGCCACCCTGCTGTGTAATCCCCAAAATATACTGGCAAACTTTTATCATTTACCGATATTATTTCAGCGCTTCTTGCGCATCTGTTTACATTCCCCTCACCCGCCATAACCCAAACTTATAAGAACGCTACTACACTTGATCTTATACAAAAGGTTCTTAGAAGTGCTGTTTGGGGAGAAGCCTAGAGACAGGGGCTTGGATTGGCGAAAGCTCGTCTGGAAGCGGAGCGCCAGCTCCATCTCAAGATCCAACTAACATAGTTTTAACTGCAGCACCTTTAATCTACTACTAGTTCACTGCCTCCATACATGGTCCCCTTATCAAACGAGCTGTGTCAGGCAGAATTTTGGGTTGTTTTCATGGCTTCCACATCAAACTTGTTAATTTTGTTGCCACCCTGCTGTGTAATCCACAAAATATACTGGCAAACTTTTATCATTTACCGATATTATTTCAGCGCTTCTTGCGCATCTGTTTACATTCCCCTCACCCGCCATATCCCAAACTTATAAGAACGCTACTACACTTGATCTTATACAAAAGGTTCTTAGAAGTGCTGTTTGGGGAGTAGCCGAGAGACAGGGGCTTGGATAGGCGAAAGCTCGTCTGGCAGCGGAGTGCCAGCTCCATCCCAAGATCCAACTAACATAGTTTTAACTGCAGCACCTTTAATCTACTACTAGTTCACTGCCTCCATACATCGTCCCCTTATCAAACGAGCTGTGTCAGGCAGAATTTTCAGGTGTTTCACCAGATACATAGTGGAACTCGGCCCATCTGTCGCCGCCATGCTGGAGACCTGAAGTTGCAATCATAGCAGCGCAATATGGATGCCCCATACTGTCGCTCTTAATCATGGAACCATTTCCGTAAAAACAATTAAAAATAGAACCACTATGCTATTCCATTATTCCTAGGTGAAATATTCAAACGACCCGGCCTGCTTTGAAAATTATAATTTTTTCAAAGTAAACGCTTATGGCCCCCAGGCCCATTTTGGGTGGGGAGGAGCCGAGAGACAGGGGCTTGGACAGGCGAAAGCTCGCCTGGCAGTGGACCGCCAGCTCCATCCCAAGATTAGGCAGCCTCAGAGGCATCCATGCATGCTGCCCCTGCTGTTTCCTGTCCATTTTGCCTCCACGATCCTCCACAGCGTCCACCATTTCAACTCTCTATACCCCAGACGCTGGAGCACGAGAGGATATGCAGCACATCATCCCCTTATCAAACGAGCTGTGTCAGGCAGAATTTTCAGGTGTTTCACCAGATACATAGTGGAACTCGGCCCATCTGTCGCCGCCATGCTGGAGACCTGAAGTTGCAATCATAGCAGCGCAATATGAATGCCCCATACTGTCGCTCTTAATCATGGAAGTCGTCTCCATGGCTGCCTCCACATGTCGTCCCCTTATCAAAAGAGCTGTGTCAGGCTCATTTTTCGGGTGTTTCACCAGATACGTTATGGAACTTGGTCACTATGTCGCCACCATGCTGTGTTATCGACTAAATATACCGTCAACCTTTTGTTCACATAGGAAATCATTTCAGCGCTTCTTGCTCACCTCCTTTGTCAGGGTCAATTATTGCATGTTTTTGCCCATAATTTTGGCATAATGGTACGATTAAGCAGCCTCAGAGGCATCCATGCATGCTGCCCCTGCTGTTTCCTGTCCATTTCCGTGGTGTTTCCATCCTTTTCTGAGGTTCCCAGGTGTTTGGCCAAGCTTCCCTGTGCAGAGCCTTGGTCCCCTTGAAAAATGCTCGAGTCTCCCATTGACTTCAATGGGGCTCGTTATTCGAGACGAGCACTCAAGCATTTGGAAAAGTTTGTCTCGAATAACGAGTACCCGAGCATTTTAGTGCTCGCTCATCTCTACACGCAACCCTTTTTGAGGCAACTTTCGTGCAACAAAAATTGGGGGAGGGGAATCTGACTGATTTGGACTGAGCGTGGGACTTAACATTAAATTATGTTGCATCACATGCACTTTCATGCACCGGAAAGAAGATGGTGAACTCCAGCGGACTGGAGCGGGGAAGCGACACATGCAGGATATCGGGCGCACAATCTTAGTGAATCGCCGCACAGTGCATTATCGTAGGACCATGCACTTTCTTGAACCTGGTAAGTCAATGTGCCCCAATGTGTCAAATTATCTCAATTGTTAGTTATGTTTTAAAGTCTTGTTTCCTAGCTCCTCTAAGGTTCCTTATCATTATGCTCCATGTAGTGCACCAACCTCTGCACATAAGAGAGCAACATACTTTCTTCTACTATTGCTAACTCCATCATTATCTAACTAACAATTCCTCTGTTCTGTTTTAGTTACATTCAACTTGTGTAGAAGTCAGTAAAACTTAACTATTAAAGTCTCATAAAATTTTTATCCAGTTTGTACATTAGTTTAAACCTGTCTCCTACCTCCGATTTCTTGCTCAAAAGACAAACCCTTATGTAGTTAAGTCTGCACAAAAGTATACATTTACAGCTCTCGGATTGTAGTTTTGCAGAGTTGTAAAATTTGCTGTGGTCCTGAAGGATATAAATAGGCCTGGTCCTGAAGGGGCTAAGAAGTCAAAGTCCTCTGGGTCATCTGAATCAGACGTATCTGACGGGTCACTGTTTGATGACCCAGATGAAGAGAACTGTACATAAGTATTAGAGGCTCTGGCTCTTTTTGCAGAATGCGGCATCTATGAAAGCTTCGGATAGTTGGTGCCTAGATTTTATTGACTTCTTTCTCCCTTGAGAAAGGGGGGGCACCAAGGGGCACATGGTATAACCAGAGCACACTTACCACTATATGTTTGTCCAACAGGTTGAGAGAGCAGTCTAGAGATTCATTACATTGTAACTGTTGACTTTATTTATATGAAGTTGAGTAGATCACCCAGGCACAAAATGTTCATGGTATTTTGACATAGTGGGGGTCATTTACTAAGGGCACGATTCACGGTTACCCGACGTGTTACCAGAATATTTCCGATTTGCGCTGATTTTTCCTGAATTGCCCCGGGTTTTTGGCGCATGCGACCGGATTGTGGTGCATCGGCGCCAGCATGCAGGCAATGGAAATGGGGGGGGGGGGGCGTGGCCGAACGAAAACCCAGCGGATTCGGAGAAACAGCCGAATTTTTTAAAAAACGTGTCGCTGGACACGCGCTTATCTTCACCAAGAATAGGATCGTAAACCCCGGCGGGCCTTGGCGGACTTCAGTGTAGCAGCAACACCTGGTGGACGTCGGAGGAACTGCCTTAGTGAATCGCCGGAAGACCCGAATCCAACGCAGAGAACGCGCCGCTGGATCGCGAATGGACCGGGTAAGTAAATCTGCCCCAATATAACAAAAACATTGAAGCAATTTTTTCTTACAGATGTGATAATTAAGTTCTCAAAATATTTCATTTCAAAAGGTTCCTTTACTTTATCTTCTTCTCTATAGTTTGAAATTAGTCTTCTAGATCTGCAAGAAAATAAGGAAGGAGGTTTTTGTACGGCTCTGTATCACTGTGTGAGAGGATAATATCTAACCTGCTGACAGTAATAATCTGCTGCATCGTCTTCCGTCACCTTGATTGTCAACTTGAATTCAGTTCCAGATCCAGAGAACCGGTCTGGGACTCCTGTGTGTCTGGTGGTTGCATAATATATAAGAAGCTTTGGAGGCTGCCTGGGTTTCTGTTGGTACCAGGCCAGGAGATTCTGTGAGTTCCCACTATAATAGACACTTTGACTGGCTGTACATGAGATGGTGACTGTATCTCCGGGGGACACGGACACATATTCTGGGTCCTGGGTCATCACAATCTCTCCACAGGAAACTTGGAGGAGAAAGAGAAGAGATAATGGTGACAATGATAGAAATGTGAGCCTTCTCCTCTTACTACATGTATACAGGGATGTCCTATGTCTTCTCCTCTATCCACATAGTATAAACCTCCCTGGACATTACCTTGTATGTAAAGATACAGGGCACAGAGCAGAGATCTCAGGGAAACCATCTTCATTGTTCTGGACGCTCACACACACAGATCATTGGTTTCATGTCTTATTTATATCACATGAAATCTCCAGGGAAATAGTCTGAGAGACCACGTCATACAGGAAATATGCAAATCACCCCGGTTATACAGAAGATTCTCTGTGCACGGGTCGGGATTTCATCTTATTTGCATAGATATTATAATAATGTGTTATTGGCAGGTTATAAATACTATCACACAATGCTACATCTGACAGGGGATTGTGGGATATCTGACAGGCACTGATAACAGATAGTTTGTACAGAAGTTGAAAATACTTTATTCTTTCTTTGTCTATTCATTTACTGTTCTTTATAAAAACTAAGAAAACATTTTATGTCTCAAAAGTTGCTCAATGCATTAAAACATAAAATTTAAATGAACAAGAAAAACACCTGCAGTAACTTGTGAGACCAGATACAGATGTAGCACAGGTTTACAGGACCGGCTTAACCCGTTAATCAGCCGAGATGCTGTTATGTAAGCGAGTAGAGGGAAAATAGAGGTTATTCCACGTATAACATAAGGCTATATTCACATTGCCATTGGGGAGGCTTATATACAGCCACCATATATACATGGTGCCTTAAAGGCCGGCAATGGGCGTACGGAGCCGTATGGAGATGGCCGTTTCGTACCCGGGGAAAATATAGGACATGTCCTATCTCTCCTCGTATTACGGTGACATCCGCCATGCATCTCTATAGAGAGGGCCAAGTGCAAGCAGCGCTCAACCCCTTCTCCTCTCCCCCGTGTGCCGGCGTGTTCCCATTGTGGTACAGCACAGTGGGCACACGTTCGTCTTAATGTAGCCTAAACCATATACTGTGCAGAGATGTAAAGCAGCAACCAGTCTCTACATAGCACCTGTACTGGGATTAAATCTACAGCAAAAAGCCAAGAAAGACTAAAAAACTTAAAATACACCAACACAGCTCTGTGGGTGGTGTGAACGAGTGCATGTAATGACCCACATTTATTCGAGCCCCCGCACCAGTTTTTTTCGGACTTTGCAAGTTCCTTTCTGCTCAAACTGCTTGCACAGATATTTATAAAGTGTCCGCAACACTAAATTCTGCACATAAAGGGGCGTCCGGTGCTCAGTCGGACCCTGCTTCAAATTTATCATGAAGAGCCTGACAGAAGTGTGTTAAAGGTGCACCAAAAAAGAGTTGTGCACTCTGTTGGGGCAGTGCAGGAGGCGGTAGATTTATCAAGAACGGGCACCAAAAATCCTGAAATCCAGAAGCCCCCTGCACACTACACAGGACACTGCACATAGCACACACTGCACTGTTTTTGATAAATGTGGGTCAATGTGTGTGTATATCTGGCAGTACCTGATAGTAGCTGCTGTGGGTTATCTGGAAGGTGGATGTTGAAACCAAACACACAAGAAGGAGTCGGAAATTAATCAGAACCTTTAGCCCGAACCAACCCGATTGGTGGCTATAGCTCCAGTTATAGTCTGAAAGTTCTGTAGGGTCAGAAGCTATGGTGAGACTTGTAGTCCAAACTTCCTACTTGTTTTGGAAGGCATTTTGTTTTGTTCATCAGGACACATTGCATCCAAAACTGCTACCTGTTTTTTTTCGCCCACTGATGTGTATCAGACAGATTGTGTGCATGAAATCTAAAGTGTGAAAGCTTCATTTTGACTATTCAACAGTGGGGCTTATCTACTTAGGGTCTGGGGACGGGTTTTCCGACATTTTCGGGGATTATGCCGCTGGGACAGGTATTTAACCAGGGATTTTGGCACACGCGATCATATTTTGGCGCAGCCGCCACGCCTTTCATGCAGAAATCGGCAGGCACCAGGAAGAAGAATGTGACCTCTGTTGGACCTGAGCAGGATAGCGCATATGCAGGATATCGAGGGCACGATCTTAATGAATCGCGGCAGAGTGCATTATCGTCAGACAATGCACTTTCGGGAACTCTGAGGGACTGGGTAAGTAAATGTGCCCCATTAACTTCACTGTTGTGAATACTTTATTTTAGCATTAATACTAATATTTAGCAAATATTTAGCAAATATAAATAACACCCAGCACTGATCGTGGTTTTTAACCATTTAAATGTCCCTGGAAAACCATTGTGGGCATTTAAATACTGCTGGCGTGTGGGTGCCGCCATCTTGGGCCAGATCCGTTATGTCATTACAAAGAGCAACAATATTATCATTCACCCTGGAGATAAAGGGGTGAATTTGATGTTCTAAACAAATCCAACTATCCCCCTCACCCCTGCTCCCAAAGCACTTTCCTCCTCCCTCTGCCCGATGTAATCTCCCACAGTGGGAGGGGGATGTGCTTCTACATGCAATAAAAATTTATGAATCTATAGCAAATAGAGGCTAAGGTAATGCCCCCAAAGCCCTTCTGGTTCCTTAGCATAATATTAGATGGGAGGAGGCCACTAATAAGAAATATAAGCAGATTACCAGTCACGGTGCCTGGATCTATGAGTCAGTGTCCCTGAATTATTATGATGAATTTTGATGGTAGATTACCATTAAGATGACTGTATTTTTAATTGTTTTTCTTTTGAATATATGAGATTTAATTTCATAAGATAATATAATACACAAAATTATTAATTTAAAAAGGAAAAGAAAATTGTTGTCAACCACCGCGGACAATGACAGAAACCAACACATGAGACCGGAATCTAAGTGGCTCCCGGTCTTCATCAGAGGCCGTCGCAAAGCAGGTTGGTCTTGGTGCGGCATGGTGCCACCAGGTCGTTCCACAGGCGCGACTTGTCCGTGGTGGCAGCCAAGGTCGAGGTACAGAATCGGCAGGCAATCTCGTGGTCGGGGACAGGCAATAAGTCAATGTAGGTGGAAGAGGTAAAAGGTCAGCAAAGAAGCAAGAGGTCAGGGCAGGCAAGGAAGGAGCGTAATCAGAAACAGGTCTGAGGTCACAACAGGAGGTCAATACACAGAAATAACTTGCAGGGAACGGCATGAGTACAAAGATCTGGCAGGGAACACAGGAAGGGGCAGGAATTTATCTTGGCAGCCCGCCAGCCAGCGGCAATTATCGGCGAGCTGGCCCTTTAAACCTTAAAAAGTAGTAGACGGAGACGAACGTGCCGGACCGCGGGGAGCAAGAAGGCTGCTGATGGAGCCGGGAGAGGTACATTAGCAGGCAGGCTCTGGGGGCAAAGTAAGGCCTGCAACCTGGGATATGGGTCGAAGCGGAACCGGTGGCCATGACAATCGTCTTTTACTGGACACGTAGAAACAGTAGTGACCACACACCATGTATGGGTGGTGCTCAATGTAGGATTCTCAGTCCATCCATAATCCACATAGAGAACATGGCACACACCAAACTGGTTTTCTTAAATTTTTTTATTTTTAGCGTTTTCAACGTATAATTCACACAGGGAAGCCTTCACCGTAGAAATTGATCAAAAGTTATATAATTATATACAGATCAGAGGTAATATACGACGTTTCGGTCATCACGACCTTTGTCAAGCATGATCTGGCCTGAAATAGAAGGATATCGGTTAGGTTGGGGCTGAATCACTTATACAGTGAACAATAGTAATATATACAGTATTTACAAAGTATCTAAAAAACTGATTGCCATAGGTTAAGATGGTAGAAGATAAGAGCTAATATAGAAAATCAGATTATATGAAAGGTATGCACTGACATAATGATGTAAAGTATATAACCAAGAACCTGCTGGAAATATCATAGAAAAAATCCCAATGTAGCATGTAGAAGAATAAAGAGGGTACTATGCGATGTAAGAGAATAGGAATGCAGACAAAGTAATGGGAACTAGCATGATGAGGTATAGTGGATGATACTTACAATGTCTGCAGTAGTAGGTAGGAGAGTGGTGAGGCTGCAAGTGAGCTGCGCCGGATCCCGGCTTTAAATAGTATTGGCGTGACAGGCGGATGGAGGGGCGCATGATCGGAAGTGAGGTAGAGGGTAGTCATGGCAATATGATGCTTTAGTTAGCTGTTTAGCGAGGTACATCGATGCGCCAAAAAAAAAAATGTGTCGCAGCGCCAAAAATGTGGTGTGTGCCATGTTCTCTATGTGAATCGTCTTTTACTGGTCTGTGTATGAGGCAGCCTGATCACCACAACAGAGGTAGAATTTCATTTGTTTTCAGATGAAAGCTGCAGTCAAGTGGTTACATATAGAATACATCCCTGCTGAATCTATATGTTTCCTTTGAATTGAAAACCACAAATTTTAGGCTGAGATACTGATCATATCCTACTACTAATTCTGAAGTCCAGCTACCTACAGCAACAAGATCAAGTATATTAGAAGCCAAGGAAGTCAGACAATAGAGAATTGTGTTCTAATGTCTTCTGTATCTGAACATAAAAAAGGAAGTGAAACTGCATTTGTACGGCATGAAATACAAAATCTTCTGTTTGTTTTTATGAAATTTGGCACAACCTAATTTATGTATCCTAGAAGTGAGATGAGTTTTTGTACAGCTCTATATCACTGTGAGAGCCGGGTACTTGAAATACTGCAAACAGAAATATTCTGCTTCATCTTCTTGTTGGACTCTTTGAATGCTTAGAGTGTAATTTAATCCAGACACCGATCCACTGAAACGCGTCGGGACGTCCTCCAGTCTTTCAGTTGCATAGGAAATAATAAGCTTCGGTTTCTGTCCAACTTTTTGCTGAAACCAATTTAATTCATGTTTCGATATTCCACTATAGAAGAGACTGGTGCTGGACTCACATACAATCTTCACTGCACCGTCTGGGGGGACACTGATAATATTTGGGGTCTGGGTCAGAGTGATCTGTCCATGGCCACCTAGTAAAATAGAACATAATAAAACACAAAAATACTTGTTTTATAATCGAATTTGTCAAAGATAATTAGAAAATTATTACAAGTTATCCAACATTTTACAAGTATTTTACCTTTAATGTAAAGAAAGCAGGTAAAGAGTAAAAAGGGAAGAGAAGGCATCTTTCCAATCTGTTTGGTATCTGTCACAGATGGTAAAACTATCTATGTCACTGTTTTATGCACACGGAAAAAACCTTAGAATTTGTTTATGTAAAGTAGGAAAGAGTACTGAAACCTTGAGTTCTATTTTGGTCAAAGGGGTTTTCCCACTAACAAAAGATAGGCTCTATACACGGGATAGGACCTAACGTGCCGTTCAGTGATGAGATCTCCACAGATCACAAAAACGTTGGGGTCCGTGTGCTCTTTTAGTCTGACGGAGTGACGAGGGGTCCGACGGAGGTATGTGGGACCCCATCGGACCACTCATTTTTGTGATCTGTGTGGGTCTCAGCACTGAGGCCCCCACTAATCAGCAAGTTAGGCTCTATCTCATAGAATAATATTAATTATTATTATCTATATTTATCTATAGAGCATTATTAATTCCATGGTGCTGTATATTTAAGAGGTTCACATACATTACATTTAAATGATTTGATCTATGAATATCATTTTAGCACTTAACAGTTCAACATTTCCTGGCATCTTGTGTATCATAAATCTCAGTGCAGAGAGCAGGAGGTTAGGGATTGTGAAACACATTAAAGCAAATGAAAAATTCATGGTAGAGGCTTGTAACATCCCCATAACATTACGACGGCTATGGCTACACAAGTGCATAGACGATAGACATCTCCTGTGTTGCCTCTTTGGCTTCATTTTAAACTTACATGTTAATCATTTAACATGTCAACAGAATGGCACGTAGTGATGATCCAGTATGTCAAATTAAAGTTTTCCAAGATGAATATTTTGACGAATTTTCTATGGAATAGGTGAAATACATGAGATAGGTGAGTGTACAACATCCACGAATCAAAGAACTCAGTTATCTGCAGAGCCTACAACACAGTGTGCAGCAGCTATTTGGGCTGAATTTTCTCTAATGTTACAGATTGCTGAGAAACAGAAAAAGTGTTTAAAAAAAAAAAGGTATGAATTGCCCTAAACCAGAGGTGGCACTCAGAGTCCTTTCTGTGGGCACTCAGGCCATCACCCTAGGACAGAGTTCACCAAACAGGACCCAATCTTCCTGCTGTCCCAGGCAACTTATGAGATGATGCTCTCAGTGCTATTTTAAACCGACACTTCATTGGCTGTTTGGAATGGGAGGAAAAGTGAGCTATGTTGACAGAACTGCGTCATCTTTGGAGGTCATCCTGCTGGACCCACCAATCTTCCACTACAGAGAGACCCTCTTTCTTTCAACTGTATTGGCCCTCAGGGGCTGATACGATTGAAAGATGTGGAAGAACACGTAGTAATAAGTTACTGCTTAAAATGCCACGTTGGCACTTCACAGTAAATAAGTGGATTTTGGTCGTAGTTTGGGCACTCGGTCTCTAAAAGGTTCGCCATCACTGCCCTAAACAAACCACAACAATATTGTTCTTTCAAAATAACTTTACAATATGGCAACGAGAATGTGCAATTGGTAGACGATGTCTGACATCTAGTGGTGCTGGCCGGTATTATGCTTCATCTAAGAAATTTTAATTATAAGGTTATAGAACTAGCAAAATTTTCAATTCTAACTGCAATTTACCAAAATTTTCAGGCTACAAAGGGGTCAGAACTCGCTGCAGTTTTCTAGACGAGATCAGGTTTCAGGCTTCTGTGCTGCCTTTGATTGACAGCTGCCTTTAAAGAATTTTTCCTTCCGGAAAGCTGAGTGTGAGTTTGAAGTCAGTTTGTTTGTAGCTGTGGCTTGAGTGAAGGAGGACTGAACCAGTCAGTGCTGGAGGCCGTGTCCATTACTCTCTTCATATTCTGTCAAGTTCAATCACAAGTGCTGGAAAAATTTTCTTTGCTAGCTCTATTGTCCATGCTACTGTTACGCTGCTTCCATACTTCTGGTTTCCAAGTTTTGGCTTTTGTGCTTGACTATTCCTTATATCTGCAATTTTGTTCCTCATTTGTTATCTCTTTTGTAAAACGGATTGCTGACCTTCCTTTGGTTTTTTTTTTGTTCCAATTGTTTTGTGTCCACACTTTGGCCTAATGTTGGAACATTTGTGTAGTTGTCCTGCATCACCTAGGACAGTGATGGCGAACCTTTTAGAGACAGAGTGCCCAAACTATAACCAAAATCCACTTAACCCCTTAAGGACGCAGGGTTTTTCGGCCGATTTCTCGCTCTCCAACTTCAAAAATCCATAACTTTTTCATTTTTACGTGTACAGACCTGTGTGAGGGCTTATTTTGTGCGTAACAAATTTTACTTTCCCGTGATGTTATTTATTTTAACATGCCGTGTACTGCGTAGCTGAAAAAAAATTCCAAATGTGGAAAAATTGAAAAAAAACGTCACGTGCGTCACTTTCTTGTGGGCTAAGTTTTTACGACTTTCACTCTTCGCTCCAAATAACATGCCTACTTTATTCTTTGGTTCGGTGCGATCGCGGTGATACCACATTTATATAGGTTTTATTGTGTTTTAATACATTTTCAAAAATTAAACGAATGTGTACAAAAAAGAAAAAAAAATTTTTGCCATCTTCTGACGCTAATAACTTTTTCATACTTTGGCGCACGGAGATGTGTGAGGTGTCATTTTTTGCGAAATGAGGCGACGTTTTCATTGCTTCCATTTTGAGGTCTGTGCGATATTTTGATCATTTTTTATTTCATTTTTTATGTTATGTAAAAAGGTGTAAAAGTCGCATTTCGGACATTTGGGCGCCATTTCCCGCCTCGGAGGTCACCGCCGGCCGTAACCGTTTTTATATTTTGATAGATCGGGCATTTTGGGACGCGGTGATACCTAATATGTTTGTGATTTTTACTGTTTATTATGTTTTATATCCGTTCTAGGGAAAGGGGGGTGATTTGAACTTTTAATATTTTATTAATTTTTTTTATTTTTTAAACTTTTTTTTTCTTTTTTTTTCACTATCTTTTAGACCATCTAGGGTACATTAACCCTAGATGGTCAGATCGCTGCTACCATATACTGCAATACTTCTGTATTGCAATATATGGCATTTTTGCAGCACATTCGTTACAATGAGCCACTGGCTCATTGTAACGAATCTGCAGCTGCCAGATAGCCTCGTGTCAAAAGAAGACCATGGCAACCGATCGCCGCCCCCCGATGACGTTCGGGGGCGTGGCGATCGAAAAAAAGATGGCGGCGGCCGCGCGCCGCCGTCTTTTAAATGCCGCCGGCGACTTTGCCGGCGGCAACGGGGGGGTTAATAGCCGCGATCGGTGCTAGCACCGACCGCGGTTATTAGCGGTGGGGGTTTTATGCATTTTGCAAAAACCCCCACCTTTGTATGAAGAGGACTCAGCCCGTGAGCCCTCTTCATACATCCCTTATACCTCTGCGCCGTAGAGCTACGGCGCAGAGCGTTAAGGGGTTAATTACCCGCAAAGGCAAATTCAGACATCATTGTAGCTTCTCTCCATGGTCTCTCTGTATAGGAAGAATGGTGGGTCTAGCAGGATGACCTACAAAGATCATGTAGTTCTATCAACACCTTCTCACTTTTCCCGCAGTTCCAGCCAATGAAGTGTCACTTTAAATAGCTCTGAGAGCAGCATCTCTTAAATTGGCTGGGACTGCAGGAAGTTTTGGTTAATTTGGTCCTGTTTGGTGACGTCTGTCTTGGGTCAATGGCCTGAGTGCCCACAGAAAGGGCTCTGAGTGCCCACCAGCATCTCTTAAATTGGCTGGGACTACAGGAAGTTTTGGTTAATTTGGTCCTGTTTGGTGAGGTCTGTCTTGGGGTCAATGGCCTGAGTGCCTACAGAAAGGGCTCTCTAGTGCCACCTGTGGCACCCGTGCCATAGGTTCGCCACCACTGACCTAGGATATGTTGAGGCAAAAATTGCAGAAACAATGAAAAATATAAATTTTGCATTTATGTGTGGATTTAGGTAAGTAATTATTTAAAATTACAATTTTAATTAAAAAAAAATCTTTAGCAGCTGACTCATAAAAATGTAGAACCCTCATACTGTATTACAGTCATAACAATTGTGTCCTACATTGACATATTAGAGATCAACGATGGTATTTTGCAGTCCCCTTACAACAAATATCTAAAAAAGGTAATTGTTGGAAAATATTAAAATTAAAGGGGACCTACCACCACGATTCTACCTATAAAGGTAGAATGGGTGGTAGGTGGATGAATGGGACGTAAGGATAGCCCTTTTTGGGCTAATCCTTACGTCCCGGCTATCCTTTTGTAAACTTTAATCTGTTGATATGCTAATTTAATTAAGCGACTACTGGGGCGTGGAGTAGCCGGACATGAGGATACTAGTTGCGGCTACTCCACGCCCCAGTAGCCTTGTTCCTCCGCCTACCGGGTATTCTTCGGCGCGCAGCTCCTCGTAGCTGCGCGCCCTCGTGCGAATATCCTGCGTTCTGCGCATGCGCAGGACGCAGGCCTACGGGTGCGCGGCCGTAGCTCCGAGGCCGGCGCTACTGCGCATGCGCAGACGGCGGGTGCTCGGACGAGGGCGCGCAGCTACGAGGAGCTGCGCACCGAAGATTACATGGTAGGCGGAGTAACAAGGCTACTGGGGCATGGAGTAGCCGCGACTAGTAGCCTCATGTCCGGCTACTCCACGCCCCAGTAGCCGCTTAATTAAATTAGCATATCAACTGATTAAAGTTTACAAAAGGATAGCCGGGACGTAAGGATTAGCCCAAAAAGGGCTATCCTTACGTCCCATTCATCCACCTACCACCCGTTCTACCTTTAGAGGTAGAATCGTGGTGGTAGGTCCCCTTTAAGCAACACTCAGAAGTACATGCTCAAGCCGGGGAAAGAAAGGACAAAATAAAAAGGTATTTACCTTGGTCTAGTTCCTAATCATTTGCCCTTTGTTGGCAACTGCAGCCAGAAGGGTCAATGGTTACAGGATGGAAAACAGTGACGTTCAATGTGACCGGTGACACTTCCCGCAAGGTTGTGGGAATGGAGTATGGTAAATACCCTTACACCTCTGCTCTGACTGCTTAGGGTTTTCACAGTTTTTTAACATAAAAACCCTGTTTAAATTGGTTACTTTTGGTGTCAAATTGCATTTCACTATAAATTTATGGTGAAGTTTTGTTTTGAGTTTCTAGTTCTATTTAGAATTTTTTAATTTTGTCATTAATAGATTTATGTAGTCCAAAAATGTACACACCCATGCAGAATGAAAGTGGAAAATGTTTCCCCCCACGTGTGGATGTAAACCGTTGTTTGAGCAGAGAAAGTAAGAAGCGCCGGTGAACTGTAGGAGGGCAGATTTTGAGGGAAATGTTTTTTTTCTGTGTACAGCTATTGAGTTACCAAGACAGTGGAAATCTCAAAATAAATTATGCCATTTTGTAAACTCTATCCCTTAAAGAATTGATCAATATGAACAATAAACATTTTATGGATATTCTTTAGAGTATGCAAATCGAGGAAAAATGCCAGGTATTGGATGCACTGCCACAATAATCAGCATAATAATGGGGCAGATTTACTTACCCGGTCCTGTTGCGATCCAGCGGTGCGTTGGCCGATGAGGATTCGGGTCTGCCGCGATTCACTCAGGTTGTGCGTCCAATTTCCTGCATGTGTCGCTTCTGTGCCGAGTTCCGCCGGAGTTCACCTTCTTCTTCCCGGTGCTTGTAAGTGCGTGTCTTGCGACACAATTCTAAATGTATAGTCCTGCGCGTTGTCCGAATCCGTCGGGTTGTCCGACGCCCCTCCTCCCATTTCTGTTGTGTGCAAGCCGGCGCCGATGCGCCAAAATCTGATCGTGTGCACCAAAATCCCGGGGCAATTCCACGCAAAACGTAAATCGTCAGAAAACCCGACGAAAATGCGCTCCGCGGACCCTTAGTAAATGAGCCCCAATATGTCTAATTCAATTCATTTCATTTATCAAAACAATAAACTACTTGTAACTGAGATAAACTATCCCCTTCATCAGACCCCAAAAAGTCAAAGATACACTATAAAAACATGGTATCATTTGAAGAAAAAAATTACACATAGCATAAATGGTATAAAAATATTAATATAATTATACTTATACTATCTATACTTTCTTTCAAATGACTGTATACCATGTTTTCATATTGTGTGGAAGATACTCTATGATGAAGGGATAGCTCATCCCCATAGTCCGATTTTTCACTTTGATCAATGAAACTAATTGAATTTAGACATAGGGGCCACATTTACTAAGGGCCGTGCGTCAGTTTTCTATTGGACTTTGCACGTTCGCGCCACATTTGTGATGCACGTGACCCTTTAATGGCGCGGCTGCATTATTCATCATGCACCACAAATTTCTGCGCTGAAGGGGACGTGCAGGTGCTCAGTCAGACCATGCGCCACATTTGCAAACACGCCCTATGTTTAAATGTGCACCTAAAAACTATGGTGCACTCTGTCGGGGCAGTGCAGGGGGCTCCATATTCATGAAGAACGGGCACCACAAACCTTGAATCCAGCGCGCCCTGCACACTACACAGGCAAACTGCGCATAGTACAGACTGCACTGTTCTTAGTAAAGGTGACCCATTGTTACACCTATTATTGGGGCAGTGTGTCCCATACCTACCTGGCATTTTTCCTTGACTTGCATATTCTTCATTTACCTAACAACCAAGGGACACTGTAGCCCATCTAACTCCATCTTCATTTTTTTGATGTGCCTAATACAACTTTCCACCAGGTGGCTTTACAACCATACAACCACAGAGGGCACCATACGTGGTCTCCCTCTCTTTGGTAGACTCTTTTTAACCATGTAGGATTTTATTGATTCTTGTGTTGAATTCAATTTTTTTTTTCCATTAGAGTCTTGTTTTACCAGTTATGCCAGATAGATGAGGTGAGAATTAGGGTTACAGTTACCGGATCAAGAAGAACCAAATGTGCATCAAACCACTGAACGCTCTGATGGCTCCATTCTTATTTTTGTCTACGGTTAGTTGTCAAACTAATTTCTTAGTACAGAAGAAGGTTTTTGTATGACTCTGTAACACTGTGTGAGAGGAAATTTTTTCCTCTGAATACAATGATAATTTGCTGCATCGTCTTCTGTCACTTCTCTGATAGTTAATTTATAGCTGGATCCAGATCCAGATCCAGTGATCCGGTCTGGGACTCCCGTGTATCTGTTGGTTGCACCATAGATAAGAAGTTTTATCCTTTGTCCTGATTTCTGTTGGAACCAGTCTAGAGCATTGCCTATATCTTCACTGGATGTACATGAGATGGTGACTGTCTCCCCTGGTGACACCGAAATATAATCTTGGCTCTGGGTCATCACAATCTCTCCATGGGAAGCTTAGAACAAGAGAGTATCATATGATTATTTGTACATACATCCATATTACAAAAGTAAGGTCAGGGAACGCTACAATGAAAATATTCTACATCAAATCCTAGTTATAAATTATTGTTGTTATAGTTGTAAATTATTTTGTGATGGATCTCTGCTTGGTCCGAGGAGAATTCTGCTATGTAAAAAAATTACTTTAGTAATGATATATAAGTAAATTACCTTGAATGAAGAGATAAAAAACACTGAGAAGATATTTGGGAGAAACCATATCTTCTGCCGGCCTGTACAGATAATGGTTCAACCAAGGTCCAGAACAAATGTTTATATAACATAAAAATCTACTGAAAAGTAGAGAGTTAATATGTAAAACAGGAAGTAGGTAAATCAGCCTACAAATATTCATGAAGAAACAATTGAAAATAAAAGGAAGCTGTCACCAACCTTTATATGCTGTGAAGAATTTATAAGCAGGAGGGTGATGACTACAGATGAGCAGACCCAATGTTTCTGTCGGGATAAGGTTCATTCTGCGTGACCTGGACATATTGCCGGGTTTTGTGGCCAAACAGATAATCCAACAAATTGACACCACTAGCAACTCCAGTAAGAACTAGCCATGTCCCTAGGTGAATGCTCTTAGCCAATCATAGCCACGGCTGGTAGCAAGGGGCATCAATTTGCCCGATTTGCAATCCGACAATATGTCCGGGTTGAGCGGGGCAAATCCGAAAACAAAACATTGGCTCAGCTCATCTCCATTGTTGACCATCCATTATAGACCCCAAAGTAATTTCTGAACAGTTGCATGAATAATACAGTATTTAAACAGTTGTCTGATTTAGAAAATCTTATTTTAGACATCTGTATCATATCATAGATTTTCAGTTTGTGAGAGTCGATACTTTGTACAGAATTTACTTGATTCAGACTCCAACATAAATTCATATCTATCTATCTATCTATCTATCTATCTCATATCTATCTATCTATCTATCTATCTATCTATCTATCTATCTATCTATCTATCTATCTATCTCATATCTATCTATCTATCTATCTATCTATCTATCTATCTATCTATCTATCTCATATCTATCTATCTCCTATCTATCTATCTATCTATCTATCTATCTATCTATCTATCTATCTATCTCATATCTATCTATCTATCTCATATCTATCTATCTATTTCATATCTATCTATCTATATATCTATCTATCTATCTATCTATCTATCTCCTATCTATCTATCTATCTATCTATCTATCTCCTATCTATCTATCTATCTATCTATCTATCTATCTATCTATATATGTGTATATATATATATATATATATATATATACTGTATATATATGTAGACGGTCCCCTTCTTAAGGACACCCAACTTACAGATGACCCGTAGTTACAGACGTACCCCTTTGCCCACTGTGACCTCTGGTGAAGCTCTCTGGATGTTACTAGGTGCAATGATCAGCTGTAATGTGTCTGTAATGAAGCTTTATTCATAATCCTTGAACCCATTAAAGAAAAACATTTCGAAACTCCGATTGAGACTGGGGTAAAAACAGTTTTTGTCTGGATCTACAAATATAAAATATACAGTTTCGTCTTACATACAAATTCAACTTAAGAACAAAACCATGGACCCTATCTTGTATGTAACCCGGGGACTGCCTGTATATATATATTTATTATATATGTAACTTTTTAAATTAAAAGTCCAAGGGGACCACTGATGACAAAAACTGTGGCAAATATTTTTTATTCTTTTTTTAATATGTTAGGATTTTTTAAAAAACATTAGTAGCATTATTGATTATTGTTGTTGTCATTATTATTATAATTATCATCATTATTAATTTACTGCACTTATTTTTGGATGGGGCAGCATGAATCCCTTGGTTCTGTACATCTGAAAAGTGACTCACTCACACCAAAAAACAAGCACACACATGGGCAAAACTCTGTACACAAAACTAGAATGAACCAGCAGAAGTAAAGGTGGATCTAGAATAAGTGGCCTCACAATCTGTAAGAATGGCCTTGTAAAGAGGAAGGATTTTTATTGCATTATTATTTGAGGTTTCATCAGAAAATCATGATTTAATTTGATTGTTTTAGAATTTTTTAGGACACAGAATAAAGAACATAATAGAAACTCCAAAATGTAAGACCAGATCAGAGACTCATACACAGTACAATCAGGGGCGTCATTGAGGCCAGATACGTTACGTTGTATGCTATATTAAATCAGGTTTTTGTTGTAGATTCATTTACAGTTGAAGACACGTCACTCCTGATGGAAGTTGATGGTTCCTTAGTAGGATTCCACTTCGTATTGATCCCCAAATTTCACTTGGCAATCAGAAGCTTTGTATACCTAGTAACTGTTGTACACAATTTAGAAAGCAGAAAATAGTCACAAAATAATATTTTTTTTTATTGCATGTTGAAACCAACACAACAATCCACAGAATGTGACATTTCGGTCTAACCAGACCTTCTTCACATACAGATCACTGGAGGGGAGAAGATGAAATGTAGAAAAGAAATGGCTATAGAGTGGATTACAATATGGGTGATTTGGGCGGTAGCCTGGGACCCAAGACTTCTAGGGGACCCAAACTACCCACCAAATTTTATACTGAGAAGAACCTTCACCCATTAAATGCTTCTATATCTGTTCCTGCTCTTAATACACATGAAGTTCCTCCAAAGCCCTAAAACTACTGATTAAAAGCAGCAGAAGTGGTAAATCCTCAATACCCCAAGAAGCTGATTCTAGGACCAGATGTAGGAAGTGATTCCAGACTTGTAGGGGCTATAATATCCATACCGCCCAGGGGCCGGGTGGTCTTATTCCACCCCTGGTTACTGTATTCCTATCCCTCCCTTCCCAATAACAAATAAATGTTGTGAGGACAACGAAGATGAAGACTTCATGCTGGTATCTTCTTACGCTTAAAATAAAGCAAACAATGAAGTTATTTTGCATATTTTCTTCATACATAACATAAAGCATTAGCGTACATGTGATTACACAAAATGTGCATAAGTTGTGTTACAGATAAGAAGGGGAAGGAGGGTTTTTGTTACGGCTCGGTATCACTATGTTACAATTTTCTCGGTATCCGGTGCACAGTAAAATTCTTTTTCGTTGTCTTCTGCCATATCCCGGACCGTTATGGAGAAGCCATCTCCAAACACAGATCCAGGAAGCTTCTCTCCGATTCCTGATGATCGTTCATTGACTTTATACATGATAAGTTTTGGAATTTGTCCTGGTCTCGGTTGTAGCCAGGCTAATGAATCGTACTTCCAGGTAGGATGTAAAACACTGTCACGGGCCTTACATGAGATGGTGACGGTCTCTGATGCGGGCATGGACACGGTAGCCGGAGTTTGGGCCATCACAGTTTCTCCACAGGATCCTAAAACGGTAGATGATTGTCTGTGATTAACCTTGTTTAGAATTTTAATTTCATTAAAAAATTAAGGGATTATCATTAATTACAAAATAAACTTCTGGAATATTATTACATTGATAACAAAATACATAGTATTATAGACCTTCCTACTAAAGGGTTAATGTAACCTATATCTCCCCCTGGTCACATAGGACGGTGCCTGAGATGAGAAGACACAGGACACATAGCAGATATGTTAGAGGAACCGTCACAGACACAGAATATGAGCCTCCAACATCAGATGTTTATAGAGCAAGAAATCTATAGGGGAATACAGTATAGGAAGCAGTATGCAAATTGTATGCAAATATTAACATCTCATTTGATAATAGCACAGAGAAAATCCCACTGACTTCAGATTGGTGGAGGTTTCTGAAAGTGTTGGTGGAGACCAGTGGAGAGTTAGACTCCACAGATAAATCACGCTACAAGATGGATCTGGATTAGGGCTCTTTCACATTGGCGTTGTTCGGCGCGGATCACAGAAGCCCAATGAAGTCTATGGGTTGGCAATAAAAAAAAATGATGAAATGTCCATTTTGTTTTACTGATGAGGCTGAGAAACCAGGTGTGATGTTTTCAAAGCAATGGTTAACCTTCAGGTTTTTTATGTGGATGCGGAGACAAAACGGAAGCAAAATGGAAACACAACAAATCAAAATGCTACACAGAAGCTGAGCCCCAATGACAATGTGAAACTATTCTTAGGCTTCATTCACATGAAGATCATGCGGAGGTATATATACATCCTTATAAACGGCAATGGGCTCCTGGCGGTGGCGGTATGGCGCCCCACACGTTTGGCACCGTACCACACAGGACATGGGGGAAAGATAGAACGCGTTCTATCTTTCCCTGTGTGCACGGCTTCTTTTTGCAACTTTTTTTTTTTGGATGCATTAGCAGAGTTACCCCTTTTGCGACTAGGACACTCGGCCAGCAAAGTTCGCTGTGATTGAGTTTTCTTGTGTTGTGCCTGATTTATCTTAGAAATTCGGATGGAAATTTTTTTTAAAAAGTTGAAGATATTTGTGTAAGAGTTTCCAAAATTCACAGAGTTTTGCCCTGAAAAACTCCACATTTGGCACAGTTAACAAGAAGGAAAATCCACAATGATAAATCCGACAAGCAGAAAACCACAAAAAAAAAAAGAGAGAAAACACTGGAGCACACAGCTTTTAATTCAAAGCTGGTCATCTTCTACTACACATTTTCAGAAATGTAAAAGTTAGTAGGAAAGAAACATCTGTATCTTTGTAAATCCCTTGATGGAGGGGGAGCGATCATACAGCTTGGGGGACCCCTGTTATCGGAGATCCCATTGGTGGCATTCCAATACATTAGGTGCCTTATGTGTAGCAATTGTGTTTCATCGCACACTTGGGCGTCTTTTCGAAGAGCAGATTGATAGCTCTTCCCCTTTCCCTTCTTTTATCTGATACCAGTTGACTTCATACTCAGAAATGTCACTATAATAAGTACTGGAGCTGGATGTACATGAGATGGTGACTGTGTCTCCGGGAAAACCTGAGATATAACTTGGCGTCTGAGTCATCACAATCTCTCCACTTGTGGCTTTCACTACTAAGAAACATTATATTATATTACAGATCAATCCTCAGGACTAAGCCGTGTCATTATCACTCTATGACATTGACCAGATAAGACAGGGTAATTTAGTATCTAAAATATTTTTTCACCCATTGACCTCTTTGTAGCACCCAACCAATTTTCTTTAGACTCGCCACATGCTATGGGTGACCCCTGAAAGAGTCTATCTGGTTTGGCGTCTTGGAGGTGGCACAGTGAATGAATGACCATTGGCCATGGTGAGCGGGACCATTAAATTTCATGGCATTTAGTATTAATTTCTATAGCGTTCAGAGGAAATGTTCTAGAAAAATTTATTAGAATAAAATTTTTCTGAAAAAACTTGCCAGGCAGTAATTTGTTAGGAGGGCATTTGAAGGAGAGAATTTTTTCAAGAAGAAAATTTTAGAAAGAAACATATTAGGAGGATAGGCTGTCTTCATTCTGACAGCGAGTACTTAAGGTATAATTTATTGAGGCTATATCTCCATATCCATTTTTTTTTCTGACAGCTGTGGTCTCTGGCACCTGCCTCTATCTGCTGCAGTTGGTGCTGGCACCGATTACGGCAGTGAACCTGTTAAGCTCTGTGAAGGCAAATGACCTAACAGTGTGCTCACTGCTTCCGAGATTACAGAAAGTGCAGAGGGTGGGGGAGAAAGGGACATGCTACACAGTGTAACAGCATGTGAAGCCAGAGCACAGAGGGGCTTCTGTAACACACCCATAACCCTTCTGGCTCATTAGCATAATTTGAAAAGTTGATATCAGAAGGAAGGAGGCTATGGATAATAAATATAAGACGATCACCACAGTCATGGTGCCTGGTCTGTTTCACATTGGCGTTTATGTTCAGCTGCAGTTGCGCATCCGTTACGTTGTGTTTCCGTTTTACCTCTGTTTTTTCTCCGTGATTCATCCTTTTGTCGCCCTGTCCGCAAAAAAACTGAAGGTGTAAGATTGTTTACAAAACATCGCACCTGGTTTTTCAGCCTCATCAGTGAAAAAACATGCATCTTTCATCCGTTTTTTTTTTTTTTTTTTTTCGGTCCCATAGACTCATTGCCTTCCGTACTTTACATCAGTGGGAAAAAATAGGACACGTTTCATAATTTTTTCCATAGACAACAGATCAGTGAAAATACAAGGCCACCCATAGAAATGAATGGCTTTGTGAGGCATCCGTGGAAATCACTGAACCACGGGCACGAAAAAACAGCCCCAATGTGAAAGAGCCCTAAGTGTCCCTGGGTTATCTTGATAAACTTTGACGGCAGATTTCCTTTACGTTGTAATTGTTCATGTGAAATCCAAGCAGACAGGAGATAACATGTGACTGGAGCTATGAAGCACCAAGCAGCCAAGACTATGAATGTAGAAGATGCTGGAAATGATGATTTATGAATAAATAAAATAAAATCTCAATTCTAAAACAACCAAGTGCAACATATTTTACTACATATTTTACTACAGGTACTCAGTACCAAATGTGTTTATTACTGCACGTAGGTGTCCAAAGCTTTTAAGGATCGGTCAGCAGGGTGTTTTCCTGGAAAATCCACTGGATAGGGGATAACGAGCTGTTGGTGAGGATCTGTGAATGTACTGTATATGAATGTGATCTGTAGAACAGGCGTCTCGTTCTCACTAATTGATGTATTTTGCTGCCTTATTCATTAATATGGGAGTGTTGTAAATTGCAGAACACAATGATGAGGAAGGTCTGTCCTTCCCATTCACTTTCTAAGAAAATTCTATTGAAAGCAGAGAACATCAGTTCTGACGCTCCTATGCTATTGCGTAGATCTATAGGACACATACCTGACCTTTAACTCCAACTATTAGTGACAACAAGATCCCAGTTCTCTGGATTGCTGCTTATACAGATCTCGAGACTGATGGAAATCCCAGCAGTCAGACGCACAATGATCAGTTTGCTATCTCCTATGTTGTGGAAATGAGACATGCAAACCTGATACAACTCCATCAAATTTATCTCTACACCACAACTATTACTAGACAAGACTTTAAGCTCTGAATCTTCAGAGCTTATAATAATAATAATTCCTTTATTTATATAGCGCATTCTAGCAAATTCACTCCCTATCCCCATGGGGCTCACAATCTAATTAACCTACCAGTATGTTTTGCAGTGTGGGAGGAAACCCACACAAACACAGAGAGAACTTACAAACTATTTGCAGATGTTGACCTGGATGGGAATTGAACCCAGGACCCCAGCACTGCAAGGCAGAAGTGCTACCCGCTGAGCCACTGTGCTGCCCATTGTAGGGTCCATCTCTTGGTAGAGCTTAGAGCTATTTTGGTGGCATAAGGAAGGTATACACAACATTAGGTAGGTAGTTTTAATATTAGTAATGTTGGACATGTATAAAATGATTCTTACCTTGCGAACATAGGAAACAGAGGAGCAGAATAACTCTTATCATCTTATCTCGGTACATGGATTCCTAAAAATATCTGTGACATCCTACGGCGATAACAAGGGTATACAAAGTTATATCATCAGATAAGCAATCTATACTCCAGGTATGAAACCAGTGGAGCTCAGTATGAATCCGCTCCTAATATCCACGGTAGATCTTATATTTCCAAAACCATTACTGTACCACCCAGTGGCCATGAACTGACTGGTGGAATACATCATTTATCATTTGTCTTTTACTTAGTCGTCTATGTTTAATTCCATTTTTGTTTTATCTGAGTTCAACAAGTGAGTCTATGTAATAGCCCCCTACACAGTAATAGTCTTATTAGTGACTTAGTAATAGGCCCCTCCCACATGTTTAGTAATAGCCCCCCACACAGTAATAGTCTTATTAGTGACTTAGTAATTGGCCCCTCCCACATGTTTAGTAATAGCCCCCCACACAGTAATAGTGTTATTAGTGACTTAGTAATTGGACCCTCCCACATGTTTTAGCCCCCCACACAGTAATAGTGTTATTACTAACTTAGCAACAGCCTCCCATGCTTAGTTATAGACTATTCCTACCACACTTCCACAGCCTTCCACATAGTAATAGCCCCCACACACTTAGCCATACCTATAGACACTTAGTTATAGCCCACCACACACTCAGTAATAGCCCCACACACCTAGTAATAGCTCCCTCACATTTAGTAATAGCCCCCACACATTTAGTAATAGCTACCACACATTTAGTAATAGCCCCCACACACTTAGCCATACCTATAGACACTTAGTTATAGCCCACCACAAATTTGGTAATATCCCACCACACACTCAGTAATAGCCCCACACACCTATTAATAGCTCCCTCACATTTAGTAATAGCCCCCACACATCTAGTGATAACCCTCCATATTTGGTAATATCCCCCCACATTTAGTAATAGCCCCCACACAGGCCCCTCTCTCCACACTTAGTAATAGCCCCTCCCCAACACACTTAGCAATAGCACCCACACAGCAATAGCGCCCTCACACTTAGTAATGAACCTTTCTAACTGCGCTTAATAAAAGCCCCACACACAGTAACAGCCCCCAGACTTATTAATAGACCCCTCGCTCACACTCAAAAATTGCATTTTTGAATACTTGACTGAATAATTAAGCAAACACACATACTCACTTCTCTCCTCCTGATTCTGATCTTCTCCTCCATCTGCAGGACCTGGCACGGTGTCGTCACTACTCCAGGCTGCTGTAGTGAAGCGTCTTGAAGCAGGAGACGTGATGTGGGGATGGCATCTCCTGCAGCTCATGGCCGCGCTGTACACATCAGCCATTGGCGTAACTAGAAGCTGATGGGCCCCAGTCCAAAGTCTGTGCCAGGCCACCGACTATAATGTATGGCTTACAATACTAGTCTTCTCATATGGGAAAGTGACACCATAAGGGTCCACTAAACCTTTTGGGCCCGGGTGCGACTGCACCCTCTGCACCCCCTCAAGTTACGCCCCTGACATCAGCCTGGTCTATGTAGTGGAGCTTTCGCCTCTGTGCTGCACTACATTCATCATCATTATTTGCGCCCATAAAACACAAATAGGGATGAGAGTGAGGAAAGATGCCCTAGAGCAGGACCAGTGTCGCCCTGTCAGGAGAGATTTGGGGTTAGGCCAAAAGATCATTTGCCCTAGTGACGCACAGTCCATGGACTGCATGAGGAGTGGACTGAGAACACAGGAGGAGCTGATGACCACAGCCGGGGACTGTAATCTTTTGCTGTATGATGCAACCAGAGCAAACACCACGTCTACTGTCAACTGCTATGGAAAAAACCCTTCAGTACATCAGTATTTGCTAAATTAGATCACGTAGATGAGAAATAATATAAAAGTCCATTCTTCTTGTGTGGAGAACTGTTAGTGAGGTCCAACGATCTAGCAGAAGTTATAGTCGGAAGAGATAATTCTATAAAATAGTTTACCTTAAGGAGAACGTCTTTGCAGTCTGCCATCGTCTGGTCACAAGTAATAAGACGTTTCTTTGTTTTCTCCTCTTTTTTTTATGCTGAGCTCCTCCTTTGTTTTGGCTTCAACCTGCTTACTCCTCCCTGTGTTCTTCCACCTGAGGCATAGATGAAGGTATTCCAAATCTTGTGATGGAGTGCGTGGAGAAAAGGATATAATTTAGCTTGACATGATAGCTTGAAATATATACACTGCTCAAAAAAATAAAGAAAACACTTAAATAACATGCAACACCCCTGCCAACGTATAGGCAAGGTGGTAGTTGCGAACAGCACCCTCTCCCTGTCAGGATCTATCCGGTGAGCCTGCACAATTCACCCAGAGGATAATGGAGTATAAACCCCCTGGTCTTAGCTGGTCTAATCCCAGAGCCAGGAGACAGTGTGGAGCACACCTTCAGTGCTGTCACAGATACCAATCCCAGGAACTGAGTTAGGAGATTCTAACCCAGAACTGCAGCTTCCAACGTTTGGACACAGCACCCAAAGCATAAACCTCTGGAAGACAGTGTGGCGCAGCAAGTAATTCCAGCCCAAAAGCCTAACTGGCAGGAAATCCAGGCTGCTGGCTAAGCTCCGTCCCCTGCGCAAATGGCGCACATTCTGCACGAAAACTCTGTGGTGCAGGAGAAAATTGAGCCAGCTACAGCTCCTGGTGGGAAGCACCCAAGATCCACCTCCTGGTGGGAGGACTTCCTGCTCTACCTCGACATAGGAGTGAAGCTCCAGCATGCCACGTGGAGAGAACAGGAAGCTTACATCATGGCGAGACCACGACTGCTCCCCCTGTGAGACGCACCTGAATTCCTTAAGGCCTTGTCATCATGTTGGCTGCCCAGCCCATCTGGCGGCCATCCACCTCCCACCGTTTCCAGCGAGTGCTAACCTCCACCCTGAATACTACGGGGCTCCATGCCCGGGCGGTTCCTGCTGCCTCTCCCAGCAACCGTGCTGGTGCCGAGAGTCCGGGCTGGAGTTCTCCCACAAGAACCCCAAGAAGCCATCGAGGACTGCAGAATTTACACGTCTGCCCGGCCCCTTCCTGTCCTGACACGCCCAAAGTGGCATGCAAAGTGGAAAATGCTCCAAACTTCCGAAGATGTGCAGAATTACATGCCTTTCCTGACGGAGAAGGCATAATAAATCTCCCCCAGTAATTCAAATGTAGAAAGTTTTCTATGTCCTCAAATATATTATGATCCTTTTAATTAAGTGCTTAAATATTGACTTTAGCTTTAATAAACTTGTTATGTAATCATGTGTATCCTGCTGACATCCTGCTTGTGTCTATGGCATGTGATATTTTCATGGAGAGGACAAATAGACAACAGTGCTTTCATTTACTATGGAGATAGAATCTTATAATGGATAACCAGTTCTTCTTTGTGACTAGCATCTGTCAGAACTCACAAGTTGTTCTGATGGGATCAGGTTTCAGGCTTCTTGCTGGATAACCAGTGTCTTTGTACTCGTTTTGCCTGCAGTTGTGGTTTGAGTGATGGACAGCCGAGCCAGTCAGTTCTGGAGGTAGAGTCCATTACTGCCTTATATTCTGCCCAGCCCTTCATTTGGTGATGGTTATTGCAGTCTATGTGTGTATCTAGTGCTCTTGCCATTGTGTTTCTTGCTATTCTGTGTATTGACTTCTGCTTTGCCTACTGACCCTTCTATTTGCTATGCGATTATGTATCTTTGCTGCCATCTCCGCTTGTCTGTTTGTATCTGTTGTTTGTCCCTCAGTATCGTTTATCTCTAGTGTGATCCCACTTTCCTGTCTCAGTCTTGTGTCGGTTTCTGTGTACCAGTCTGAACACTGGCCTATATCTGGATTCCGGTTACCTGTCCGCTTCACCATCCAGCAGCTGCCAGACAAAGTAAGTCTTCCTGTCATCTTGTAGAGTCACTCAGGGACCCTTAGTTAGGTTCCAGATAGTGGGTTTGCCCTTGTCGGTTTATCTTCTGGAGGCAGGGCCTTAGCCTGCAGGGACATCTCAGGGTGAGTTTGCCACCACTTACCTAGTCTGACAGCTAGAACCAAGCCTGGTTGTGGTTGCGCAGTTGCTGGACAGGTACTAACAGCATCACTACTAAACAAACGAGTGGAAAGTTTAATTCCAGTAGTAGGTGTTTTATGAGATTCAAATGTTAGATTGTTATCAAGGACTTAGGACAACTCATTGTAGTAAATTTATCAGGACTTTCGTTCCCTTCTCGTGGTCAGATGATCCAGAATATAGAAGTATAGAAAATTCTACCAACCTCCAACAAAGATTTTTAACACACTCTGGAAAGCGGACAACTAGAGATGAGCGAGCACTAAAATGCTCGGGTACTCCTTATTCGAGATGAACTTTTCCCGATGCTCGAGTGCTCGTCTCGAATAACAAGCCCCATTGAAGTCAATGGGAGACTCAAGCATTTTTCAAGGGGACCAAGCGTCTGCACAGGGAAGCTTGGCCAAACACCTGGAAACCTCAGAAAATTATGGAAACACCACGGAAATGGACAGGAAACAGCAAGGGCAGCATGCATGGATGCCTCTGAGGCTGCTTAATCGCACCATTATGCCAAAATTATGGGCAACAGCATGGCCATGACAGAGTGACCGAATGAGGCTAGATAGCATCTAAAACATGCAATAATTGACCCTGACACTATAGGGGACGGCATGCAGAGGCAGCGGCAGCAGTGGCAGGCTAGAGAGTGTCTTGGCGACATACCCGAAATGGACTCAGGCTTCAAACCAATGGGTGGCAGAGAGGAACCAAAGGAGGTGAGCAAGAAGTGCTGAAATGATTTCCTATGTCAAAAAAAGGTTGACGGTATATTTAGTCGATAACAAAGCATGGTGGCGACATAGTGACCAAGTTCCATAACGTATCTGGTGAAACACCCGAAAAATGAGCCTGACACAGCTCGTTTGATAAGGGGACGACATGTGGAGGCAGCCATGGAAACGACTTCCATGATTAAGAGTGACAGTATGGGGCATCCATATTGCTTCTACGATTGAAACTTCAGGTCTCCAGCATGGCGGCGACAGATGGGCCGAGTTCCATTATGTATCTGGTGAAACACCTGAAAATTCTGCCTGACACAGCTCGTTTGATAAGGGTATGATGTGCTGTATATCCTTTCGTGCTCCAGCGTCTGGGGTATAGAGAGTTGAAAGTTGCGCATGGAGACATTGGTGGACGCTGTGGAGGATCGTGGAGGCGAAATGGACAGGAAACAGCAGGGGCAGTATGCATGGATGCCTCTGAGGCTGCCTAATCTTGGGATGGAGCTGGCGGTCCTAGGAATAATGGAATAGCATAGCGGTTCTATTTTTAATAGTTTTTTCGTAAATGGTTCCATGATTAAGAGCGACAGTATGGGGCATCCATATTGCGCTGCTATGATTGCAACTTCCGGTCTCCAGCATGGCGGCGACAGATGGGTCGAGTTCCATTATGTATCTGGTGAAATACCTGAAAATTCGGCCTGACACAGCTCGTTTGATAAGGGGACGATGTATGGAGGCAGTAAAGTAGTAGTAGATTAAAGGTGCTGCAGTTAAAACTATGTTAGTTGGATCTTGGGATGGAGCTGGCGGTCCGTTGCCAGGCGAGCTTTCGCCTGTCCAAGCCCCTGTCTCTCGGCTCCTCCCAAAACAGCACTTCTAAGAACCTTTTGTATAAGATCAGGTGTAGTAGTGTTCTTATAAGTTTGGGTTATGGCGGGTGAGGGGAATGTAAACAGATGCGCAAGAAGCGCTGAAATAATATCGGTAAATGATAAAAGTTTGCCAGTATATTTTGTGGATAACACAGCAGGGTGCCGACAAAGTTAACAAGTTTGATGTGGAAGCGATGAAAACAACCCAAAATTCTGCCTGACACAGCTCGTTTGATAAGGGGACGATGTATGGAGGCAGCTTTATGGACGACTTTTGGAGGTAGCAATGGAGATGACGTGTGGAGGTAGCAATGGAGACAACGTGTGGAGGCAGCTAAAGAGACGGCTGCTATGGAGACAATTTAATTTGGATAGTGCCTGTATGTGGAAGTCCAAAAAAGTTTTTAAACCAGAGGAGCAGGTAGGTGGTCCCCACAAAATGTAAATAGATTGAGTGCCTGTATGTGGCAGTCCAAAAAAGTTTTCAAACCAGAGGAGCAGGTAGGTTCTCCTCCAGAAAAATAAAATAGATTGAGTGCCTTTATGTGGCACTCCCAAAAATTGTTTAAAACAGAGGCCCTCCAATTAAATACATAGAGTACTATAGCTAGAGCCAGTTGGCCCTGGCAAAAAATAGCCAGTTTCCTCTGCTTTAGTGTACAAAGAGGAGGAGAAGGAGGAAAATGAGGAGGAGGAGTGCATACAAGATTTTGCTTGTACTGTGGGTCCAGGAGAGTGAATACCCAGTAATCGGTGCTGGAATAAATTCTCTGAACGCGAGGGTCACGGGATAGGCTGCCTAGCATGAAATCTGCCATATGCGCCAGAGTCCCAACGCGCAGGAATTCACTCCCCTCACTGGCCTGACTGTCCATTTCCTCCTCCTCCAACTCCTCTTCTTCTGCCCATACACGCTGAACAGTGAAGGATTGAGCAATGCTCCCCTGTTCTGTCTCGCCAACATTCTCCTCCTCTTCCTCCTTATCCTCCTCCACCTCCTCGGATATGCGCTGAGAAACAGACCTGAGGGTGCTTTGGCTATCAACAAGGGAATCTTCTTCCCCCGTCTCTTGTGACGAGCGCAAAGCTTCTGACTTCATGCTGACCAGAGAGTTTTTCAACAGACCAAGCAGCGGGATGGTGAGGCTGATGATGACGGCATCGCCGCTGACCATCTGTGTTGACTCCTCAAAGTTACTCAGCACCTGACAGATATCAGACATCCACGTCTACTCCTCATTGTAGACTTAAGGAAGATGACTGACCTGACTACCAGTTCTGGTGGAAGTTGACATCTGGCAGTCTACAATCGCTCTGCGCTGCTGGTAAACTCTGGATAACATGGTTAATGTTGAATTCCACCTCGTGGGCACGTCGCACAACAGTCGGTGAGCGGACAGATGGAGGCGGCGCTGCGCTGCCCTGAGAGTGGCAGCATCTGTGCAGGACTTCCTGAAATGCGCACAGATGCGGCGCACCTTCGTGAGCAAATCAGACAGATTGGGGTATGTCTTGAGGAACCGCTGAACTATGAGATTTAACACATGGGCCAGGCATGGCACATGTGTCAGTCTGCCGAGTTGCAGAGCCTCCACCAGGTTACGGCCGTTGTCACACACAACCATGCCTGGCTTCAGGTTCAGCGGTGCCAGCCACAGATCAGTCTGTTCCGTGATGCCCTGTAATAGCTCTTGGGAGGTGTGCCTTTTATCGCCTAGGCTCAGCAGTTTGAGAACCACCTGCTGTCGCTTAGCGACGGCACTGCTGCTGTGCCTAGAGCTACCGACTGATGGCACCATGCCCACGGATGGTAATTCGGAGGAGGAGGTGGAGGAAGGGTTGGGGGGAGGAGGAGGCATAGTAGGCCTGAGAGACCTGGACCGAAGTAGGCCCCGCAATCCTCGGCATCGGCAGTATATGACCAGCCCCAGGGTCAGACTCGGTCCCAGCCTCCACCAAGCTAACCCAATGTGCCGTCAGCGACATATAGTGGCCCTGCCCGGCAGCACTCGTCCACGTGTCCGTGGTCAGGTGGACCTTGTCAGAAACGGCGTTGGTCAGGGCACGGATGATGTTGTCTGACACGTGCTGGTGCAGGGCTGGGACGGCACATCGGGAAAAGTAGTGGCGGCTGGGGACCGAATACCGAGGGGCCTATAGGGCAGCAACTCCAGGCTAAGCAGTTTGGAGATATGGACGTTGAGGGCTTGGGCGTGTGGGTGGGTGGGTTGCGCTCCAGAGTCTGGGGTATGGAGAGCTGAACGATTTGCATGGAGACGTTGGTGGATGCTATGGAGGATCGTGGAGGCGAAGGTGTGGTTTTCGCACGGGAGATGATTGGGCCGAGTCCTGGGCAGGGGGCTGACTAGCAGATGACACAGGGGAAGGAGCAGTGGTGTGCCCGGCCGGAGGTGAACGGGCTTGGTGCCATTGAGTGGGGTGTTTAGCATTCATATGCCTGCGCATACTGGTGGTGGTTAAGCTGGTAGTGGTGGAACCCCTGCTGATCCTGTTGTGGCATAGGTTGCACACCACAGTCTGTCGGTCATCTGGTTTTTCTTTAAAGAACCTCCAGACTTCCGAAAATCTAGCCCTCACCACGGGAGCATCACTATGTGAAACATTTGGCGCTGATGCACCAGCTCTAGCCCTGCCTCTCCGTCTGGCCCCACCACTGCCTCTTCCAACCTGTTCTCATCAAGGACTCGCCTCCGTCTCAGAAGCACTGTGTTCACCCGGCCTATCAACCCAGCTTGGGTCTGTCACCTCATCATCCTCCGATTCCTCAGTCTGCTCCCCCCTCGGACTTCCTGCCCTGACAACAACTTCACCACTGTCTGACAACCGTGTCTCCTCATCGTCCGACACCTCTTTACACACTTCTTCCACTACGTCAACAATGTAATCATCACCCACAGATTGCGACCGCTGGAAAACCTGGGCATCGGAAAAGAGCTCAGCAGCAACCGGACAAGTGGTTTGTGACTCTGGGAAGGGTCCAGAAAACAGTTCCTCAGAGTATGCCGGTTCAAATGCCAAATTTTCCTGGGAGGGGGCAGACTGGGGGGAAGGAGGCTGAGGTGGAGGAGTGCTGATTTCGGTGACATGGGTGGACTGCGTGGAAGACTGACTGGTGGACAAATGGCTAGAAGCATTGTCCGCAATCCACGACATCACCTGTTCGCACTGTTCTGGCCTCAACAGTGCTCTACCACGGGTCCCAGTAACTGGAGACATGAACCTAGGGAGTGTAGCTCTGCAGCGTTCCCCTGCTCCCTCATCAGCAGGTGGTGTCTCACCCCGCCCAGGACCACAGCCTCTGACCCTTGCAGTAGTGGGACGCCCACGCCCTCTTCCTCTACCCCTAGCCCTCGGGTTCAAAATTTTCAAAATTAAAGTGTAAACTGTAAAAAAAATTTTTTGGGGGGGTTTGTGTTTTTTTGTGTTTTTGTTTTTTTAAGAAAACAATGCTATCCTATTGCTATGGCTAGTTTCTAACCTACACTGACAGCACACAACAGGATTTTGTGTTGTGCCTGATGACTTTTAGTTTTGAAAAAAAAAAAAGAAAAGAAAAAGCAGACTGTGCCTAATTCAATCAAACCCCTAATAAATTGTCCCACTTAGGTGTTTGAGAAGTATATGTGTGTCACTAAGAGCTATACAGAACGTTCGCAAGACTCCCTGCAAATTCGTCACAATATGGTACTAGCAGTGGCGTAACTACGGGAGGCAGGGCCCCATAGCAGATTTCTGAATTGGTCCCCCTTTCCGCTTAAAAAAATATACATATTTATATGCTCACAAATGTGAGTTACAGTTGCACGGTATACACAGTACATATATAGAGCATAATGCAGTATATATACACTTCATACATTGTGTAGACATACATACACATGACAGATACAGCATATATACATCACATACATGTTACACACATATTGGGGCAGATTTACTTACCCGGTCCATTCGCGATCCAGCGGCGCGTTCTCTGCACTGGATTCGGGTCCGGCCGGGATTCATCAAAGCAGTTCCTCCGACGTCCACCAGGTGGCGCTGCTGCGCTGAAGTCCGCTGGAATGCCTCGAAATACACCGGCCTATCCAGGATGAAGGTGAGTGAAATTTTCGCGACACAATTTTTTTTCTAAATGCGGCGGTTTTTCCGAATACGTCGGGTTTTCGTTCGGCCACGCCCCCCGATTTCCGTCGCTTGCATACCGGCGCCGATGTGCCAAATTCCGATCGCGTGCGCCAAAAACCCGGGGCAATTCAGGTACAATCGGCGCAAATCGGAAATATTCGGGTAACACGTCGGGAAAACGCGAATCGGGCCCTTAGTAAATGACCCCCATTATGTTGTACAATGTATATCTATATAATGGTGTACATAATGGTGTCCATTCTTTTATCAGGTTGGATGACGGGGCCCCCTGACACTGTGGGCCCCATAGCAGCTGCTATGGCTGCTACCACTGTAGTTACGTCCCTGGGTACTAGCCGCACTACTAGTGCCAGCAAGGCCAGCCACAAGCTAATTAACAAAATATATATATATATAACGCTATTGTAGGCCTAAGAAAGTCGGTTGGGTTCTTGTATACCTAGTTTCTAACCTACACTGACAGCACACAACTGGATTTTAAGTCACTTTAAGTTTTGAAAAAAAAAATAAAAAATCGTCCCACTTAGGTGTTTGAGGTGGATATGTGTGTCACTAAGAGCTAAATACAACGTTCCCAAGTCTCCCTGCAAATTCCTCACAATATGGTACTAGCTGCACTACTAGTGCCAGCAAGCCCAGCCACAAGCAAACCAAAAAAAAAAAAAGTATAACGTTATTGTAGCCCTAAGAAGGGCTGTTGGGTTCTTGTAGAATCACTCCTGCCTAACACTATTCTAATAGAACAGCCTAACGCTTTCCCTGACCAGCAGCAGCTCTCTCCCTAGCGGCATCCAGACAGAGAATGATCCGAGCAGCGCGGGCAGGGGCTAGTCTATCCCAGGGTCACCTGATCTGGCCAGCCAACCACTGCTATCTACGTGTAAGGGTACCACGTCATGCTGGGTGGAGTGCAGAGTCTCCTGGCTTGTGATTGGCTCTGTTTCTGGCCGCCAAAAAGCAAAACGGCGGGAGCTGCCATTTTCTCGAGCGGGCGAAGTATTCGTCCGAGCAACGAGCAGTTACGAGTACGCTAATGCTCGAACGAGCATCAAGCCTGGACGAGTATGTTCGCTCATCTCTAATGACTTTGTTTTGGTAACTCCATCCCTTAAAGAATTGACGTAGATGAACAATAAATTTTTTATGACAATAGGTGTTTTTTTAAGAATTTATTTAATCCTGATTCTTCATTAACATCCATTTATCTGTATTTTGCTTTATAAAATTACATTTGTCTCATAATTTGTGGTAAATATTTAGTTGTTTTACAATTCTTGCTGACGAAACATGTAGATTTGTTCTGCTTAAAGGAAATCTACCATTTGTTTTTATGCATTGTGAACCAAACATACTTTGAGAATGCTGTAGTGATACTGATGCAGAAACATATCTTGTTTAATCCCTGATCCGAAGTGTTTTGCTCATAAAACAATTATAAAATTCAGGACCTTGGGAAAGCTGGATTACTTGCTAGCTCTCATTCATAAACACATTGGGACAGATTTACTTACCCGGCCCATTCGCGATCCAGTGTCGCGTTCTCTGCGCTGGATTCGGGTCCAGCCGGGATTTATTAAGGTAGTTCCTCCGACGTCCACCAGGTGGCGCTGCTGCGCTGAAGAGCATCGGAACGGACTGGAATACACCGAGCCGGGCTGAGTGAAGGTAAGTGCAATTTTCGCGACACATTTTTTTTTAAACGCGGTGGTTTTTCCGAATCCGTCGGGTTTACATTTGGCCACGACCCCGATTTCTGTCGCGTGCATCCCGGCGCCGATGCGCCACAATCCGATCGCATGCGCCAAAATCCCAGGGCAATTCAGGGAAAATCGCCGCAAATCGGAAATATTCGGGTAACACGTCGGGAAAACGCGAATCGGGCCCTTAGTAAATGACCCCCATTATACGGAGCTTCCTGAACTGTCCAGACACAACTAATCAACCTGTGCTGGATCACTCCTACACAGTAGCTGGGGGATGGTTCAGCGTTTGATTTCTTTTCACTGCTAAGCACAACATAGTGATTACATCATTCTCTGGAGCGGTGAATAATAAGGGTAAGAGGAGAAGTGGCAGGGCAGCCACAGGAGCGACAGAACCTCATTATCGTAATTTTATAATTGTTTTTTCATCAAAACTACTCAATTCAGGAATTGAACAAGACATGTTTCTGCATCAGTATAGCTACAGCATTGTCAAGATATCTTTGGTTCACAATGCATAAAAACAAATGGTAGATTTCCTTTAATATCTGTCTGGATTCTCTTTAGGAAAAATTCCAGGTAGGTATTGGATGTGCTGCCCCGATAATCGGTGTAACAATATGTATAATTCAATTAATTCTATTGATCAAAGTGAAAAAATGGACTATGCGTAACTGGGATGAACTATCCCCTTCATCAGACCCCAAAAAGTTAAAGATACACTGTAATAACATGGTATCATTTAAAAAAAAATTATACATAGCATAAATGGTATAAAAATGTAAGTATGCTTCCTATACTATGTATAATTTCTTTCAAATGACTGTATACCGTGTGTTCTTATTGTATGTATGATACACTATGATGAAGGGATAGTTCATCCCCATAACGCATAGTCTGTTTTTTCACTTTGATCAATGAAAAAGAGTTGAATTTAGACATATTTCCACACCGAATATTAGGACAGCGTTTCTAATACCCAACTGGCAATTTTCCTGGATTTGCATATTTTTCATTTATCCAGCCCACTTACCCTTACCTCCAACTTACATTTTTTTGATGTGCCTACTACAAGATTCCACCAGGTAAGCAGCACCATTATACCCCCCCCCCTTATCTGGATGTACTTAACAAGGGGCACCATACATGTTCTCCCTCTCTTTGGTAGATTCTTTTTAACCATGTAGGATTTTATTGATTCTTGTGTTGAATTCAATTTTTTTTTCCATTAGAGTCTTGTTTTACCAGTCATGCCAGAGAGATGAGGTGAGAATTAGGGTTACAGTTACCGGATCAAGAAGAGCCAAATGTGCATCAAACCACTGAACGCTCTGGTGTCTCCATTCTTATTTTTGTCAAACTAATTTCTTAGTACAGAAGGAGGTTTTTGTATGACTTGGATCCGTGTGACAGGGGCGTGGACAGTGAACTGTTTTAAAGGAAGTTTTTTCCTCTGAATACAATGATAATATGCAGCATCTTCTTCTGTTACATTTTTGATAGTTAATTTGAAGCTGGATCCATATCCAGATCCAGTGATCCGGTCTGGGACTCCTGTGTATCTCTTGGTTGCACCATAGATAAGAAGCTGTGGCCGTTCTCCTGGTTTCTGTTTGTACCAGTCTAGAGCGTTGCCTATATCTTCACTGGCTGTACATGAGATGGTGGCTGTCTCCCCCGGGGACACAGAGATATAACCTGGAGTCTGGGTCATCACAATCTCTCCATGGGAAGCTTAGAACAAGAGAATATCATATGATTATTTGTACATACATCCATATTACAAAAGTAAGGTCAGGGAACGCTACAATGAAAATATTCTACATCAAATCCTAGTTATAAAGTTAATAGTTGTAAATTATTTCGTGCTGGATCTCTGCTTGGTCCGAGGAGAATTCTGCTATGTAAAAAATTACTTTAGTAATGATATATAAGTAAATTAACTTGAATGAAGAGATAAAAAAACACTAAGAAGATATTTGGGAGAAACCATATCTTCTGCCGGCCTGTACAGATAATGGTCAGTCAGATAATGGTTCAACCAGGTCCAGAACAAATGTTTATATAACATGAAAATCTATTGAAAAGTAGAGAGTTAATATGTAAAACAGGAAGTATGTAAATCAGCCTACAAATATTCATGATAAAAGGAAGCTGTCACCAACCTTTATATGCTGTGAAGAATTTATAAGCAGGAGGGTGATGACTACAGATGAGCAGACCCAATGTTGGGATCAGGTCGTGACCTGGACATATTGCCGGTTTTATTGCCAAACAGCCAATCCAACAAATTAACACCACTAGCAACTCCAGTAAGAACTAACCATGCCTCTAGGTGAATGGCCTTAGCCAATCATAGCCACGCCTGGTAGCAAGGGGCATCAATTTGCAGGATTTGCAAATATGTCCGGGTTGAGTGGGTCAAATCCGAAAACAAAGCATCAGCTCAGCTCATCTCCATTGATGACCATCCATTATAGACCCCAAAGTAATTTCTGAACACTTGCATGAATAATACAGTCTTTAAACAGTTGTCTGATTTAGAAAATCTTATTTTAGACATCTGTATCATATCCTAGTTTCTCAGTTTGTAAGAGTCGATACTTTGTACAGAATTTACTTGATTCAGACTCCAACATAAATTCATATATATATATTATATAGATGGTCCGCTACTTAAGGACACCCGACTTACAGACGACCTCTGTTAAAGGCAGACCTCTTTGCCCACTGTGACCTCTGGTGAAGCTCTTTACTATGGTCCCAGGCTGCAATGATCAGCTTTAAGGTGTCTGTAATGAAGCTTTATTGATAATCCTTGGTCCCATTACAGAAAAAAAAAACAATGTGAAACTCCAATTGTCACTGGGGCAAAAACATTTTTTGTCTGCATCTACAATTATAAAGTATACAGTTTCGACTTACATACAAATTCAACTTAAGAACAAAACTATGGACCCTATCTTGTATGTAACCTGGTGTCTGCCTGTATATATATGTAACTTTTACAGATGAGCGAGCACTAAAATGCTCAGGTGCTCCTTATTCGAGACAAACTTCTCCCGATGCTCGAGTGCTCGTCTCGAATAACGAACCCCATTGAAGTCAATGGGAGACTCGAGCATTTTTCAAGGGGACCAAGGCTCTGCACAGGGAAGCTTGGCCAAACACCTGGGAGCCTCAGAAAAGGTTGGAAACACCACGGAAATGGACAGGAAACAGCAGGGGCAGCATGCATGGATGCCTCTGAGGCTGCTTAATCGCACCATTATGCCAAAATTATGGGCAACAGCATGGCCATGACAGAGTGACTGAATGAGGCTAGATAGCATCTAAAACATGCAATAATTAACCCTGATACTATAGGGGACGGCATGCAGAGGCAGCGGCAGCAGCGGCAGGGTAGAGAGTGGCATAGCGACATACCCCAAATGGATAACGGGACGACATGTGGAGGCAGCCATGGAGACGACTTTCATGATTAAGAGCAGTATGGGGCATCCATATTGCGCTGCTATTATTGAAACTTCAGGTCTCCAGCATGGCGGCGACAGATGCGCTGAGTTCCATTATGTATCTGGTGAAAAACCTGCAAATTCTGCCTAACACAGCTCATTTGTTAAGGGGATGATGTGCTGTATTTCCTCTTGCGCTCCAGCATCTGGTGTATAGAGAGTTGAAAGTTGCGCATGGAGACATTGGTGGACGCTGTGGAGGTGAAACGGAGGTGAAATGGACAGGAAACAGCAAGGGCAGTATGCATGGATGCCTCTGAGGCTGCCAAATCTTGGGATGGAGCTGGAGGTCTACTGCCAGGCGAGCTTTCGCCTGTCCAAGCCCCTGTCTCTCAGCTCCTCCCCACCCAAAATGGGCCTGGGGGCCAGAAGCATTTAATTTTCAAAGCAGGCGGCGGCTACAAACAGCACTTCTAAGAACCTTTTGTATAAGATCAAGTGTAGTACTGTTCTTATAAGTAATTGGCTTGGTTGTGGCGGGTGAGGGGAATGTAAACAGATGCGCAAGAAGCGCTGAAATAATATCGGTAAATGCTAAAAGTTTGGCAGTATATTATGTGGATAACACAGCAGGGTGGTGACAAAGTTAACAAGTTTGATGTGGAAGCCATGAAAAAACCCAAAATTCTGCCTGACACAGCTCGTTTGCTAAGGGGACGATGTATGGAGGCAGCTATATGGATGACTTTTGGAGGCAGCTATGGAGATGACGTGTGGAGGTAGCATTGGAGACAACGTGTGGAGGCAGCTATAAAGACAGCATGTGGAGGCTGCTATGGAGACAATTAAATTTGGATAGTGCCTGTATGTGGCAGTCCAAAAAAGTTTTCAAACAAGAGGACCGGGTAGGTGGCCCTCCAGAAAAATTTAATACATAGAGGACCTGTATGTGGCACTCCCAAAAATTGTTTAAAACAGAGGACCGGGTAGGTGGCCCTCCAGAAAAATTAAATACATACAGTACTATAGCTAGAGCCAGTTGGCCCTGGCAAAAATAGTCAGTTTCCTCTGCTTTAGTGTACAAAGAGGAGGAGAAGGAGGACAATGAGGAGGAGTGCAAACATTAATCAGGTTGAGCCTCTTTCACCTGGTGGAGAATGGAAATCCTGAGAAATCTAGGCTTTATTCATCTTGATAAGCGTCAGCCTGTCAGCGCTGTCAGTCGACAGGTGTGTACGCTTATCGGTGATGATGCCACCAGCTGCACTGAAACCCGCTCAGACAACACGCTGGCGGCAGGGTAGGCAAGAACCCCCAAGGCGTACAGCGCCAGTTCGTGCCACATGTCCAGCTTTGAAACCCAGTAGCTGTAGGGAGTTGTGTGATCATTTAGGACAATGGTATGGTCAGCTACGTACTCCCTCACCATCTTTCTGTAAAGATCAGCCCTACTCTGCCGAGACCGGGGACAGGTGACAGTTAGAGATGAGCGAACACTAAAATGCTCGGGTACTCGTTATTCGAGACGAACTTTTCCCGATGCTCGAGTGCTCGTCTCGAATAACGAACCCCATTGAAGTCAATGGGAGACTCGAGCATTTTTCAAGGGGACCAAGGCTCTGCACAGGGAAGCTTGGCCAAACACCTGGGAACCTCAGAAAAGGATGGAAACACCACGGAAATGGACAGGAAACAGCAGGGGCAGCATGCATGGATGCCTCTGAGGCTGCTTAATCGCACCATTATGCCGAAATTATGGGCAACAGCATGGCCATGACAGAGTGACAGAATGAAGCTAGATAGCATGTAAAACATCCAATAATTGACCCTGACACTATAGGGGACGGCATGCAGAGGCAGAGGCAGCGGCAGCAGGCTAGAGAGTGGCATGGCGACATACCCTAATTGGACTCAGGCTTCAAACCAATGGGTGTCAGAGAGGAACCAAAGGAGGTGAGCAAGAAGCGCTCAAATAATATCGGTACATGATAAAAGTTTGCCAGTATATTTTGTGGATTACACAGCAGGGTGGCGACAAAGTTAACATGGAAGCCATGAAAACAACCCAAAATTCTGCCTGACACAGCTCGTTTGATAAGGGGACCATGTATGCTTACAGTTCATGCCAGTCGCTGCACTGGCTGCCAGTCTCCTTTCGAATACAGTTTAAAATAATAATAACCCTCATCCATAAAGCTCTGTATAATGCTGCACCCCCCTACCTCTCCTCTCTTATCTCAGTCTATCGCCCAACCCGTGCTCTTAGATCCGCCAGTGATCTTAGATTAACCTCTACCCTAGTGCGGACCTCCCACTCGCGTCTCCAAGACTTCTCTAGAGCTGCACCAATTCTATGGAATGCTCTGCCCTGGACTATCAGACTAATACCTAACCTCCAAAGTTTCAAACGTGCTCTTAAAACCCATTTCTTTAGGCAAGCCTATAACACTCATTAACTGCATGAAGTTTTAACTCTTCTACTAACCCGTCCTGTGTCGTCCTCCCATCTGTTATCCAGCAACCAACAGGCACCAGACTTCTCTGCAGTCCCATTCACCCTGGACCTGGTATATAAGATGACGGCTGAGTGGTTCAAGCGACAGCAATTCCATTTATTATATTTTTTTCTATTCCCTAAGAAGAATGGCTTGACCATTAAATATTCTTTTACCTCGTGTTACCCCATCATCTTCATAAACCGTAAGCTCTGGCGAGCAGGGACCTCACTCCTGTTGTTCCATACAAATGTTGTGCTCTGTTACATTACATTTGTATTTGTTTCCTATGATTTGTAAAGCGCTACAGAATATGATGACGCTATATAAATAAAGATTATTATTATTATTATTATGGAGGCAGTGAACTAGTAGTAGATTAAAGGTGCTGCAACTATGTTAGTTGGATCTTGGGATGGAGCTGGCGCTCTGCAGCCAGGCGAGCTTTTGCCAATCCAAGCCCCTGTCTCTAGGCTACTCCCCAAACAGCACTTCTAAGAACCTTTTGTATAAGATCAAGTGTAGTAGCGTTCTTATAAGTTTAGGATATGGCGGGTGAGGGGAATGTAAACAGATGCGCAAGAAGCGCTGAAATAATATCCCTAAATGGTAAAAGTTTGCAAGTATATTTTGTGGATTACACAGCAGGGTGGCGACAAAGTTAACAACTTTGATGTGGAATGCCCTGTAATAGCTCTTGGGCGGTGTGCCTTTTATCGCCTAGGCTCAGCAGTTTCAGCACCGCCTGCTGTCGCTTAGCGACGGCACTGCTGCTGTGCCTAGAGCTACCGACTGATGGCGCCATGCCCACGGATGGTAATTCGGAGGAGGAGGAGGTGGAGGAGGGGTGGGAGGAGGTATAGTAGGCCTTTGAGACCTGGACCGAGGTAGGCCCCGCAATTCTCTGCGTCGGCAGTATATGACCAGCCCCAGGGTCAGACTCGGTCCCAGCCTGCACCAAGTTAAGTGTAGTAGCGTTCTTATAAGTTTGGGATATGGCGGGTGAGGGGAATGTAAACAGATGCGCAAGAAGCGCATGATGCGCATGGAGCTGGCGCTCCGCTGCCAGGCGAGCTTTCGCCAATTCAAGCCCCTGTCTCTAGGCTACTCCCCAAACAGCACTTCTAAGAACCTTTTGTATAAGATCAAGTGTAGTAGCGTTCTTATAAGTTTAGGATATGCCGGGTGAGGGGAATGTAAACAGATGCGCAAGAAGCGCATGATGCGCATGGAGCTGGCGCTCCGCTGCCAGGCGAGCTTTCGCCAATTCAAGCCCCTGTCTCTAGGCTACTCCCCAAACAGCACTTCTAAGAACCTTTTGTATAAGATCAAGTGTAGTAGCGTTCTTATAAGTTTAGGATATGCCGGGTGAGGGGAATGTAAACAGATGCGCAAGAAGCGCTGAAATAATATCCCTAAATGGTAAAAGTTTGCCAGTATATTTTGTGGATAACACAGCAGGGTGGCGACAAAGTTAACAACTTTGATGTGGAATCCATGAAAACAACCCAAATTTCTGCCTGACACACCTCGTTTGATAAAGGGACGATGTATGGAGGCAGCTATATGGACGACTTTTGGAGGTAGCAATGGAGACAACGTGTGGAGGCTGCTATGGAGACAATTTAATTTGGATAGTGCCTGTATGTGGCAGTCCCAAACATTTTTCAAACCAGAGGAGCAGGTAGGTGGCCCTCCAGTAAAATGGAATAGATTGAGTGCCTGTATGTGGCAGTCCCAAAAATGTTTCAAACCAGAGGAGCAGGTAGGTGGCCCTGCAGTAAAATGGAATAGATTGAGTGCCTGTATGTGGCAGTCCCAAAAATTTTTCAAACCAGAGGAGCAGGTAGGTGGCCCTCCAGTAAAATGGAATAGATTGAGTGCCTGTATGTGGCAGTCCCAAAAATGTTTCAAACCAGAGGAGCAGGTAGGTGGCCCTGCAGTAAAATGGAATAGATTGAGTGCCTGTATGTGGCACTCACAAAAATTGTTTCAAACAGAGGACCGGGTAGGTGGCCCTCCAGAAAAATTAAATGCATGAAGTACTATAGCAAGAGCCAGTGGGCCCTGTCAAAAAATAGCCATTTTCCTCTGCTTTACTGTACAAAGAGGAGGAGAAGGAGGAAAATGAGGAGGAGGAGGAGTGGATCAATTATTCAGGTTGAGCTTCCTTCACCTGGTGGAGATTGGAAATTCTGAGAAATCCAGCCTTTATTCATTTTAATAAGCGTCAGCCTGTCAGCGCTGTCAGTCGACAGGCGTGTACGCTTATCGGTGATGATGCCACCAGCTGCACTGAAAACCCGCTCGGACAAGACGCTAGCGGCAGGGCAGGCAAGAACCTCCAAGGCGTACAGCGCCAGTTCGTGCCACATGTCCAGCTTTGAAACCCAGTAGTTGTAGGGAGCTGTGTGATCATTTAGGACGATGGTATGGTCAGCTACGTACTCCCTCACCATCTTTCTGTAAAGATCAGCCCTACTCTGCCGAGACTGGGGACAGGTGACAGTGTCTTGCTGGGGTGACATAAAGCTGGCAAAAGCCTTGTAAAGCGTACCCTTGCCAGTGCTGGACAAGCTGCCTGCTCGCCTACTCTCCCTCGCTACTTGTCCCGCAGAACTACGCACTCTGCCGCTAGCGCTGTCAGAAGGGAAATACTGTTTCAGCTTGTGCACCAGGGCCTGCTGGTATTCATGCATTCTCACACTCCTTTCCTCTGCAGGGATGAGAGTGGAAAGATTTTGCTTGTACCGTGGGTCCAGGAGAGTGAACACCCAGTAATCGGTGCTGGAATAAATTCTTTGAACGCGAGGGTCACGGGATAGGCAGCCTAGCATGAAATCTGCCATATGCGCCAGAGTACCAACGCGTAAGAATTCACTCCCCTCACTGGCCTGACTGTCCATTTCCTCCTCCTCCAACTCCTCCAACTCCTCTTCTTCTGCCCATACACGCTGAACAGTAAAGGACTCAACAATGGTCCCCTCTTGTGTCTCACCAACATTCTCCTCCTCTTCCTCCTCATCCTCCTCCACCTCCACCTCCTCCGATATGCGCTGAGAAACAGACCTGAGGGTGCTTTGGCTATCAACAAGGGAATATTCTTCCCCTGTCTCTTGTGACGAGCGCAAAGCTTCCGACTTCATGCTGACCAGAGAGTTTTTCAACAGGCCAAGCAGCGGGATGGTGAGGCTGATGATGGCGGCATCGCCACTGACCATCTGTGTTGACTCCTCAAAGTTACTCAGCACCTGACAGATATCAGACATCCACGTCCACTCCTCATTGTAGACTTGAGGAAGCTGACTGACCTGACTACCAGTTCTGGTGGAAGTTGACATCTGGCAGTCTACAATCGCTCTGCGCTGCTGGTAAACTCTGGATAACATGGTCAGTGTTGAATTCCACCTCGTGGGCACGTTGCACAACAGTCGGTGAGCGGGCAGTTGGAGGCGGCGCTGCGCTGCCCTGAGAGTGGCAGCATCTGGGCTGGACTTCCTGAAATGCGCACAGATGCGGCGCACCTTCGTGAGCAAATCAGACAGATTGGGGTATGTCTTGAGGAAACGCTAAACTATCAGATTTAACACATGGGCCAGGCATGGCACATGTGTCAGTCTGCCGAGTTGCAGAGCCGCCACCAGGTTACGGCCGTTGTCACACACAACCATTCCCGGCTTGAGGTTCAGCGGTGCCAGCCACAGATCAGTCTGCGCCGTGATGCCCTGTAATAGCTCTTGGGCGGTGTGCCTTTTGTCGCCTAGGCTCAGCAGTTTGAGCACCGCCTGCTGTCGCTTAGCGACGGCACTGCTGCTGTGCCTAGAGCTACCGACTGATGGCGCCGTGCCCACGGATGGTAGTTCGGAGGAGGAGGTGGAGGAGGGGTGGGAGGAGGAGGAGGCCTGAAACACCTGGACCGAGGTAGGCCCCGCAATCCTCGGCGTCGGCAGTATATGAGCAGCCCCAGTGTCAGACTCGGTCCCAGCCTCCACCAAGTTAACCCAATGTGCCGTCAGCGATATATAGTGGCCCTGCCCGGCAGCACTCGTCCACATGTCCGTGGTCAGGTGGACCTTGTCAGAAACGGCGTTGGTCAGGACACGGATGATGTTGTCTGACACGTGCTGGTGCAGGGCTGGGACGGCACATCGGGAAAAGTAGTGGCGGCTGGGGACCGAACACCGAGGGGCGGCCGCCGCCATGAGGTTGCGAAAGGCCTCGGTCTCTACTAGCCTATAGGGCAGCATCTCCAGGCTAAGCAATCTGGAGATGTGCACATTAAGGGCTTGGGCGTGCGGGTGGGTTGCACTATATTTGCGTTTCCGCTCCAGCGTCTGGGGTATGGAGAGCTGAACGCTGGTGGATGCTGTGGAGGATCGTGGAGGCGACGATGGGGTTTTTGTGGCAGGGTCCTGGGCAGGGGGCTGACTAGCAGCTGACACAGGGGAAGGAGCAGTGGTGTGCACGGCCGGAGGTGAACGGGCTTGTTGCCACTGAGTGGGGTGTTTAGCATTCATATGCCTGCGCATACTGGTGGTAGTTAAGCTAGTAGTGGTGGAACCCCTGCTGAGCCTGGTTTGGCAAATGTTGCACACCACAGTCCGTCGGTCATCCGGTGTTTCCTTAAAGAACCTCCAGACTTCTGAAGATCTAGCCCTCGCCGCAGGAGCCCTCGCCACGGGAGCTTCACTAGTTGACACATTTGGCGCTGATGCACCAGCTCTGGCCCTGCCTCTCCGTCTGGCCCCACCACTGCCTCTTCCAACCTGTTCTGGTCGAGGACTCTCCTCCGTCTCAGAAGCACTGTGTTCACCCGGCCTCTCAACCCAGCTTGGGTCTGTCACCTCATCATCCTCCGATCCCTCAGTCTGCTCCCCCCTCGGACTTCCTGCCCTGACAACAACTTCCCCACTGTCTGACAACCGTGTCTCCTCATCGTCGGACACCTCTTTACACACTTCCACTACGTCAAGAAGGTCATCATCACCCACAGACTGTGACTGTTGGAAAACCTGGGCATCGGAAAATTGCTCAGCAGCAACCGGACAAGTGGTTTGTGACTGTGGGAAGGGTCCAGAAAACAGTTCCTCAGAGTATGCCGGTTCAAATGCCAAATTTTCCTGGGAGGGGGCAGACTGGGGGGGAGGAGGCTGAGGTGCAGGAGCTGGAGGAGTGGCGATTTCGGTGACATGGGTGGACTGCGTGGAAGACTGACTGGTGGTGGACAAATTGCTCGAAGCATTGTCAGCAATCCACGACATCACCTGTTCGCACTGTTCTGGCCTCAACAGTGCTCTACCACGAGTCCCAGTAACTTCAGACATGAACCTAGGGAGTGTAGCTCTGCGGCGTTCCCCTGCTCCCTCATCAGCAGGTGGTGTCTCACCCCGCCCAGGACCACGGCCTCTGACCCCTGCAGTAGTTGGACGCCCACGTCCCCGCCCTCGTCCTCTACCCCTAGCCCTCGGGTTAAACATTTTTAAAATGAGAGTTATAACTTAATTTTTTTTTTTACTTTTTTTTGTTTTTTTTTGTGTTTTTTTTTTTTTTTGTGTTTTTTGTTTTTTTTTGAGTTTTTAAAACCAAACAATGCTATCCTATTGCTATGGCTATTTTCTAGCCAAGTATCAAAGCACACTACTATGCCAGATGAGATGACACTGAGTTAGTGCCTAATTGAAATCCAACCCCTACTAAATTTTCCCACTTCGGTCTTTGCTATGGATATGTGCGTCACTAAGCGCAGAACACAGCGGTCGCAAGTCTCACTACAAATTGCTCAGAATTGGCTAGTACATGCACTGCAGAAAGTACAGCCACCAGCAGATCAACCAGAAATCAAATATATAGAACGCTACTGTATGCGTAAGTAAGCTCTTTGTATTCTCCTATGGCTATTTTCTAGCCAAGTATCAAAGCACACTACTATGCCAGATGAGATGACACTGAGTTAGTGCCTAATTGAAATCCAACCCCTACTAAATTTTCCCACTTCGGTCTTTGCTATGGATATGTGCGTCACTAAGCGCAGAACACAGCGGTCGCAAGTCTCACTACAAATTGCTCAGAATTGGCTAGTACATGCACTGCAGAAAGTACAGCCACCAGCAGATCAACCAGAAATCAAATATATAGAACGCTACTGTATGCGTAAGTAAGCTCTTTGTATTCTCCTATGGCTATTTTCTAGCCAAGTATCAAAGCACACTACTATGCCAGATGAGATGACACTGAGTTAGTGCCTAATTGAAATCCAACCCCTACTAAATTTTCCCACTTCGGTCTTTGCTATGGATATGTGCGTCACTAAGCGCAGAACACAGCGGTCGCAAGTCTCACTACAAATTGCTCAGAATTGGCTAGTACATGCACTGCAGAAAGTACAGCCACCAGCAGATCAACCAGAAATCAAATATATAGAACGCTACTGTATGCGTAAGTAAGCTCTTTGTATTCTCCTATGGCTATTTTCTAGCCAAGTATCAAAGCACACTACTATGCCAGATGAGATGACACTGAGTTAGTGCCTAATTGAAATCCAACCCCTACTAAATTTTCCCACTTCGGTCTTTGCTATGGATATGTGCGTCACTAAGCGCAGAACACAGCGGTCGCAAGTCTCACTACAAATTGCTCAGAATTGGCTAGTACATGCACTGCAGAAAGTACAGCCACCAGCAGATCAACCAGAAATCAAATATATAGAACGCTACTGTATGCGTAAGTAAGCTCTTTGTATTCTCCTATGGCTATTTTCTAGCCAAGTATCAAAGCACACTACTATGCCAGATGAGATGACACTGAGTTAGTGCCTAATTGAAATCCAACCCCTACTAAATTTTCCCACTTCGGTCTTTGCTATGGATATGTGCGTCACTAAGCGCAGAACACAGCGGTCGCAAGTCTCACTACAAATTGCTCAGAATTGGCTAGTACATGCACTGCAGAAAGTACAGCCACCAGCAGATCAACCAGAAATCAAATATATAGAACGCTACTGTATGCGTAAGTAAGCTCTTTGTATTCTCCTATGGCTATTTTCTAGCCAAGTATCAAAGCACACTACTATGCCAGATGAGATGACACTGAGTTAGTGCCTAATTGAAATCCAACCCCTACTAAATTTTCCCACTTCGGTCTTTGCTATGGATATGTGCGTCACTAAGCGCAGAACACAGCGGTCGCAAGTCTCACTACAAATTGCTCAGAATTGGCTAGTACATGCACTGCAGAAAGTACAGCCACCAGCAGATCAACCAGAAATCAAATATATAGAACGCTACTGTATGCGTAAGTAAGCTCTTTGTATTCTCCTATGGCTATTTTCTAGCCAAGTATCAAAGCACACTACTATGCCAGATGAGATGACACTGAGTTAGTGCCTAATTGAAATCCAACCCCTACTAAATTTTCCCACTTCGGTCTTTGCTATGGATATGTGCGTCACTAAGCGCAGAACACAGCGGTCGCAAGTCTCACTACAAATTGCTCAGAATTGGCTAGTACATGCACTGCAGAAAGTACAGCCACCAGCAGATCAACCAGAAATCAAATATATAGAACGCTACTGTATGCGTAAGTAAGCTCTTTGTATTCTCCTATGGCTATTTTCTAGCCAAGTATCAAAGCACACTACTATGCCAGATGAGATGACACTGAGTTAGTGCCTAATTGAAATCCAACCCCTACTAAATTTTCCCACTTCGGTCTTTGCTATGGATATGTGTGCCACTAAGAGCTAAACACAACGGTAGCAAGTCCCCCTGCTAATTCCTCACAAAATGGTACTAGATGCAAATTAAAATAAAAAAAGTAGAACGTTATTGTAGCCCTAAGAAGGGCTGTTGGGTTCTTTGAGAATCACTCCTGCCTAACAGTAAGCTAATAGAACACCCTAACGCTTTCCCTGACCAGCAGCAGCTCTCTCCCTAGCGGCATCCAGACACAGAATGATCCGAGCAGCGCGGGCAGCGGCTAGTCTATCCCAGGGTCACCTGATCTGGCCAGCCAACCACTGCTATCGACGTGTAAGGGTACCACGTCATGCTGGGTGGAGTGCAGAGTCTCCTGGCTTGTGATTGGCTCTGTTTCTGGCCGCCAAAAAGCAAAACGGCGGGAGCTGCCATTTTCTCGAGCGGGCGAAGTATTCGTCCGAGCAACGAGCAGTTTCGAGTACCCTAATGCTCGACCGAGCATCAAGCTCGGACGAGCATGTTCGCTCATCTCTAGTGACAGTGTCTTGCTGGTGTGACATAAAACTGGAAAAGGCCTTGTAAAGCGTACCCCTGCCAGTGCTGGACAAGCTGCCTGCTCGCCTACTCTCCCTCGCTACTTGTCCTGCAGAAGTACGCCCTCTGCCGCTAGCGCTGTCAGAAGGGAAATACTGTTTCAGCTTGTGCACCAGGGCCTGCTGGTATTCATGCATTCTCACACTCCTTTCCTCTCCAGGGATGAGAGTGGAAAGATTTTGCTTGTACCGTGGGTCCAGGAGAGTGAATACCCAGTAATCGGTGCTGGAATAAATTCTTTAAACGCGAGGGTCACGGGATAGGCAGCCTAGCATGAAATCTGCCATATGCGCCAGAGTCCCAACGCGCAAGAATTCACTCCCCTCACTGGCTTGACGGTCCATTTCCTCCTCCTCCAACTCCTCTTCTTCTGCCCATACACGCTGAACAGTGAAGGACTGAACAATGGTCCCCTCTTCTGTCTCGCCAACATTCTCCTCCTCTTCCTCCTCATCCTCCTCCACCTCCTCCGATATGCGCTGAGAAACATACCTGAGGGTGCTTTGGCTATCAACAAGGGAATCTTCTTCCCCAGTCTCTTGTGACTAGCGCAAAGCTTCTGACTTCATGCTGACCAGAGAGTTTTCAAGAGGCCAAGCAGCGGGATGGTGAGGCTGATGATGGCGGCATCGCCACTGACCATCTGTGTTGACTCCTCAAAGTTACTCAGCACCTGACAGTTATCAGACATCCACGTCCACTCCTCATTGTAGACTTGAGGAAGCTGACTGACCTGACTACCAGTTCTGGTGGAAGTTGACATCTGGCAGTCTACAATCGCTCTGCGCTGCTGGTAAACTCTGGATAACATGGTCAGTGTTGAATTCCACCTCGTGGGCACGTCGCACAACAGTCGGTGAGCGGGCAGTTGGAGGCGGCGCTGCGCTGCCCTGAGAGTGGCAGCATCTGGGCTGGACTTCCTGAAATGCGCACAGATGCGGCGCACCTTCATGAGCAAATCAGACAGATTGGGGTATGTCTTGAGGAAATGCTGAACTATGAGATTTAACACATGGGCCAGGCATGGCACATGTGTCAGTCTGCCGAGTTGCAGAGCCACCACCAGGTTAAGGCCGTTGTCACACACAACCATGGCTGGCTTCAGGTTCAGCAGTGCCAGCCACAGATCAGTCTGCGCCGTCATGCCCTGTAACAGCTCTTGGGCGGTGTGCCTTTTATCGCCTAGGCTCAGCAGTTTGAGCACCGCCTGATGTCGCTTAGCGACGGCACTGCTGCTGTGCCTAGAGCTACCGACTGATGGCACCATGCCCACGGGTGGTAATTTGGAGGAGGAGGTGGGGGAGGGGTTGGAGGAGGCATAGTAGGCCTGAGAGACCTGGACCGAGGTAGGCCCCGCAATCCTCGGCGTCGGCAGTATATGACCAGCCCCAGGGTCAGACTCGGTCCCAGCCTCCACCAAGTTAACCTAATGTGCCGTCAGCGATATATAGTGGCCCTGCCCGGCAGCACTCGTCCATGTGTCCGTGGCCAGGTTGACCTTGTCAGAAACGGCGTTGGTCAGGGCATGGATGATGTTGTCTGACACGTGCTGATGTAGGGCTGGTATGGCTCATCGGGAAAAGTAGTGGCGGCTGGGGACCGAATACCGAGGGGCGGCCGCCGCCATGGGGTTGCGAAAGGCCTCGGTCTTTACCAGCCTATAGGGCAGTATCTCCAGGCTGAGTAATTTGGAGATGTGGACGTAGAGGGCTTGGGCGTGTTGTTGGGTTGCACTGTATTTCCTCTTGCTCTCCAGCGTCTGGGGTATAGACAGCTGAACGCTGCGCATGGAGACATTGGTGGATGCTGTGGAGGATCGTGGAGGCGAAGGTGTGGTTTTCGCACGGGAGGTGTTTGGGCCGGGGTCCTGGGCGGGGGGCTGACTAGCAGAGGCAGCAGATGACACATGGGAAGGAGCAGTGGTTTGCCCGGCCGGAGGTGAACGGGCTTGGTGCCATTGAGTGGGGTGTTTAGCATTCATATGCCTGCGCATACTGGTGGTGGTTAAGCTGGTAGTGATCCTGCTGTGGCACAGGTTGCACACCACAGTCCGTCGGTCATCCGGTGTTTCTTTAAAGAACCTCCATACTTATGAAAATCTTGCCCTCGCCACGGGAGCTTCACTACGTGAAACATTTGGCGCTGATGCACCAGCTCTGGCCCTGCCTCTCTGCCTGGCTCCCACCACTGCCTCTTCCAACCTGTTCTCATTGAAGACTCGCCTCCGTCTCAGAAGCACTGTGTTCACCCGGCCTATCAACCCAGCTTGGGTCTGTCACCTCATCATCCTCCGATCCCTCAGTCTGTTCCCCCCTCGGACTTCCTGTCCTGACAACAACTTCACCACTGTCTGACAACCGTGTCTCCTCATCGTCCTACACCTCTTTACACACTTCTTCCACTACGTCAACAATGTCATCATGACCCACAGACTGCGACCGGTGGAAAACCTGGGCATCGGAAAAGAGGTCAGCAGCACCTGGACAAGTGGTTTGTGACTTTGGGAAGGGTCCAGAAAAAAGTTCCTCAGAGTATGCTGGTTCAAATGCCAAATTTTCCCGGGAGGGGGCAGTCTGGGGGGAAGGATGCTGAGGTGGAGGAGCTGGAGGAGTGCTGATTTCGGTGACATGGGTGGAGTGCATGGAAGACTGACTGGTGGACAAATGGCTAGAAGCATTGGGGCAGATTTATGGGTCCGGCTGGGATTTATTAAGTTAGTTCCTCCGCCGTCCACCAGGTGGCGCTGCTGCGCTGAAAAGCATTGGAACGCACTGGATTTCACCGAGCCGGCTGAGTGAAGGTAAGTGCAAGCTCCGCGACAGATTTTTCTTTTAAATCCGGCGGTTATTCCGAATCCTTCGGGTTTTCGTTCGGCCGCGCCCCCCGATTTCCGTTGCGTGCATGCCAGCGCCGATACGCCACAATCCGATCGCGTGCGCCAAAATCCCAGGTCAATTCAGGGGGATTCGGCGCAAAGCGCAAATATTCGGGTAACACGTCGGGGAAAAAGCGAATCGGGCCCTTAGTAAATGACCCCCATTGTCTGCAATCCACGACATCACCTGTTCGCACTGTTCTGGCCTCAACAGTGCTCTACCACGAGTCCCAGTAACTTGAGACATGAACCTAGGGAGTGTAGCTCTGCGGCGTTCCCCTTCTCCCTCATCAGCAGGTGGTGTCTCACCCCGCCCAGGACCACGGCCTCTGACCCCTGTAGTAGTTGGACGCCCACGCCCTTGTCCTCTGCCCCTACCCCTAGCTCTCGGGTTCAACATTTTCAAAATTAAAGTGTAAACTGTAAACATTTTTTGTGTTTTTTTGGGGGTTTTTTTGTGTTTTTTTAATGTTTTTGTATTTTTTTTTTTAACAAAACGATCAGAAGAAATCAGACAGCAACCACAGAAGATGATGATGATTGCTATGGCTAGTTTGTAACCTACACTGACAGCACACAACTGGATTTTGTGCTGTGCCTGTGATGACTTTTAGTTTTGAACAAAAAATGAAGGTAAAAAAAAAAATTGGCAGACTGTGCCTAATTCAATCAAACCCCTAATAAATTGTCCCACTTAGGTGTTTGCGATGGATATGTGTGTCACTAAGAGCTAAATAGAACGTTCGCAAGTCTCCCTGCAAATTCCTCACAATATGGTACTAGCTGCACTACTAGTGGCAGCAAGCCCAGCCACAAGCAAATAAAAAAAAATTAAATATATAACGCTATTGTAGGCCTAACAAGGGCTGTTGGGTTCTTGTAGACTCACTCCTGCCTAACACTATTCTAATAGAACAGCCTAACGCTTTCCCTGACCAGCCGCAGCTCTCTCCCTAGCGGCATCCAGACACAGAATGATCCGAGCAGCGCGGGCAGGGGCTAGTCTATTCCAGAGTCACCTGATCAGGCCAGCCAACCACTGCTATCGACGTGTAAGGGTACCACGTCATGCTGGGTGGAGTGCAGAGGCTCCTGGCTTGTGATTGGCTCTATTTCTGGCCGCCAAAAATCGAAAAGGCGGGAGATGCCATTTTCTCAAGCTGGCGAAGTATTCGTCCGAGCAACTAATGGTTCACCATCATGTTTTTTATGGGACGCAAAGACAAAACGGAAGCAAAATGGAGACACAACAAAGACAAAATGCTATGGATGAACACAGAAGCTGAGCCCCAATGACAATGTGAAACTATTCTTAGGCTTCATTCACATGAAGATCATGCGGAGGTATATATACATCCGTATAAACGGCAATAGGCTCCTGGCGGTGGCAGTATGGCGCCCCACACGTTTGGCACCGTACCACACAGTACATGGGGAAAGGATAGAACACATTCTATCTTTCCCTGTGTGCACGGCTTCTTTTTGTAACTTTTTTTGGTTACACTTTTTGGGACTAGGACACTCGCCCAGCAAAGTTCACTGTGATTGAGTTTTCTTCTGTTGTGCATGATTTATCTTAGAAATTCGGATGTTTTTTTTTTAAAGTTGAAGATATTTGTGCAGCAGTTGCTAAAAATGTAGCACATTTAACAAGAAGGAAAATCCACAATGATAAATCCGACAAGCAGAAAACCACAAAAAAATTAGAAAACACTGGAGCACAATCCAGAGTATACATTACTGACTCAAAATTCTGCCTGAAAAGAGAACACTTAAAAATACATTTTAATGAAAAACTTTAAAATTGGGCCACTCTTCAGCCACGGAACTAACAATTTTATTCAGGCTTTCAACAGTGTGGGGATAGTGACATCTTGGCTGAACTAAGATGTTGCTATATTCTCATAGCTATACTGAATAAAGCAACATCTTAGTTCAGCAGTGCAGGAGGAGATACTAAGAGAGTGAGACTGTGGATACATCTATACCCTGTGTCGCTATCCCCACACTGTTGAAAGCCTGAATAAAATTGTTAGTTCAGTGGCTGAAGAGTGGCCCAATTTTAAAGTTTTTCATTAAAATGTATTTTTAAGTGTTCTCTTTTCAGGCAGAATTTCTAACCTTTTCTTTTGAACACAAACTATTCATTGGGGCAGATTTACTTGCCCGGTCCATTTGCGATCCAGCGGCGCGTTCTCTGCGCTGGATTCGGGTCCGGCCGGGATTTATGAAGGTAGTTCCTCCGCCGTCCACCAGGTGGCGCTGCTGCGCTGAAAAGCATCTGAACGCGCTAGAATTCACCGAGGCCGGGTGAGTGAAGGTAAGCGCAAGATTCGCGACACATTTTCGGTTTTTAAATGCGGCGGTTTTTCCGAATACGTCGGGTTTTCGTTCGGCCACGCCCCCGATTTCCGTCGCGTGCATGCCGGCGCCGATGCGCCACAATCCGATCCTGTGCACCAAAATCCAAGGGCAATTCAGGTACAATCGGCGCAAATCGGGTAACACGTCGGGAAAACGCGAATCGGGCCCTTAGTAAATGACCCCCATTATCTTTATTTTCTACTATACATTACTGACTCCCTTTAGAAAAAATTATTTTTAATTCAAAGCTGGTCATCTTCTACTACACATTTTCAGAAATGTAAGAGTTAGTAGTAAAGAAACATCTGTATCTTTGTAAATCCCATGATGGAGGGGGAGCGATCATACAGCTTGGGGGACCCCTGTTAGCGGAGATCCCATTGGTGGCATTCCAATACATCAGGTGCCTTATGTGTAGCAATTGTGTTTCATCGCACACTCGGGAGTCTTTTCAAAGACCAGATTGATAGCTCTTCCATGTTGGTCCTTCTTCATTATTTAAGTGAACTTTTTATTGTTGCATGCTTAAAGAGGTAGTCCCTTTACCTCATGTTTTTTTTTTGCTATGGGTGTGTAAGTGTGGTATACATCTATTAATAGTTGTGCTCCGTTTTCTTGATATGTAAAGTGAAGCCTTCTGTCTTCTACCTCATCATCCAGACATTCCTGTCCATAAAATGGGCACAGATGGAGGGTCATGTGATCTCTAACTGTCCATGAGAAATCACCCTGCCAGGACCTTGTTCTTATATTCATGAATATTATCATAAGGTCCTGGCAGGGTGATTGTTCAGTGACATATGGAGATCACATGACCCTCCATCTGAGCCCATATTATGGACAGGAATGTCCGGCTGATGAGGTAAAAGACAGGAGGCGCAACTTCACATATCTAGAAAACGGAGCAGAATTATTAGCAATGAATATTAGTAAATTACCTAATATCCTACACCCCCCCCCCCCCCGCCACACACATACACTTACACACATTACAAAATACATGAGATAAATTGGTCAACCCCTTTAAATATAGTAAATCTTATTTAAAATTATAGCTAAGTGTCATACTATTTTGTCACACTTATTTCTTCACTTCATTTTTGAGAACATGTTCTTCGGAAGGTGATTCAGCGCTATAGCAGCAGGATTTTTGGCTAAAAAATGCTTCTTCGGTTAGTTTATTGACCTGCATGACTATGGTGAGGAACCCCTTTTATAAAATGTGAAATACCTGATAACTTATGTAATAATCTGCATTCTTATGGTCACAGTTATTTTACGTTTTGTAGTTAAACATACAGTAAAAACAGAAGTGTGATCATTACCAAGAGGAAGTTACAACCTTCAAATTCTTACTTAGTCTTATTAGTAAGGTCTGTGTACTAGTGGAAGGAGGTTTTTGTACAATTCTGTATCACTGTGTGAGGGGGATCTTCTTCCATTAACCCTGTGATGGAGAGAGTGAAATCATTGCCTGATCCGGTGCCGCTGAACCTCTCCGGGACCCCGGTCTGCCGAGTGGTGGCAAAATAGAGAAGAAGCGAGACTTTCCCTTCTTTTATCTGATACCAGTTGAGTTCATACTGAGAAATGTCGCTATAATAAGTACTGGAGCTGGATGTACATGAGATGGTGACTGTGTCTCCGGGAAATCCTGAGATATAACTTGGCGACTGAGTCATCACAATCTCTCCACTTGTGGCTTTTACTAGTAAGAAACATTGGGGCTCATTTACTAAGGGTCCGAATCGCGCACTTTCGTCAGGTTTCCCGGCAATTTCTGATTTGCACCGAATTCCCCCAAGATTTTGGCACACGCGATCGGATTGTGGCGCACGTGATCAGATTGTGGCACATCGGCGCCAGCTTTCACGGGACAGAAATCGGGATCGTGGCTGTCGGACAACCCAACGGATCCCAAAAAATGTGGAATTTAAGCACTTATATGCACCGGGATGAAGAAGGTGAACCCCGGCGGACCTCTGCGCAGCAGCAACACCTGCTGGATATCAGGCTCCCGTTTTACCTCTTTTTTGTCTCCGTGATTCATCCGTTTGGTCTCCGTGTTCGCAAAAAAACTGAAAGTGTAACATTGCTTCAAAACATCACACCTGGTTTTTCAGCCTCATCAGTGAAAAAAAAAAAATGATTTCAACCATTTTTTTTTTTGCGGACCCCTAGACTTCTATTGCCTTCCGTGCTCCACATTAGTGAAAAAAATAGGACACGTTTCATAATTTTTTCCACGGAGAACAGATCAGTGGAAATACAAGGCCACCCATAGAAATGAATGGCTTTGTGAGGCATCCGTGGAAATCACTGAACCACGGACGTGAAAAACAATGCAAATGTGAAAGAGCCCTAAGTGTCCCTGGGTTATCTTGATAAACTTTGATGGCAGATTTCCTTTAAGTTGTAATTGTTCATGTGAAATCCAAGCAGACAGGAGATAACATGTGACTGGAGCTATGAAGCACCAAGCAGCCAAGACTATGAATGTAGAAGATGCTGGAAATGATGATTTATGAATAAATAAAATAAAATCTCAATTCTAAAACAACCAAGTGCAACATATTTTACTACATATTTTACTACAGATACTCAGTACCAAATGTGTCTTGCACTTAGGTGTCCAAAGCTTTTAAGGATCGGTCAGCAGGGTGTTTTCCTGGAAAATCCACTGGATAGGGGATAACTAGCTGTTGCTGAGGACCTAACTGCTAGAAACTCCACTAACCACCAGTGATCCGTAGAACAGGCGCCTCGTTCTCACTAATTGATGTGTTTTGCTGCCTTCATTAATATGGGAGGGTTGTAAATTGCAGAACATAATGGGGGTCATTTACATAAGTCCCGATTCGCGTTTTCCCGACGTGTTACCCGAATATTTCCGATTTGCGCCGATTTTCCCTGTATTGCCCCGGGATTTTGGTGCACGCAATCGGATTTTGGCGCATCGGCACTGGCATGCACGCGACGGAAATCGGGGGGCGTGGCCGAACGGAAACCCAACAGATTCAGAAAAACCGCCGCATTTAAAAAACAAAAAGTGTTGCGGAGCTTGCACTTACCTTCACCAGGAATAAGCCGGTGTACTTGAGTGCATTTCGGCGGACTTCAGCGCATCAGCGCCACCTGGTGTACATCAGAGGAACTGCCTTAATGAATCCCGTCCGGACCCGAATCCACCGCAGAGAACGAGCCGCTGGATCGCGAATGGACCGGGTAAGTAAATCTGTCCCAATGTTGAGGAAGTTCTGTCCTTCCCGTTCACTTTCTAAGAAAATTCTATTGATAGCAGAGAACATCACTTCTGATGCTCCTGTACTATTGAATAGATCTGTAGGACACATGCCTGACCTTTAACTCCAACTATTAGTGCAACAAGATCCCAGTTCTCTGGATTGCTGCTAATCCAGTTCACGAGCCCGATGGGGGTCCCAGCAGTCAGACCCACAATGATCAGCTTGCTATCTCCTATATTATGGATATGAGACAACATGCAAACCTTGTACAACTCCATCATATTTATCGCTACTAAGATCTACATCACAACTATTACTAGACAAGACTTTTATCTCTGAATCTTCAGAGCTTATAATAATAATAATTCCTTTATATTTATATAGTGCACACCGATTACACAGCCCTAGAGAAATCAGTCCCTGTCCCCAATGGGGCTCACAATCTAATCAACCTACCAGTATGTTTTGGAGGAAACCAGAGGACCCAGTGGCAACCCACACAAACACAGAGAGAACATACAAACTCTTTACAGATGTTGACCTGGATGGGACTTGAACCCAGGATGCCAGCGCTGTAAGGCTGAAGTGCTTACCCTTGAGCCACTGTGCTGCCCATTGTAGGGTCCATCTCTTGGTAGAGCTTAGTCAGAGCTGTTTTGGTGGCATAAGAAAGTTATACACTACATTTGGTAGCTAGTTTTAATATTAGTAATGTTGGACATGTATAAAATGATTCTTACCTTGGGAACCTAGGAAACAGAGGAGCAGCAAAACTCTCATCTTATCCTGATACATGAATTCCTAAAAGTATCCGAGACTCCCTACGGTGATGACAAAGTTATACATAGTTCAGCAGATAAGCAATTTATACTCCAGGTATGAAACACAGGGAGCTCAGTATGAATCCGCTCCTAATATCCACGGTAGATCTTATATTTCCAAAACCATTACTGTACCACCCAGTGGCCATGAACTGACTGGTGGAATACATCATTTATCATTTGTCTTTGACTTGGTTGTCTATGTTTAATTCCTTTTTTGTTTTAAATCCCTCACTTGTGACCCTCACATTTATTAATGTCCCCACATTGTACGACACACTCTTAGTAATAGCCCCCCCCCCCCATGCATTTAGCAATAGCCCCTACACACTTAGTAATAGCCGCTGACACAGTAATATAGTAAACAATAGCCCACCCAACACTTATTGATATGCCCCTCCTCCCACACTTAGCAATAGCCCCCATACAAGAAATGTGCCCCCTCATTAATATTAGAACCCCCACACAGTAATAGCCCTCTGACTTAGTAATACCTACAAACAGTAATAGCCTTATTACTGACTTAGTAATTGGCCCCTCCCACATGTTTAGTAATAGCCCCCCACACAGTAATAATCTTATTACTGACTAAGCAACAGCCTCCCATGCTTAGTTATAGGCCATTCCCACCACCCTTAGCAACAGCCTTCCACATAGTAATAGCCCCCACACACCTAGCCATACCCATACACACTTAGTTGTAGCCCACCACAAATTTGGTAATATCCCACCACACACCCAGTAATAGCCCCCACACACCTTGTAATAGCTCCCTCATATTTAGTAATAGCCCCCACACATTTAGTGATAAGCCCCCATATTTAGTAATATCCCCCACACTTAGTAATAGCCCCCCAACACTTAGTATTAGCCCCCCTACACTTAGTAATAGCCCACCACACAGACCCCTCTCCCCACAATTAGTAATAGCCCCTCCCCCAACACAATTAGCAATAGCACCCACAGAGCAATAGCGCCCTCACACTTAGTAATGAACCCATCTAACTGCGCTTAATAAAAGCCCCCCACACAGTAATAGCCCCCAGACTTAAGAATAGACCCCTCGCTCACACTCAAAAATCGCATTAGGAATGCCCCCAGACCTCAAAACACACACTAATAATTGATAAAACATGCACACATACTCACCTCTCCCCCCCTGATTCTGCTCTTCTCCTCCATCAGCAGGACCTGGCGCGGTGTGATCACAACATTGCGCCTCCTGCTCCAGGCTGCTGTAGTAAAGCGTCCTGAAGCAGGAGACATGATGTGAGGACTTCATCAGCTCGCGGCTGCGCTGTACACATGAGCCTGGTCTCTGTAGTGGAGCTTTTGCCTCTTTGCATCACTGCAGTCATCATCTCTATTTGGGTCCGTAAGACACAAATAGGGAGGAAATTGGGGAAAGATGCCCTACAGCAGTGTCGCCCTGTCAGGAGAGATTCGGGGCTTAGGGCAAAAGATCGACTGACCTAGTGATGCCCCGGCTGAGGACAGAGCAGTGTTATAGTCAGAGAACCATGAGAGAGGCTGAGAGCTGTCATAGGATAAAGAGGAGGAAGAGACTGAATGGAGCCCGACAGTCCATGGACTGCGTGAGGAGTGGACTGAGAACACAGGAGAAGCTGATGACCACAGCAGAGACTGTAATCTTTTGCTGGGTGATGTAACCATCTACTGTCTACTGTCAGCTGCTCTGAAAAAAACCCAGTTGATCTATCATTTTTTGTTAAATTAGATCACGTCAAAGAGAAATAACATAAAAGTCCATTCCTCTTGTGTGGAGAACGTTAGTGAGGCCAAACGCGTTACCAGAAGTTATAGATGGATGAGATAATTCTATAAAATAGTTTACCTTAAGGAGAACGTCTTTGCAGTCTGCCAGCGTCTGGTCACAAGTAATAAGACGTTTCTTTGTTTTACATTCTTTTTTGTCAAAGCTGAGCTCCTCCTTTGTTTTGGCTTCAACCTGCTTACTCCTCCCTGTGTTCTTCCTCCTGAGGCATGGATGAAGGTATTGTGATGGAGCGCATGGAAAGAAGGATATGATTTAGCTTGACATGATAACTTTAAATATATACACTTCTCAAAAAAATTAAGAAAACACTTAAACAACATGCAACACCCCTGCTAACGTATAGGTAAGGTGGTAGTTGCGAACAGCGCCATCTCCCTTTCAGGATCTATCCAGTGAGCCTGCGCAACTCACCCAGAGGTTAATGGAGCATAAACCCCCTGGTCTTAGCTGGTCTAATCCCAGAGCGAGGAGACAGTGTGGAGCACACCTTCAGTGCTGTCACAGATACCAATCCCAGGAACTGAATCAGGAGATTCTAACACAGAGCTGCAACTTCCACAGTTTGGACACAGCTCCACCTTAACTATCCCAGCCTGCATCTACTATCAGGCACTGTTCCTGCAGACCACTCTCCATGACCACTCTAGTACCAAAATCCTAATCTGCTGTTTGATCGTTTTGGCCCGTTGCCTGTTATCTGCTGTTTAATAAAGAACTGTAATTTGATTTGCACAATGTTGCCTCCATCTGATCCCTGCATATGGCTGCTTGCCACCCTGCAAAAGAACTGTGCTAGCTTTGCTACATCCGCGCTGCAGCACCCAAAGCGTAAACCTCTGGAAGACTATGTGGCATAACAAGGAATTCCAGCCCAAACGCCTCACTGGCAGGAAATCTAGGCTGCTGGCTAAGCTCTGTGCCCTGCGCAAATTTTGCACGAGGACTCTGTGGTGCAGGAGAAAATTGAGCCTGCCACAGCTCCTGGCGGGAAACAGCAAGCTCCACCCCCTGGTGGGGGGACTTCCTGCTCTAACTCGACATAGGAGAGAAACTCCAGCATCGCGGGCCTCCGTCCTGAATACCTACTTGCGGTCAATGACAGAACGAGGCTCCATGCCCGGGTGGTCCCTGCTGCCTCTCCCGGCAACCATGCTAGTGCTGAGAGTCTGGGCTGGACTTCTCCGGCAAGAACACCAAGAAGCCATCGTGGACTGCAAAATTTGCCCCTTTGCCCGGCTCCTTCCTGTCCTGACACGCCCAAAGTGGCATGCTGGGTGGGAAATGCTCCAAACTTCCGAAGACGCACAGATTTACATACCTTTCCTGGCGGAGAAGGCATAATAAATCTCCCCCAGTAATTCAAATGTAGAAAGCTTTCTATGTCCTCAAAGATAAGATGAGCCTTTTAATTAAGGGGTTAAATATTGACTTTAGCTTTAAATCAATAGACTGTTATGTAATCCTGCGTATCCTGCTGACATCCTGCTTGTGTCTATGGCATGTGATATTTTCATGTAGAGGACAAATATACAATAGGGCTTTCAGGTTCTATGGAGATAGAATCTTATAATGGATAACCAGTTCTTCTTTGCGATTAGCATCTGTCAGAACTCACAAGTTGTTCTGATGGGATCTGGTTTCAGGCTTCTTCCTGGAAAACCACACCCAGAGCTGCCTGTGATTGACAGCTCCATTTCTGATCCTGGGAAAGCTGGGTGTGTCTCTGTACTCGTTTTGCCTGCAGCTGCGGTTTGAGTGATGGACGGCTGAGCCAGTCAGTGCTGGAGGCAGTGTCCATTACTGCCTAATATTCTGCTCAGCCCTTCATTTGGGGCTGGTTATTGCAGTCTATGTGTGTATCTAGTGCTCTTGCAATTGTGTTTCTTGCTATTCTGGGTATTGACTTCTGCTTTGCCTACTGACCCTTCTATTTGCTATACGATTCTGTACCTTTGCCGCCATCTTGGTTTTGTTTGACTCCGCTTGTCTGTCTGTATCTGTTGTTTGTCCCTCAGTATCATTTATCTCTAGTGTGACCCCACTTTCCTGTCTCAGTCTTGTGTCGGTTTCTTTGTACCAGTCTGAACACTGGTCTATATCTGTATTCCGGTTACCTGTCCGCTTCACCATCCAGCAGCTGCCAGATGAAGTAAGTCTTCCTGTCATCTTGTAGGGTCTCTCAGGGACCATCAGTTAGGTTCCACATAGTGGGTTTGCCCTTGTCGGTTTATCTGCTGGAGGCAGGGCCTTAGCCTGCAGGGACATCTCAGGGTGAGTTTGCCACCACTTACCTAGTCTGACAGCTAGAGCCAAGCCTGGTTGTGTTTTTGCAGTTGCTGGACAGGTACTAACAGCATCACTACTAAACAAACTAGTGGAAAGTTTAATTCCAGTAGTGGGTGTTTTATGAGATACAAATGTTAGATTGTTATCAAGGACTTGGGACAACTCATTGGAGTAAATTTATCAGGACTTTGGTTCCCTTCTTGTGGTCAGATCTCCAACAAAGATTTTTAACACATTCTGGAAAGCGGACAACCAATCTTCTTATGATATATCATAAAATTGTTCTAAAATTGGCCCCCTTATGTCCAAGGTATCACGGGTGTCCCTGCGATCCATGGCGGCATCCCAGCCTGGGCTCACTTTCCTCTCCCACATTCCAGGATTCTTGAAAAGCAGGCTTCTCCGAGGATTCCCCGCCGGATCTTTGAGCTTCATGCCACTGAGAAAGTTTCCCTCTGTTATGGTTACCTGTGTTCTGACCTCTCGTTGTGACTGCAGAACCTGACCTTGACTTCGCTCCTTCGGTGCCTATCTGCATGTCCCCCACCATGAGACTGCCTAGTGATTCTGTACCTCAACCTTGGCTGCCACCGCCGTCAAGTCAAGCCTGCAAAACAATCTGGTGGCACCATGCCGTAGTAAGACCAAACTGCTTTGCGGCGTGCTCTGGTGAAGACAAGGGGTCACCTAGACTCCAACCCCAGGTTTGGGCTTGTGTCATTGTCCGCGGTGATCGTGAGGGTTCACTACTCCAGACACCTGACATAGGGAAACAAAACTGGAAGGGGAGGAATGTGAGGGTGAAAGCATGTATCCATCACAGCTAGGTTAATCATCTGCAACCCAGAACAAAGTCAGCAGTAGACAGACAGGTCTAGTGGAATTCAATGAAGGCAGCCAGAATGGAACACTAAGTACAAAATCCTAAACAGCAGTGTAACTTTTGTCATTTTTTAAGGGCAGAGGATGGCACTGAAGTTACACTTTACACAAGAATATACTGAATCTCCATTTAACTTTGCTGTAAAACTATTCAGGAATCTGATCTTCTTCAAGATAACAATAGGTCTACCAAAAGTAAACAGATGTGGGTCAAATTTATAACCACCAATAGTAAATTATTTGACCAGGTGAGTAACATTATATGCAATAATCTTGCAATTTTGCACCAGGACAAAGAGAAATCAGATATTTATATATAAATATATACCCACACAGCTGCTGTAGTGATTTCTGCCCCTCTCCCAGGGTGTCCATTTAGGGGGATCTGTATACCCCAAATAGCAGTTCTTTTTTGTTACTGAAGCCACTAGGATGAAATCCGTTTCAAATCTACACATCTGCTGTAGTGATTTCTGTCCCTCTCCCAGGGTGTGCGTTTAGGGAGATCTGTATACCACAAATAGCAGTTCTTTTTTTCCCTCAAATTCCCATACTTTTGTGTTGCTAATGGTGAGAGAAAAAAATACGTGTCAAAACCATGTAGTTTATAGAGTGATTTTTGCAGCAATTACAGGGTGTCCGTTGTGGGGTATGTGTATAACGTAAACTCCCATACTTTTTGTGTTGTAAAAGTTGAGAGCAAGAAATACGTGTCAAATCCACATAGCTTATAGAATGATTTTCGTATCCAATTACAGGGTGTCCGTTGTGGGGTATCTGTCTAACGCAAATTCCCATATGTTTGTGTTGCTAAAGTTGAGAGCAAGAAATACGTGTCAAATCCACATAGCTTATAGAATGATTTTCGCATCCAATTACAGGGTGTCCGCTGTGGGGTATCTGTATAACGCAAATTCCCATATTTTTGTGTTGCTAAAGTTGAGAGCAAGAAATATGTGTCAAATCCACCTAGTTTATAAAGTCATTTTCGCTCCAATTACAGGGTGTCCATTGTGGGGTTTCTGTATAACGCAAATTCCCATACTTTTGTGTTGCTAAAGTTGAGAGCAAAAATACGTGTCAAATCCACATAGCTTATAGAATTATTTTCGCTCCAATTGCAGGGTGTCCGTTGTGGGGTATCTGTATAACGCAAATTCCCAAATTTTGTGTTGCTAAAGTTGAGAGCAAGAAATACGTGTCAAATTCACATAGTTTATAAAGTCATTTTCGCTCCAATTACAGGGTGTCCATTGTGGGGTATCTGTATAATGCAAATTCCCATACTTTTGTGTTGCTAAAGTTGAGAGCAAGAAATATGTGTCAAATCCACGTAGTTTATAGAGTGATTTTTGCTGCAATTACAGGGTGTCCGTTATTGGGTATCTGAATAATGCAAATTCCCATACTTTTGTGTTGCTAAAGTTGAGAGCAAGAAATACGTGTCAAATCCACGTAGTCGATTTACTACTATGTCAGACAGAAAGGTGGCAGGTGGAGCTCGCAGAGGTCGCAGCACAGTAAGGAGATGTCGCAGCAGGGGTGACTCTGTGAGGCCAGAACTGCCGTTGTCATCTAATCAAATTTATAACCACCAATAGTAAATTATTTAACCAGGTGAGTAACATTATATGCAATAATCTTGCAATTTTGCACCAGGACAAAGAGAAATCAGATATTTATATATAAATATATACCCACACAGCTGCTGTAGTAATTTCTGCCCCTCTCCCAGGGTGTCCATTTAGGGGGATCTGTATACCCCAAATAGCAGTTCTTTTTTGTTACTGAACAAAAAAGGATGAAATCTGTTTCAAATCTACACATCTGCTGTAGTGATTTCTGCCCCTCTCCCAGGGTGTGACACCCAGGAGGATGAGGAGGACATTGGAGCACAAGCAGAGTCTGGTGAAATCAGTGGTTTTTCCACTCAGGTGACAGAAGAGGAGGAGCAGGAGCATCCAGAGGAGGTAGAAGACGAGGAAGATAACCCAGAAGCACCAGGGCAGTATACAGTGGAAATGGAGGCCAGGAGTCCCTCAGACTCACTTGCGCAGATGGTCAGCAGCATGCTGCTTTGCCTAACTAGTGACATCCGAATAGTCAACATCCGGCATAGGGATGAGTTTTGGCTCTCCACCCTCTTGGACCCTCAAAAATGGTCAAAAATGGGTGACTTTTTTCCAGCTGCAGAAAGGTAGGAACAACTGGCGTACTATAGAGAAATACTGAAAAGACAGTTGGTGCCACCTCCACACTCTATCATTGTGCCACTCTGTGAATTACCATGTTGCTGCCACCTGTGGGTTTCTGCTGCTGCTTCTGCTGCCGTCACCTCCATACTCTATCACTGTGCAGCTCAGTGGCTTTCCATGTTGCTGCCACTGCTGACGCCACCTGCACACTCTATCATTGTGCCACTCTGTGGTGGCTTACCAGGTTGCCGTCACCTCCACACTCTAACATTGTGCCACTCTGTGGCTTACCAGTTTGCTGCCACCTCCACACTCTATCATTGTGCCACTCTGTGGCTTTCCATGTTGCTGCCACCTGTGGGCTCCTGCTGCGGCTTCTGCTGCCGCCACCTCCAAACTCTATCATTGTGGCACTCTGTGGCTTACAAGGTTGCCGCCACCTCCACACTCCATTATTGTGCCACTTTGTGGCTTTCCATGTTTCTACCACTGCTGACACCACCTCCATACTGTATCATTGTGCCACTCTGTGGCTTAGCCGGTTGCCTCCACCTCCACACTCTATCATTGTGCCACTCTTTGGCTTACCAGGTTGCCGCCACCTCCACACTCTATCATTGTGCCACTCTGTGGCTTTCAATGTTGCTGCCACCTGTGGGCTCCTGCTGCTGCTCCTGCTGCTACCACCTCCACACTCTATCATTGTGCCAGCCTGTGGCTTTCCATGTTGCTGCCACTACTGATGCCACCTCCACACTCTATCAATGTGTCTTTCTGTGGCTTGCCGGGTTGCCGCCACCTCCACAATGTATCATTGTGCCACTCTGGGGCCTACTCATACTGCTGCCAATTGACCACTGTCTCCCTGGAACACCATATGATTTTCATAATGCTGTTTTCACCCTCCACCACTCTATCACGTTGCTATTATGTTTAGTTTTCCCCTTCATTTCATCTGTCATAAGGAATGAAAAGCCTCAGGATTGATAGCAAAAAGCATGAGTGTATATAGAACACACATGACAGGCATATATCCCATTTACTAGTCATCTTTGTTTTGGATCCACTCCTTTTTGTTTTTGGCTTTAGCAATACTGATGATGGATTAGTGACCGATTAAAAGAGGACACTGACGGATGAAATGAAGGGCAAAATGATCAGTGACGTCAATGCAGAATTGCTGCAGACACCCTCTACTCTTTTCGGGTGGAACGCAAAGGTTTTTTACCAAACGCGAAGGTTTTTTATAACCTTGGGCAAACCCTTTAACTCATACATATAAAATAGGGGCTACAACATATGGTCTATAGTTGGCATTTATGCTGAATTTAGCCTTCGAACATGTTCATAAACTTGTGGTTATCCTGCGTTCTACACGTTCCTCACTTGTGATCCTGTACTATTAAACTTGTCACCTATAACACCATATGTTTACACATCTGTAATCTATGGTACAATGTGTTTTTCAGTAACAGCCTGAGTCTTGTATTTGTATGTACTTTTCTTTCTAGGTTTTTAATTGCACCAGGAAAATTTCATCATGTAATTTACCTGTTAGATATAAAGACCTGGAGGCAATGACTAAGGCTTAAGACTTAATGACTAAGACGTAACATGTGTAGGATCTCCACCTTTGGATTTGGTTTACTAAAGATATAACTGATCATAATAGTTGAGGGAATAGATTGTTGCAGAAATTTTTAATTGGACTTTTTAAAATAATTTTATTTTCCAGTTTTCATACTGTATTTCCAGAAGATCTATGGTTTGGGTCAAGCACTGCAACATCTACAGAAGATGTTGTTAATGTTTAGAAGGTAAGTGAATGGGGAAGGAGGTATTTGTACGGTTCTGTATCATTGTGTGAGGGGCCGGCTCCTCCGCTGCTGACAGTAATAATCTGCTGGATCTTCCTCTGTAGTTCCTTTAATTGTCAGCGTGAATTTAGTTGTGTCTCCAGAACCTTCAAATCCTGATGGTCGTTCACTGACATTACGGATAATTCGTTTTAGAGATTTTCCTGGTTTCTTTTGGTCCCGGTTTAATGTATCATAATTCACACTAGGGTGGGAAACACTTTGACTGGCTGTACATGAGATGGTGACTGTATCTCCGGGGGACTCGGACACATATTCTGGAGTCTGGGTCATCACAATCTCTCCACAGGAAACTTGGAGGAGAAAGAGAAGAGATAATGGTGACAATGATAGAAATGTGAGCCTTCTCCTCTTACTACATGTATACAGGGATGTCCTATGTCTTCTCCTCTTACTACATGTATACAGGGATGTCCTATGTCTTCTCCTCTATCCACATAGTATAAACCTCCCTGGACATTACCTTGTATGTAAAGATACAGCGCACAGAGCAGAGATCTGCTCAAATGTTCATCGTATCAGTCAATTTTTGCAAACAAAAACTATCAGGAAATTAAAAGCAATAAGAGAGATAGTATGTTTTTAGATAGCTAGATAGGAGAGGGTTAAAAACATAAATATTAGTTGATATTATCCCTTACCAAAATGTAGTAACATATAAAGTGAATATTTCCATTATCTGTGAGGTGCAGCAGCTCCTGTGTGCAGCAAATTCTCCCTGTAGCTGCCGGCTAAGAATCTGGAGGGGGGTACACTACAGGGGGCTGTATCTATGGCTCTGTAACACATAGAACCTCACTTCTTTTTTCTTATGAAAGAAGAAAGTCTCCTCTTTTATATGAATCTGTGTTTCTAAGTCTCAGGAGAACTGAGATATTAACTGTTAAAATGCTGTGGGGAGTGATTTTTATATATAAAAATCGCACCTGAAATTCTCACTTTAAACCTGAATATCTCTGGATCCCTGGCACCTAGAAACACAATTTTAGATTCATTTGAAAGAAGAGATTCTCCTCTTTCAAATGAAGAGGAGAATGACGCTGGTCCTGGATCTGGGAGACCTGGGGAATAGGATCCCAAACTTTGTGGTTCCATTCATGGACACCCACAAAGCTAAACGTACAGCCTTCTACACTACCTGGAAAAGGAATATTTATCGATTACTCCTTTGTATTAGAAAATAGCCTAAATGCAATGTTTTATTTTGCAAAGTTGTTCGTAGAACATATATTACAGGTTACCACCGTATATATGGGCACCATGGTGTACAATAACGCTGTGGGGGATATGTGGAGAGAGCTCGTGGGCTGTGGTTTCTGGCACTTGCCTCTAACCGTTGTAGTCGGTGCTGGCACCCGGTACGGCAGTTAACCTGCTAAGCGCTGTGAAGGGAATTAACCTAACAAAGGTGGCAGTGGGCATTGCTATCTTTGCCGATCGTTTGCCACGTCTATGGTCTTTAGGTCATGGGTACAGTACCCAAGAGAGGCTGAAAATATAGAACACTGTAAGGGAAATTAGTGGCCAAATGTCTGAATCACCACTTTTTTTTCCATTTTTATCACATCAATAAATATTTGAATAAAGAAATGATCAAATGGTCATATAGGTCCAAAATTGATATAAATAAAAACTTAAGCACGTCCCACAAAAATGACACCTTTCCAGGTCAGTTCTCTATGGAAGCATAAAAAAGTTACTGGCCTCAAAATTTGGCGAAATGGTAAAGCCGACAATACAATGCTGCAAATGTGTTTTTTTTTTTGTCAATTTCACCGCACTTGGATTGTTTTCATATGTAAATAGCATGGAATATTAAATGGCTCCACTAAAAAGTACAATTTGTTCCACAGGTAACAAGCCCTCATATGTCTCCGTAAATGGAAAAAAAAAAAAAGTTATGGCCTTTGGAATGAGGGGAGTAAAAAACAAAAACACAAAAAAAACAAAAAAGGGGTGAGTCCTGAAGATGTTAAAACACTTAAAACATAATGGGAGTCATTTACTAAGGGCCCGATTCGCGTTTTCCCAACGTGTTACCCGAATATTTCCGATTTGCGCCGATTTCCCCTGAATTGCCCCGGGATTTTGGCGCACGCGATCGGATTGTGGCGCATCGGCGCTGGCATGCGCGCGACGGAAATCGGGGGCGTGGCCGAACAAAAACCCAACGGATTCGGAAAAACCGCCGCATTTAAAAAAAAAAATGTGTCGCGAAAATTGCACTTACCGTCACTCAGCCCGGCTCGGTATATTCCAGTGCGTTCCGATGCTCTTCAGAGCAGCAACGCCACCTGGTGGACGGCGGAGGAACTACCTTAATAAATCACGGCCGGACCCGAATCCAGCGCAGAGAACGCGCCGCTGGATCGCGAATGGGCCGGGTAAGTAAATCTGCCCCAATGTATTAACCTTCACACATGCCTTTACCCAAACCTTTGTGTGTTAGTGACATGATTTTCTACTTCATTCCTCCAGGAGCTTTGGGAGGGGGACAAGTACGGGAAAATGAAAATATTTGTAAAAAAATCAATAAAACAAAGCACGGATAGAAGCTTTTCGTGAAAAATGATTTAATAGAGGACAAGGAAATACCAATTCCCTGAAAATCATCGCGGACCAAACCCAAAGAAATTGGTGTTTCTTCAGAGAAGCAAATCTTCTAACAATGTAATAATCTGATTGTTGCTTGAGAAAAGCTCATTGTTAGCTGAAACATGGCATAAAGAATGGATGATTCATGGAAGTGGGGGCTCTTATCTTTATCCATAAGTTCTGATCTGGGAGACGGCAGACGTCCTGTCAGTATCGAAAGGCAAACTATATGCAAAGAAGTATCAGTGGGCGGCTACATCACTGGTCAAGGTCATTGCTCTGCAGTCAGTAAAGCTACACTCCCTTCCCTCTTTGGAGTCTCTACTCCTTCCTTCTCTTAAGAGGTCTAGGAAAAAATCGGGTAGCAAAAAACAATATCCGATCCTCCTATCACATGTTCCATACATGTAGTCCAAACTTTTTCATAAGTGGATATTGTTATATTCTGACTAATGACAGTGAGATTACACTGCTGCCACGTCCAAATCTATGCGGGAAAGCTGCCTACAAGACAAAGACATTGTCAGCACCAGGAGTATATTAAATCTATACATTTAAACAATATGTGATTTAGTATTTATAAATTCCCAATAACATAAACGTGTTGTCCTGAGGACACAGAAGCGGAAAGTTTCGGGCCAAATCTTCATAATACTTCTAGACATATAATATATATAGTTTTTTAAGGATATTTATCACTGTGTGAGAGGAATACATTTATTCTGCTGAAAGTAATAATCAGCAGTATCATCTTCTGTCATATTTTTTATTGTAAGTTCGAATTCAGGTTTCGATCCATGTAATGAGATTGCATAGATGATTCCTTTTTTGGTAGTTGTCCCATTTTCTGTTTAAAAAAAATCTATTACCCATTAGTGAAATGCCCTGCAGAACCCCCAATAATGAAATGCCCTGCAGAACCCCTCCCAACAATGAAATGCCCTGCAGAACCCCTCCCAACAATGAAATGCCCTGCAGAACCCCTCCCAATAATGAAATGCCCTGCAGAACCCCTCCCAATAATGAAATGCCCTGCAGAACCCCCAATAATGAAATGCCCTGCAGAACCCCTCCCAATAATGAAATGCCCTGCAGAACCCCCCAATAATGAAATGCCCTGCAGAACCCCCAATAATGAAATGCCCTGCAGAACCCCTCGCCCTAATAAGGAAATGCCCTGCAGAACCCCTCCCAATAATGAAATGCCCTGCAGAACCCCTCCCAATAATGAAATGCCCTGCAGAACCTCCCAATAATAAAATGCCCTCTAGAACCCCCCAAAAATGAAATGCCCTGCAGAATCCCTCCCTATAATGAAATGCCCTGCAGAACCCCTCCCAAAAATGAAATTCCCTGCAGAACCCCCCAATAATGAAATGCCCTGCAGAACCCCTCCCAAAAATGAAATGCCCTGCAGAACCCCTCCCAATAATGAAATGCCCTGCAGAACCCCTCCCAATAAAGAAATGCCCTGCAGAACCCCTCCCAATAATGAAATGCCCTGCAGAACCCCTCCCAATAATTAAATGCCCCGCAGAACCCCTCCCAATAATGAAATGCCCTGCAGAACCCCTCCCAATAATGAAATGCCCTGCAGAACCCCTCCCAATAATGAAATGCCCTGCAGAGCCCCCAATAATGAAATGCCCTGCAGAACCTCCCAATAATGAAATGCCCTGCAGAACCCCTCCCAATAATGAAATGCCCTGCAGAACCCCCCAATAATGAAATGCCCTGCAGAAGCCCCCAATAATGAAATGCCCCGCAGAACCCCTCCCAATAATGAAATGCCCTGCAGAATCCCTCCCTATAATGAAATGCCCTGCAGAACCCCTCCCAAAAATGAAATTCCCTGCAGAACCCCCCAATAATGAAATGCCCTGCAGAACCCCTCCCAAAAATGAAATGCCCTGCAGAACCCCTCCCAATAATGAAATGCCCTGCAGAACCCCTCCCAATAAAGAAATGCCCTGCAGAACCCCTCCCAATAATGAAATGCCCTGCAGAACCCCTCCCAATAATTAAATGCCCCGCAGAACCCCTCCCAATAATGAAATGCCCTGCAGAACCCCTCCCAATAATGAAATGCCCTGCAGAACCCCTCCCAATAATGAAATGCCCTGCAGAACCCCTCCCAATAATGAAATGCCCTGCAGAGCCCCCCAATAATGAAATGCCCTGCAGAACCCCTCCCAATAATGAAATGCCCTGCAGAACCCCTCCCAATAATGAAATGCCCTGCAGAACCCCCCAATAATGAAATGTCCTGCAGAACCCCCCAATAATGAAATGCCCTGCAGAACCCCCCAATAATGAAATGCCCTGCAGAACCTCTCCCAATAATGAAATGCCCTGCAGAACCCCCCAATAATGAAATGCCCTGCAGAACCTCTCCCAATAATGAAATGCCCTGCAGAACCCCCCAATAATGAAATGCCCTGCAGAACCCCCCAATAATGAAATGCCCTGCAGAACCTCTCCCAATAATGAAATGTCCTGCAGAACCCCCCAATAATGAAATGCCCTGCAGAACCCCCCAATAATGAAATGCCCTGCAGAACCTCTCCCAATAATGAAATGCCCTGCAGAACCTCCCAAAAATAAAATGCCCTGCAGAACCCCTCCCAATAATGAAATGCCCTGCAGAACCCCTCCCAATAATGAAATGCCCTGCAGAACCCCTCCCAATAATGAAATGCCCTGCAGAACCAATCCCAATAATGAAATGCCCTGCAGAACCTCTCCCAATAATGAAATGCCCTGCAGAACCTCTCCCAATAATGAAATGCCCTGCAGAACCTCTCCCAATAATGAAATGCCCTGCAGAACCCCCAATAATTAAATACCCTGCAGAACCCCCAATAATGAAATACCCTGCAGAACCCCTCCCAATAATGAAATGCCCTGCAGAACCCCCAATAATGAAATACCCTGTAGAACCCCTCCCAATAATGAAATGCCCTGCAGAACCCCCCAATAATGAAATGCCCTGCAGAACCCCCCAATAATGAAATGCCCTGCAGAGCCCTCTAATAATGAAATGCCCTGCAGAACCCCCCAATAATGAAATGCCCTGCAGAGCCCCTCCCAATAATGAAATGCCCTGCAGAGCCCCACAATAATGAAATGCCCTGCAGAGCCCCCCAATAATGAAATGCCCTGCAGAACCCCCAATAATGAAATGCCCTGCAGAACCCCCCAATAATGAAATGCCCTGCAGAACCTCTCCCAATAATGAAATGTCCTGCAGAACCCCTCCCAATAATGAAATGCCCTGCAGAACCCCCAATAATGAAATGCCCTGCAGAACCCCCCAATAATGAAATGCCCTGCAGAACCCCTCCCAATAATGAAATGCCCTGCAGAACCCCCCAATAATGAAATGCCCTGCAGAACCCCTCCCAATAAGGAAATGCCCTGCAGCCCCCCCCCCCCATTAATAAACTTCCATGCTGATCTTCTAACTCTCCCCGCGGCTCCACTTCCTTTTTCTCTTTCCTCGTACCAGAGTGGGCAGATACGCGTCCATATGCTCTTCCCACCAGCGCGCATGGACACATCTCCTGGCGGCTCTGCTATGAGGGAAGATAAGAAGGAAGAGGAGTGGAGTGTCAGTATGGAAGTGTATAAGCAGAGGTAGGGCTACTAAGCACATTTTTTGTGCTGAAAAACTTGGCTTATAAACGAGTATATACGGTATATCTACCAATCAGGGACTTTTATCTCTGAATTTTCAGAGCTTATAATAAAAATAATTCCTTTATTTATATAGCGCACACAGATTACACAGCACTAGCGAAATCAGTCCCTGTCCCCAATGGGGCTCACAATCTAATCAACCTACCAGTATGTTTTGGAGGAAACCCATGGAAACATGGAGAGAACATATATACTCTTTGCAGATGTTGACCTGGATGGGACTTGAACCCAGGATCCCAGCACTGCAAGACTGTAGTGCTAACCACTGAGGCACCACACTGCCTTTTGGTGGGGTTATCTCTTGGTAGAGCTTAGTCAGAGCTATTTAAGTAACATAAGGAAGTTATACACAACATTAGGTAGGTAGTGGTAATATTTGTAATGTTGGACATACATAAAATGATTCTTACCTTCCGAACATAGGAAGCAGAGGAGCAGCAAAAGTTTCATCTTATCTTGGTACATGGATTCCTTAAAGTATCCGAGTCTTCCTATGGCAATAACAAAGTTACACATAGTTCTGCAGACAAGCAATCCATAATCTATAGGTTTATATGACACCAATCTCATGCGTATACATCAACAAGGCTCCATTTATGAAACCAGTGGATCTCAGTATGAATCTGCCCCTAATATCATCTATCAGCAGAGCTTATCTTTCCAAAACCATGGCCGTCCCACCAGTGGCCATGAACTCGCTGGGGGCAATTTATTATTACAAGTTAGTTGTAAATCCATAGGAGCTTACCCCCCTCCTGATTCCACAGCAGTGTCTCCTGGGTAATGTCCTGGCCAGACTCCAGGGTATCCACAAAGGTTTTTTGGGGAAATAAAGGTTCATCCAGCACCATGTTGAAAGTATTTTCATACTTTATTCTTCATCTTTTATGATACAATTGAAGCTACGATGTGTGTATCATGTAAGGAAATGAGGTGAAGGATGAAACATTATTTACAAAAAAACAATTTATCATTACAATATGTCTTTGACTTGGTCGTCTATGTTTAATTCCATTGGAGTTTTGGAATTCAACAAGTGAGTCTATGTATGTTGTTGTTGTATTTGTTGTTTTTTGAGGGGTTTGGCTCATAAATTTGCAATTTAAATCCCTCACTTGTGACTCTCACATTTAATAATGTCCCCACATTGTGCCACACACTCTTAGTAATACCCCTCCCCCCCATGCATTTAGTTATAGCCCCACACAGTTAGTAATAGCCCACCATATACTCAATAATAGCCCTCACACCATATATTCAATAATAGCCCTAACACCATATACTCAATAATAGCCCTCACACCATATACTCAATAATAGCCCCTGCACACTTAGTAATAGCCCCCAACACAGTAATAGTGTTATTACTGACTTAGTAACAGCCCCAACACACTTAGTGATAGCCCACCACACATTTGGTAATAGCCCACCATACACTCAATAATCGCCCCTAAACGCTCAGTAATGGACCCCACAAACAGTAATAGCCCTTACACACTTAGTGATACCCCCCACACATTTAGTGATAGCTACCACACAGTTATAGGCTCCGCACAGTAACAGCCCACACATAGTAAGTAAAAGACCCCACAAATTTAGTATTAGCCCCCCACATACCTAGTAATAGCCACCACACATTTAGTAATAGCTCCCACACACTTAATTATATGCCCCTCCCCTCACAATTTGTAATAGCCTCCCACACTTAGTAAAAGCCCACACACTTAGTAAAAGGCCCCTCCCCTAATGCTTAGTAATAGCCCCACACACAGTAATAGCCCCCAGACTTAGTAATAGGCCCTTCCCTTATACTCAAAAATCACATTAGGAATGCCCCCAGACCCCTATACACACACTGAATAATTAATAAAACAAACACACATACTCACCTCTCTCCCCCCGATTCTGCTCTTCTCCTCCGTCTGCAGGACTTGGTTTGATCTCACCACATTGCACCTCCTGCTCCAGGCTGCTGTAGGGAGGATCCTGAAGCAGGAGACGTCATGTGGGGAAGTCATATCCTGCAGCTCATGGCCGCGCTGTACACATGAGCCTGGTCTATGTAGTGGAGCTTTCGCCTCTGTGCTGCACTACATTCATCATCACGATATGTGTCCGTAAAAATAGGGATGAGAGTGGGAAAGATGCCCTACAACATGACCAGTGTCGCCCTGTCAGGAGAGATTCCGGGCTTAGGGCAAAAGATTGACTGACCTAGTGACGCTGATGCAGAGGACAGAGCAGTGTTATAGTCAGAGAACCATAAGAGAGGCTGAGAGCTGTCATGGGATAAAGAGGAGGAAGAGACCAGATGGAGCCGGACAGTCCATGGACTGCGTGAGGAGTGGGCCGAGAACACAGGAGAAGCTAAGGACCACAGCAGGGACTGTAATCTTTTGCTGTATGATGTAACCAGAGCAAACACCACGTCTACTGTCAACTGCTATGAGAAAAAACCCTTTGGTACATCAGTATTTGTTAAATTAGATCACATCAAAGAGAAATAACATAAAAGTCCATTCTTCTTGTGTGGAGAACTGTTAGTGAGGCCAAACGACTTTGCAGAAGTTATAGATGGATGAGATAATTCTATAAAAACAGTTTACCTTAATGAGAACGTCTTTGCAGTCTGCCAGCGTCTGGTCACATGTTAGAAGACGTTTCTTTGTTTTACATTCTTTTTTTTTAAGCTGAGCTCCTCCTTTGTTTTGGCTTCAACCTGCTCTCTCCTCCCTGTGTTCTTCCTTCTAAGGCATGGATGAAGGTATTCCAAATCTTGTGATGGAGCACATGGAGAAAAGGATATAATTTAGCTTGACATGATAACCTGAATATATACACTGCTCAAAAAAGAAAACACTTAAACAACATGCAACACCCCTGCCGATGTATAGGCAAGGTGGTAGTTGCGAACAGCGCCCTCTCTCTGTCAGGATCCATCCGGTGAGCCTGCGCAACTCACCCAGAGGATAATGCCAGAAGAACAGTTAAATAGGTGTAAGTGGTTATCCAATTATGTGGCTGTATTGTAAACTGGAGTGTGATTGGAGAGCTGCTACCGCCTGACCAGGGGGAGTATAAAACCGCTGGTCTTAGCTGGTCTAATCTCAGAGTGAGAATACAGTGTGGAGCACACCTTCAGTGTTGTCACAGATACCAATCCCAGTCAGGAGACTCTAATCAAGAGCTGCAGCATCCACAGTTTGGACACAGCTACACCTCAACTCTCCCAGCCTGCATCTACTATCAGGCTGGCATACTATTTCTGAGGACCACTCTCCATGACAGCTCCAGTACCAGAATCCAAATCTGCTGTTTGGTCGTTTTGGCCTGTTGCCTGCTATCTTCTGTTCAATAAAGAACTGTAAGCTGATTTGCACAACGTTGCCTCTGTCTTATCCCTGGATATGGCTGTCTACCACCACGGGCTTCCCCATACATTACCCAGGGATTAATTCTACAGACATTCAGAGGTTGCCCCAGGGAGAACCAGTACATCAGCCCCTCCCTCCATTTTTCTTGCAAATACCACCCGGTCTCCATACCAAGCACCATGACCACAGCGTGCCCTAGGCTGCACTAGTCTTCCACTCTGGTATCTGGGCCCCGGCTGCCTCCAGGCCCCAAGAAAAGGCTAAGCCCCAGTGGGGAATGTTGCAAGTGGCGTCACAAATAGGATATTGTGACGCAAGTGGCAGCACAAATAGACCAGTGATTGTGGTCTACAAGATAGACTGTGTTATTTTATCGCCACATGCTGCTCCACCACCCACGAGGTTAATCCCTGCAAAAGAACTGTGCCAGCACTGCTACATCCGGCACTGCAGCGCCCAAAGTGTTAACTTCTGGAAGACTGTGGGGCGCAGCAAGGAATTACAGCCCGCCAAAATCCTCACTGACGGGAAATCCAGGCTGCTGGCTAAGCTCCGTCCCCTGCCCAAATGGTGCAAATCCTGCACAAGGACTCTGTGGCGCAAGAGAAAATTGAGCCCGCCACAGCTCCTGGCGGAGAGTACCCAAGCTCCACCCCCTGGTGGGAGGACTTTCTGCTCTACCTCGACATAGGAGAGAAGATCCACCGTGCCACGTGGAGAGACTAGGAAGCTTGCATCATGGCGAGACCACGACTGCTCCCCCTGGGAGAAGCAACTTAATTCCTTAAGGCCTTTGAAATGTTCATCGTGCTGGCCATCGGCCTCCCACCGTTTCCAGCGAGGGCTAACTCTGGCTCCGTACTGAATACCTACTTGCAGTCTCTGACGGAACGGGTCTCTATCTCCAAGAAGCCATCGCAGACTGCGGAATTTAAACCTCTGCCCGGCCCCTTCCTGTCCTGACACGCCAAAAGTGGCATGCAGGCGGGAGGCATAATAAATCTCCCCCCAGTAATTCAAAAGTAGAAAGTTTCTATGTCGGCAAACATATGATGAGCCTTTTATTTAAGGGGTTAAATATCCACTTTAGCTTCAAATCAATAAACTTGTTATGTAATCCTGAATATCCTGCTGACAACCTGTTTGTGTCTATGGCTTGTGATGTTAGATGTGATATTTTCATGGAGAGGACAAATAGACAATAGGGCTTTCAGATACTATGGAGATAGAATCTTACTGTGGATAACAGTTCTTCTATGTGACTAGCATCACTACTAAACAAACTAGTGGAAAGTTTTATTCCAGTAGTAGGTGTTTTATGAGATACAAATGTTACATTGTTATCAAGGACTTGGGACAGCTCATTGGGGGAATTTTATCAGGACTTCCGTTCCCTTCTTGTGCCAAAATGAAAATACTGAGACAAAAACAGGACAAACTAACACAAAAGAATATAGGTCAAAACAAAAAGAACAATGCAGTACAGAATTAAGAGACAAATGGATGGTCAAAAAACAGGTAATAGTCAGATGATCCAGAATATAGAAGTTTAGAAAATTCTACCAACCTCTAACAAAGATTTTTAACAAGCTCTGGAAAGTGGACGGTCAAAAAACAGGTAATGATCAGATGATCCAGAATATAGAAATATGGAAAATTCTACCAACCTCTAACAAATATTTTTAACAAGCTCTGGAAAGTGGACAACCAATAATCTTAAGATATATCATAAAATTGATCTACAATTGGTCCCCTTACATCCAAGGTATCACGGGTGCCCCTGCGATCCGTGGCGGCATCCCGGCCCAGGCATCTCTTACCTCTGCACGTTCCTGTTCCCGACCCGGCTGCCCAGCGCGCGCATACCCGCTCTCTAGGGCACCCGCACGCCGGCACTCACAGATTTAAAGGGCCAGCGCAACACTGATTCGTGCTGGCCAGTTCCAGGATTCTTGAAAAGCTGGCTTCTCCCAGCATTCCCCGCTGGATCTTTGAACTTCACTCTATTATCGTTTCCTCTGTTATGACCTTCCGTTGGGACTCCAGACCTGACCTTGACTTTGCTCCTTAGCTGCCTATCTGCCTGTCCCCCACCACGAGACTGCCTAGTGATTCTGTACCTCGACCTTGGCTGCCACCCAGACAAGTCTCGCCTGTGGAACGACCTGGTGGCACCATGCCGCAGTAAGACCAACCTGCTGGTGAAGACCAGGTACCACTTAGACTCCGGTCCCAGGTGTCGGCTTGTGTCATCATCCAAGGTGGTCCAGGGGGTTTACTACCCCAGAAGCCTGACATAGGAAAACTAAACTGGAAGAGGAGGAATGTGAGGGGTGAAAGCATGTGTCCATCACAGCAAGGTTAATCATCTGCTGCCCAGAACAAAGTCAGCAGGAGACAGATAGGTCTAATGGAATTCAATGAAGGCAGCCAGAGTGGACAGAGTTCAGACAAAATCCCAAACAGCAGTGCAACTTGATACAAGAATATACTGAATCTCTATTTAACTTTGATGTAAAACTATTCAGTAATCTGATCTTCAAGATAACAATTGGTCTACCGAAAGTAAACAGAAAGGGGTCACACTTATAGCCACCAATAGTAAATAATTTAACCAGGTTGTCACGGGTGGTCCCGCGGGGTCACAGGCTCACCATTGTCTCTCAGGGCTCGCAGGCGCGGCGCCAGCGCAACTCATCTCTCCCCATTCCGGCTCTACGGCCGAGCTCCACACACGTGCATTCCCGTCACCTAGGGTGTGCGCGGCATCTTCAGGAAATTTAAAGGGCCAGCGCCTTTAAAAATCCAGCACCTTCCTTCCTGCTTTGCTGGATCTTTGTGCCTTGAGCCTTGGAGAAAGCTGTTTTGATGCCTTGCTCTGTTTCTGAGAATTTCCGTTGTGACCTTGGTTCTGTTTCTGACTTTGCTCCTTTGCCGCCTGCCCTGACCTGTTGCTTTGCGGTGGGCTCTGGTGAAATCCGGGTGCCATTTAGACTCCGGTCCCAGGTACTGGCTTGTGTCATCGTCTGCAGTGGTTCAGAGGATCCACAACTTCTGGGCCTGACACAGGTGAGTAACATTATATGCAATAATCTTGCGATTTTGCACCAGGACAAAGAGTAATCAGATATTTTGGATACTGGCTTTAGAATTTTCCCCAGAAAAACTTCCCCCCATAATTTTAACTTGTTGAAAATAAAAATGAGTGCACGATGAAACTGCCTGTAATGTCTGTAAAGCCTGGCAGAAAAAAGACAAAACTTTCCTTTGTGTGACACTAATAAATCTTACAGGAGTGAGCGCTCTGCCAATAGGCCATGTGGTGGCCCGATCCCACAAAGTGCAATGGACAGGAGTCCCTGCACTATTTAGAAATATTATGTAAAGACGTCCTGCCTGCCAACCGAAAAGCTACACGGACGAGAAGAGGGATTGAGGAATAGAAGACTCGTGCCATTTGAAATATCACCCCAAGGGAGCAGGCAATGTTAAAGAAACTACTAAAAGGCAGTGGACAAATCACGACAAAGGCATTTTCGAAATCAAAATGCCAGAGCCTATTGAAAACTGTCATCATGTAAAAATTACCCTCTTTATGACAGATTCCCTTAAAGTAGACAACTTGTCAGTCTATATTCTAGTCATATACCTTTTGCATCATTAAGTCAGGACATAAAAGGGGTTGTGCGATGGGTGGCCGGGATAGGGTGGGTTAAAAAAAAATAAACATGTACTTATTTCACGGCACCCTCCAGGCATTAAGCGCTGCAATCTCTCCGATCCGTGCCCAATTTAAACAAATGGACACGAAAGCCGCGCTGTGTTCAGCTTACGGCCGGCCCACCCTACCGGCTGGAAGCTGAGCGCAGCTCCTGTTTGTTTACATGGGGCACAGACCGGAGAAATCACATCGCTGAAGGCCGAGAGGAACCGCGGAGGTACATGTTTGCTTATTTTTAAACCCACCCTGTCCCGGCCACCCAAGGATTGTTTATACCCTTGGGCAACCCCTATAGGAGCTACAACATATGGGGGCTTATTTACTAAGGGTCCGCGGATCGCACTTTCGTTGGATTTTAGAAATCTTCGGGATTTGCACCACTGTGACGGGTATTTAACTGGGGATTGTGTCGCAAGCGATCGAATTGTGGAGCAATTGCTCTGGCTTTTCATGCAACAGAATTCGGGGGGCGGGCGATCCGACTGATTCGGACTGAGCGCGGGATTTAACATTGTGTTGCAACCAATGACATACAACGGCAAGAAGAAGGTGAACTCCGGCGGACCTGAGCGGGGAAGTGACAGAAGTAGGAAATCGAACGACACAGTACATTGAGGTCGGACAATGCACTTAGGTTAAACTCCATCGGCATGTAAGTAAATGTGCCCCAAGGTCTATAGTTGCCATTTATACTGCATTTAGCCTCACAACATGTTCATAAACTCACATTGCCACGATCCAGCGCCATCTCCAGTAGCGTGCCGTGTGCGGCCCCGCCTCCTAGGGTGGGCGTGCGCTGCCTTCAGTAAGTTTAAAGGGCCATCGCGCCGTTAATTGGTGCTGGCCATTTTCAGAAAATTATTTAAGCCTGCCTCTTCCTACACTCCCTGCCGAATCTATGTGCCTACACCTTAGAGAAAGCTCTCCTGCAATATTCCTGCGTTCCTGTGTGTTCCTGCTCCTGAGTTTCTGTGTTCCTGTTCCCATGCTCCTGTGTGTTCCCGTGTTCCTGCGTTCCAGTTCTCATGCTCCTGTGTGTTCCTGGTTCCTGTGTTCCTGTTCCTGTCTATTCCTGTGCGCTCCTGTGTTCCCGTTCCCATCTGCCTGACCGCCCGTTGCTGACCCCGCATTGGACTTGACCTTGCATCTCTGGATACACTGATCCCAAATTCTGACAGTTCTACACGTTCCTTTTTTGTGATCCTGTACTATTATACTTGTCACCTCTGATACCATATGTTTACACATCTGTAATCTATGGTACAATGTGTTTTTCAGTAACAGCACGAGTTTTGTATTTTTTTGTACTTTTCTTTCTAGGTTTTTAATTTCACCAGGAACATTTCTTCATGTGATTTACCTGTTAGTTATAAAGAATTGCAGGCAATGACTAAGGCTTACAGCCAAAAGACGTAAGACATGTTGGGTCTCTACCTTTGGATTTGGTTTACTAACGATATAACTGATCATAACAGTGGAGGAAATAGATTTGTTGCAGAAATTTTTAACTTGCCTTTGTTTAAAATAATTTTTTTTTCCATTTTTCATACTGCACTTCCAGACGATCCATGGTTTGGGTCAAAGGCTGCAACATCTACAGAAGATGTTGTTAATGTTTAGAAGGTAAGTGAATGGGGAAGGAGGTATTTGTACGGCTCTGTATCACTGTGTGAGAGGCCGGCTCCTCCACTGCTGACAGTAATAATCTGCTGCATCTTCCTCTGTAAATCCTTTAATTGTCAGCGTGAATTTAGTTGTGGCTCCAGATCCTTGAAATTTTTCTGGGATTCCTGATGGTCGTTCACTGACCTTACGTATAATTAGTTTTGGAGGTTTTCCTGGTTTCTGTTGGTACCAGTTTAATGTATGATAATTCACACTAGGGTGGAATAGACTCTCACTGGATGTACATGAGATGGTGACTGTATCTCCGGGGGACACGGACACATATTCTGGGTCCTGGGTCATCACAATCTCTCCACAGGAAACTTGGGTGAGAAAGAGAAGAGATAATGGTGACAATGATAGAAATGTGAGCCTTCTCCTCTTACTACATGTATACAGGGATGTCCTATGTCTTCTCCTCTATCCACATAGTATAAACCTCCCTGGACATTACCTTGTATGTAAAGATACAGCGCACAGAGCAGAGATCTCAGGGAAACCATCTTCATTGTTCTGGACGCTCACACACACAGATCATTGGTTTCATGTCTTATTTATATCACATGAAATCTCCAGGGAAATAGTCTGAGAGACCACGTCATACAGGAAATATGCAAATCATCCAGATGTTCACAGGTGCATATAGCAGTGTAATATATACAGGTGCATACAGCAATGTTATATACAGTACATAAAGAAGTGTAATATATTAAATATATATATACTTATATACTCGAGTATAAGCCTAGTTTTTCAGCACAAAAATTGTTGCTCAAAAACCCTAACTCGGCTTATACTCGAGTCAACTAAAAACATAAAGACAAAACTCACCTTTCTGACGTCACCCATAGGTCCTCTTCTGTCTGAGACAGTCTGAGACAGAAGAGGACCTATGGGGGACGTCGGAAAGATGAGTACAGTGTTATTTTTTTTCCTACTACAGGGGCTGGGCAGGCTGTATGCTACAGGGGTTGGGCAGGCTGTATGCTACAGGGGCTGGCAGACTATATACTGGGAGGCTGTAACCAATGCATTTTCCACCCTCGGCTTATACTCGAGTCAATAGGTTTTCCCATTTTTTTGTGTTGAAATTAGGGGTCTCGGCTTATACTCGGGTCGGTTTATACTCGAGTATATACTGTATCTTTAAAGGTATACGGTGTCACGCACTGGGGTGCGGGAAGTGTGTCTGAGGTGAAAGGCTGTGGACTCCCTGGACCACCGCGGGGAATAATGATGCTAGCTGCAACCCGGGAGCTAAGTGGACTCCTGGACTTCACCAGAGCCCGCCACAAAGCAGGATGGTCTTGCTGCGGCTGGGACCCGCCAGGTCGCTCCACGGGTGCAACTAGGCCTACGGTGGCAGCCAAAGTAGGGACACAGGGTAGGCACGAACATGGGAAGGCAGGACCACAGGAAGGAAGGACCACGGGAAGCCAGGAACACGGGAAGGCAGGACCTCGGGATGGCAGGACCTCAGGATGGCAGGACCTCGGGCTGGCAGGACCTCAGGTTGGCAGGACCTCGGGCTGGCAGGACCTTGGGCTGGCAGGACCTCGGGCTGGCTGGACCTCAGAAGGACAGCTGGCAGGACCTCAGAAGGATGGCTGGCAGGACCTCGGAAGGATGGCTGGCAGGACCTCAGAAGGACAACTGGCAGGACCTCAGAAAAACCACTGGGATACCGGACCGCCACAGGGATTACAGGACTGCCACAGGATTACAGGATTGCCACAGGATTACAGGACCACCACAGGAACACGGGAACACCACGGGAACACCACAGGAACACAGGAACACCACAGGAACATGGGAACACCACAGGAATCACAAAGGCGTCTGAAAACGCTCAGGAAACTCTGGCAAGACCTCGGAAGGACGGCTGGTAGGACCTCGGAAGGACGGCTGGTAGGACCTCAGGAAGACCACTGGGATACCGGACCGCCACAGGATACCGGACCGGCACAGGATTACAGGACCGCCACAGGATTACAGGACTGCCACAGGAACACGGGAACACCACAGGAACATGGGAACACCGCGGGAACACCACAGGAATAACGAAGGCATCTGGAAACACTTAGGAAACTCGGAGGCATCTGGAAATGCTCAGGAGGCTTTCTCTTCAGCAGAATGACCTGAAGATCCGGCAGGGGATGCTGGGAGTTGCCAGGCTATATAGCAGAGCTGGGAATGCCAGCGCCAATAAGGAGGACACTGGCCTTTTAAATTCCTGAAGAGTCGGGCGCGCGCGCCCTAGTGAGCGGGGACGTTCGCGGCCTAGTCCGCGAGCAGGAGCGCCGCCAGACGGGACCAGAGCCAGGAGCAAGGAGCCAGTAACAGCAGCCAGGAACCCGAGGTAAGTTGCGGAACTGGACCGCACATATTGGAGCATGGGTGCTCCCGCGATCCGCAACATGGATCGCAGGGTCACTCGGGACACATGGTGCCCTTGGTCCTGGTTTGCAGGTCCAGATTGGTATCAGCCTATACATAATACATTACACATACGTTTAGTTGCTAATCGCCATCAAACCAACTGTATTCTTAGGTAAGGCTGGGGTGTCATGTCCTGTAATCTACTCCTTGCACCAAGATTTGAAAATTTGCCTGTAGGCACTTTAGCTATGTGTCAATCATATACACATAGAAAGATCCTAGCTTATGACATCTAGGTGTGACTACTTAGACACCCTCGGTCCCCTAAAGACAGAGGCCCCACTAATACTGAGCTCAGGTTTTAGATGTAAGCTTGTGGTCTTGATTTGATATAAGATACAGATGTAGAGATGCTCCGATATTGTCTGTCCGCATTGCTTAAAGGCCTAGTACAAGGTTAGTGCAATTAAGTATAGATAGTAAACATTACTATAGTAGTGTAATCTCACATATTAGCACAATGGGAACATAGCTTTTAAAATGTTCATTAACATTACATAACAATATTATTTGTAGCAGTAATAATAGTATTAGTCTTTTTTCCCTGAAGAACTAAATGCTTGTAGTAGTAATTATAGTATTAATTAGAGTCTTTTTTCTCTATAAAAGGATAATGACTATAAGTCTCGCAGAGAGCTCTAGCGTAGATAGAGTCTATTCTCTGGGCACAGTCCTTGATTGGGAAATGGGGCACCCCCTCGATTCCCATCATGGGGACAGGGGCATAGAATCTCCTCTGTGATGAGGTGCACAGTTCTTTATAGAAGTTACTTCTGCTTTCAGCAGAGAGGGGTGCTTTTGAGCACAAATAAGAAAGTTTAAAGAGTTCTTTGACTTATGAACTGTAGTGGTGATCAGCTTGTAGCGGTAGCATTAGCCACAGCCGGTAGATGTGGCGGGAGATGTTCCATGTGGGGTAGAACTTGCCATGTCAGAGTACAATGAGAGAAATCTCCAAAACTTCATGACACCGGCAGATGGGGCAGCTGTAGGCTGAGGTATGTGATGCCCTTCACAGAGTGCTGGACATTTCTATCTGCAATCTGTGGTCTCTTAGCGGCATGAAGCAAAATCCGAGATTGACACTTAACCCTTTTTTTTGATATACGGATGCAGTGCTAAGCTTCTCCTTGCAGGTACTTTAGTGCCTGGAGGGCAGGGCTACCTTCCTTTCTGCCAGGAGCTTTAGTGGGCTTGAGTTTTTTCCTGTGCAACACAGTCCTGCTTCAGGATTTGCGTCGTTCACGCAGTGGCGGGGCTCAGCATGTAGAGACTTCCCGGCACTGATCGTTTGGCGGGGTGCAATTTCTTGCTGCATAGCACAGACTCTGTCGAAGTTAACATTTTCAGTGCGAAAGCAGCGCTTCCACGACATTGCACAGCAGGGAACATAGTCCTTGCTGGCTTTACCACTTTAGGTGCTGCAGCCGCGCTCCTAACCCATGGCTCAGCAGAGCAAACACAGTCTGATAGCAAAGTTCTATCACAGCAGGGGCCTTAACCTGAACCTCCACCCCAAGTCTAACCCCAAAACAAGGGAACGGATCGACTACACTGTATTGCAGGAGGAATGGATATGACCAGTTGTGACAAAGTTTTGGCCTACGACCTCCTTTCATATGCAAGACCATTGAAGATGGGTCGTGGCTGTGTCTTCCCACATAATAACGACCCAAAATACACAGCCAGGGCAACTAGGGAACGGCTCCATAATGGAATTTCAAAGGTCCTGCCCTTGCCAGTCTCCAGACCTGACCCCAACTGAAAATTTTTGGAGGGAGCTGAAACTAATTAGAGCTCAGCGATCGCCCCCAAATCAGAGAGATCTCGAGAATATCTTTATAGAGGAGTCATCTGAAATCCCTGTGACAGTGTGTGCAACATCTGTAATTGCAAACAATGGTTTCCATTCCAAATATTCAGCTCTGTTTTTCTTTATTGTATCAAATACTTATTACACACATGAAAATTCTAAATTGCTATTTAACAATCGTACAACGTGATTTTCTGTATTTTTTTCAGATTCTCTCTTTCTCAGTTACCTACAGCAAAAACGACAGACCTCTCCATTCCCTGTAGGTGCCAAAATGTAAAAATTGCTATTATGTAGTATACATGTAGTATATAAAAGAAAATGGGGAAGGAGGTTTTTGTACGGCTCTGTATCACTGTGTGAGAGGGAAGCTATAATGCTGCTGACAGTAATAATCTGCTGCATCGTCTTCTGTCACTCGGATTGTAAGAGAAAAATCATATTGAGATCCGGATCCGCTGAATCTGTCGGGGACGCCACTTGATCTCTTATAGGCATCATAGATAAGACGCTTAGGAGTTTGTCTGGATTTTAACTGGTGCCAGGCTAAGAGGTCCACTTTCCACTGTGTGCTATAAATGCTCTGACTGACTCTACACGAGATGGTGACTTCTTCTCCCGGTGACGCTTATATGTATCCTGGAGACTGAGTGACCACAACCTCTCCACAGGATCCTGAAAGAAAGATACAAGCAGAATAGTTACATCTCCCTACATATAACTGCTCAGTGCTGGGTATATAATAATGTAGAAGAAATATCCCTGCACCTTGTATGTACATATACAGGAGGCAGAGCAGAGACCTCAGGGGAACCATCTTTATGCTTCTGGACTGTGACACTCATCATCTTGTCTCCGGACACCTTGTTTATATCATCTGATGTCTCTAAGGACCTGACATAGGAAATGTATGTAAAAGAGGGAACATGCAAATATCTCACAAAGCTTCATAGATGTGAAAGGAACAGCCGAGCAGAGAGAGCGAGAGAAGAAGAAAGAACTTTACATGGAAGAATAAACCTCTAAGGAAATGTAAAGTCAGACCTTAATCATTGCAATGGAAAAAATTATATGAAAACTTGTATTATTAATTGTGTTAATGAAAAGTTATACATTTTTCAACATACTTTCGGTATCAAGTCCTCAAAGTTTTCTAGATCTCTGCTTGCCGTCATTCTATGGACATACAGTGGGTACGGAAAGTATTCAGACCCCTTAAATGTTTTCACTGCACTGGTTTCATTGCAGCCAAATGGTAAGGGCAAAAAAGTTCTATTTTGCTCACTAATGTGCACTCTGCACCACATCTTGACAGAAAAAAAAACAGAAATGTAGATATTTTTGGTAATTTATTAAACAATAAAAATAGAAATTTATAATATGGTCATAAGTATTCAGACCCTTTTCTGTGACACTCATATTTAGCTCACATGCTGTCCATATCCTTCTGATCCTCCTTGAGATGGTTCTACTCCTTCTTTGGAGTCCAGTTGTGTTAAACTGATAGGACTTGATTAGGAAAGGTGCACACCTGTCTATATAAGATCTCACAGCTCACAGTGCAAGTCAGAGCACATGAGAATCATGAGGTCTAAGGAACTGCCCATGAAGCTCATAATTGAGACAGAACACAGATATAGCCACGGTTACAAAAGAATTTCTGCAGCACTCAAGGTTTCTAACAGCACAGTGACCTCTGTAATCCTCAAATGAAAGACGTTTGGGACTGGTAATAAACTGGTAAAAGTGGTAATAAGCACCATGAGGCACATTTATCTGACCTTTTCCTGAAGTCTGGTGTATCTGGATCTTGAAGATTTTTATCGCCTCTCGGAATGGTCTTTCTGGGTAAAAACTTCTCAAAGATTAAAACTATAGAGGTTGGAGTTTTTAAAACTCTTTCACGGCTCTGTTAGCTGGGCTCATGGAACAGACAATGACCATATTTGAACCATTATTACAAGTTCTGAAATAGGCACAATTCCTGGAGCACGACCAGTGACCTATATCCCTCCTTGTCCCACCACCACCCTAAGTGGAGTGGCCTACTCTGGTGTCAGAATGTGCTAACCTGGAGTGTTCCTGTCCAATCTGATAAATCTGAGGGTTGGGATTTCATCATTTGGCACATTGGGGCACATTTACTTACATTCCCGCTGGAGTTCACAGAAAGTGCATTGTCTCACAATAATTTACTGTGTCGAGATACATGAAGATTGTGCGCCCGATATCCTGCACCATCTTTTTGATGGTGCATCTAAGTGCTTGGGTTTGCAACACAATATGAAATTTAAATCCTGCGCTCAGTGCGAATCAGTCGGATCATCCGGTGGCACGCCCCCTAATTTGTGTTGCATGGAAGCAGCGCAGCTGCGCCACAAAATGGGTTGTGTGCGCCAAAATCCCAGCACACAAACTTCTTAAATACCTGTGCAAACCGCATGATCCCTGAAAATGGTGCAAAGTTCGACAAAAGTGTGCAGAGCGAATACTTTTTCATACTATTTCATGACTTCATCCATTAACCTCTTCTAAAGATGAATTCGGTTAGTTTAGTGCCCTGTGTGCCAATCCAGGACAACCCCTGTTATAACATGTGATATACCTGATAACTTATGTTGTGTTCTGAGTCATTGTATATTTTGTAGCAAGACATAAAAACAGTAGTTGGAGCAGTGTCTAAGTAATGAGGAAGTAACAACCTTCTTATTAGTAAGGTTTGTGTAACAGTGGAAGGAGGTTTTTGTACGGCTCTGTATCACTGTGTGAGGGGCAAGCCATAATCATTTTGGCAGTAATAATCTGCTGCATCTTCTTCCATTAACCCTGTGATGGAGAGAGTGAAATCATTGCCTGATCCGGTGCCGCTGAACCTCTCCGGGACCCCGGTCTGCCAAGTGGTGGCAAAATAGAGAAGAAGCGAGACTTTCCCTTCTTTTATCTGATACCAGTTGAGTTCATACTGAGAAATGCCACTATAATAAGTACTGGAGCTGGATGTACATGAGATGGTGACTGTGTCTCCGGGAAATCCTGAGATATAACTTGGCGTCTGAGTCATCACAATCTCTCCACTTGTGGCTTTCACTATAAAGAAACATCAGATTATATTACAGATCAGACCTCAGGACTAAGCCGTGCCCCGATATACCTGATAGGACAGGATCATTTAGTACCTAGAATATAGAGGAAGAAGAGACTTAGCGGGCACATCGGGGACCCCATCCTCTTGATGCTGCTCGGTTACAGATACACATGACTGAAGTTGAGGTCAGCTACTAATATCACAAGGCATCAGTAAGGAAATTTGATTATGTAAAAAATATGTAAATGGCCCCCAGAGATTACTCTACAAGAAAAGCAGCTTTCTGTAGTTCTACACGGGATTCTACATATGTCATTTATTTACTTCATTTTCTACGTAAGATACGGTATAAAGGCGAGACGACCCGTGACCTAAAGACACGAATTACCAGACTTTGCCAATAAGAGACAAAAGACTGAGTATAAAGAGATGTGAGCGAGGGTGAGGATAACTAGTCATGTTTCCCACAAATCTGCCTCCACTTACCTACGTTCACAGAATTGAAGATTTTGCCTTTCCTCTGCTTCCATTAAACGTAGTCTGGTTGTTACTCTGCTACAAAACTCTTTATCTCTTTAGATTAAAGGGAACCTGTCACCAGGGACCTCATTTTCACTAAAGACAGGATGCAGAAGCCCAACACAGTTGCACTGCATAAATGTCATTCTGCCTTTTCGGTGCATTTGAATTATACACTCACCGGCCACTTTATTAGGTACACCATGCTAGTAACGGGTTGGACCCCCTTTTGCCTTCAGAACTGCCTCAATTCTTCGTGGCATAGATTCAACAAGGTGCTGGAAGCTCCTCAGAGATTTTGGTCCATATTGACATGATGGCATCACACAGTTGCCGCAGATTTGTCGGCTGCACATCCATGATGCGAATCTCCCGTTCCACTACATCCCAAAGATGCTCTATTGGATTGAGATCTGGTGACTGTGGAGGCCATTTGAGTCCAGTGACCTCATTGTCATGTTCAAGAAACCAGTCTGAGATGATTCCAGCTTTATGACATGGCGCATTATCCTGCTGAAAGTAGCCATCAGATGTTACAGGGTACATTGTGCTCATAAAGGGATGGACATGGTCAGCAACAATACTCAGGTAGGCTGTGGCGTTGTACCCAGGGGCCCAAAGAGTGCCAAGAAAATATTCCCCACACCATGACACCACCACCACCAGCCTGAACCGTTGTGCATGAAAATCCCAGTAGATGAGCAGTTTCTGAAATACTCAGACCAGCCCTTCTGGCACCAACAACCATGCCACGTTCAAAGGCCTCAAATCACCTTTCTTCCCCATACTGATGCTCGGTGTGAACTGCAGGAGATTGTCTTGACCATGTCTACATGCCTAAATGCACTGAGTTGCCGCCATGTGATTGGCTGATTAGAAATTAAGTGCTAACGAGCAGTTGGACAGGTGTACCTAATAAAGTGGCCGGTGAGTGTATATTTTGTAGCAGGACATAAAAACAGTAGTTGGAGCAGTGTCTAAGTAATGAGGAAGTTAAAACCTTCTTATTAGTAAGGTTTGTGTAACAGTGGAAGGAGGTTTTTGTACGGCTCTGTATCACTGTGTGAGGGGCAAGCCATAATCATTTTGGCAGTAATAATCTGCTGCATCTTCTTCCATTAACCCTTTGATGGAGAGAGTGAAATCATTGCCTGATCCGGTGCCGCTGAACCTCTCCGGGACCCCGGTCTGCCGAGTGGTGGCAAAATAGAGAAGAAGCGAGACTTTCCCTTCTTTTATCTGATACCAGTTGAGTTCATACTGAGAAATGCCACTATAATAAGTACTGGAGCTGGATGTACATGAGATGGTGACTGTGTCTCCGGGAAATCCTGAGATATAACTTGGCGTCTGAGTCATCACAATCTCTCCACTTGTGGCTTTCACTATAAAGAAACATCAGATTATATTACAGATCAGTCCTCAGGACTAAGCCGTGCCCCGATATACCTGATAGGACAGGATCATTTAGTACCTAGAATATAGAGGAAGAAGAGACTTAGCGGGCACATCGGGGACCCCATCCTCTTGATGCTGCTCGGTTACAGATACACATGACTGAAGTTGAGGTCAACTACTAATATCACGAGACATCAGTAAGGAAATTTGATTATGTAAAAAATATGTAAATGGCCCCCAGAGATTACTCTACAAGAAAAGCAGCTTTCTGTAGTTCTACACAAGATTCTACATATGTCATTTATTTATTTAATTTTTTTGTGTAAGTTATGGTATAAAGACGAGACGACCCGTGACCTAAAGACGTGAATGAACAGACAATAAGAGACAAAAGATTGGATAAACCAGTACAAAAACATTTAATGGAGGCTAAGTATAAAGAGATGTGATTGAAGGTGAGGAGGTTTCCCACTCATCTGCAACAACTTACTTTTGCCCACAGAATTTAAGATTTTGCCTTTCCTTTGCTTCCAGTAAACATAGTGGTGTTGTTACTCTGATACAAATCACTTTATCGCTTTAGATTAAAGGGAACCTGTCACCAGGGACCTCAATTTTACTAAAGACAGGTTGCAGAAGCCCATTACAGCTGGGTTGCATAGATGCCTTTCTGCGTTTCCGGTGCATTTGATTTATAATATAATTGTGTGTTTCACCTTACGTTGCACTCTGACAGAATCCTGTTCTGAGTCCCAGGGGTTGGGCTTTAGTTTGGCTGCATTGAAAAAAATAAATAAAATGTGACTGCTGCTGTACAGCACCTCCCTCCTTCACTGATGTCAGCTGACCATGCTGTGTGCTCTGTCCTTGTTTGCCGGAATGAGCAGGAGGGTAAAAGGGGCTAGCATTGGAACAAATGACTCGCTGTTCTGGAAAGGGCCAATCAACAATCCATGACATTGGCACTCACTAAATCCATCAGAAATAAAAAAACAACCCAATCAGACTTCCTCCTGAATGATCATACTGTACAACCTTTGCAATGGACATAAGGAAATCGATCAATGGATGTTGAATTCATTAACCATTTACACCACCGGGTAGCCCCCAGCACCGTGAATAGGGGCACATGTCACTACCCTCTACGGTCCGTTTCGCGCTGTAGATCACTTCCTCAAACCAACACCGCGTCTGGCGTCCCCCCACACCTCGGCTTGAATTGAAATAAAGTTGTTGGATGTTCACCGGGTGAGTTCCACCGCTGTTTTCCTTATTCTCGTGATTCATTTGTGTGCTATGGTCGAGCCCTCCGGGATTCCACCTTTTCCTGTTACTGCACATACCTTGGGACAGTGGAATATTTGGAGCTTGGCTTTGATGTGCGGGTGGTGCTCGTCCTTTTGCTTTTGTTTATTTCTGTGAATATTGCAGGCTAAAGCATTGCTACGCCACGCACGGCCTGGAGTACCCAGCAGGAGACCCGGAACCATAACTTGGGTGCGGTGGAGGGGCATGGATCGTTGGCACACCTAGTGCCGTTGTATGATAAATAATCATTTAGCTAGCTCCACATCTAAGGGTACGGTCACACGTGGTGTTTAACGCATGTGTTACAAAATGTATTGCGGCAGCTGAAGAGAGATTTGCCCAATCAGACAGTTTAATTATCACAATCAATGTAAAAGAATCACATTGGAAGCTCCTGAGATCAAGCAAAACCAAGTTTGTCCTCTGAACGCACTGGAAACCATCAATGAAGCTTTTAGGAAGGTGTTTTCCATTGAGAGGAAGGAGGTTATTGTACGGCTCTGTATCACTGTGTGAGAGGATACCATCTACTCTGCATCCTTTTCTGTCACTTCTCTGATTTCATTTGTTCAGGCGGTCCCCGATATTAAGGAAATCTACCATTTGATTTGATGGACTATGAACCGAACATACCTTGAGAATGCTGTAGCTACACTGATGCTGGAGCATATTTTTGTTAATCCCTGTGCTGAGTGGTTTTGGTGATAAAACAATTATAACATTAAGATAATGAAGCTCTGTTGCTCCTTTGCCTGGGTTCAGCCCTTTCCTAGCATTAGTTATGCACTGCTCACAGGATGATGTAATCCCTGGGTTGTGCCTGAAGGCAGAAGTAATCAATTGCTGCACCATCCCCCAACTGCTGTGTATTAGTGATCCAGCTCAGGTTGATTAGTCATGTCTTGACTAAGCTTTGTGTGTAATGTGTTTAGGTCCCGAATTTTATAATAGTTTTTTCAGGAAAACCTCACAGATCAGGGATTAAACACGATATTTTTCTGCATCAGTGTAGCTACAGCATTCTCAAGGTATGTTTGCTTCATAATGTATCAAATCAAATGGTACATTTTCTTTACCGACACTCGACTTACAAAAGACCCCTAGCTACCTCTCCACGAGATAAACAACACTGAGCAGATGTCTAAGAGGCCATATTTCCCTCTCGGTCTCATATAAATAAAGATCAGTGAAATCCTGATCAAGCAATTCTATAACACGAAAATCTATTGGAAAACTGCCTAAAATGCCTTGTGCCACATTTATCAAGGATTTTAGACAATTTTTGAGACTTTACCGACTTTCCTGACAAATGATTAGAAATACTGCAAAGACTTATTTTGTATTCCTTTTTTTTTAAGTATTCAGATATGAGAACAATCTACACTCACCGGCCACTTTATTAGGTACACCTGTCCAACTGCTCGTTAACACTTAATTTCTAATCAGCCAATCACATGGCGGCAACTCAGTGCATTTAGGCATGTAGACATGGTCAAGACAATCTCCTGCAGTTCTCCCGAGCATCAGTATGGGGAAGAAAGGTGATTTGAGTGCCTTTGAACGTGGCATGGTTGTTGGTGCCAGAAGGGCAGGTCTGAGTATTTCAGAAACTGCTGATCTACTGGGATTTTCACACACAACCATCTCTAGGGTTTACAGAGAATGGTCGAAAAAGAAAAAACATCCAGTGAGCGGCAGTTCTGTGGGCGGAAATGCCTTGTTGATGCCAGAGGTCAGAGGAGAATGGGCAGACTGGTTCGAGCTGATAGAAAGGCAACAGTGACTCAAATCGCCACCCGTTACAACCAAGGTAGGCAGAAGAGCATCTCTGAACGCACAGTACGTCCAACTTTGAGGCAGATGGGCTACAGCAGCAGAAGACCACACCGGGTGCCACTCCTTTCAGCTAAGAACAGGAAACTGAGGCTACAATTTGCACAACCTCATTGAAATCGTTCAGTAGAAGACTGGAAAAACATTGCCTGGTCTGATGAGTCTCGATTTCTGCTGCGACATTCGGATGGTAGGGTCAGAATTTGGCGTCAACAACATGAAAGCATGGATCCATCCTGCCTTGTATCAGCGGCTCAGGCTGGTGGTGGTGGTGTCATGGTGTGGGGAATATTTTCTTGGCTCTCTTTGGGCCCCTTGGTACAACGCCACAGCCTACCTGAGTATTGTTGCTGACCATGTCCATCCCTCTATGACCACAATGTACCCTGTAACATCTGATGGCTACTTTCAGCAGGATAATGCGCCATGTCATAAAGCTGGAATCATCTCAGACTGGTTTCTTGAACATGACAATGAGGTCACTGTACACAAATGGCCTCCACAGTCACCAGATCTCAATCCAATAGAGCATCTTTGGGATGTGGTGGAAAGGGAGATTCGCATCATGGATGTGCAGCCGACAAATCTGCGGCAACTGTGTGATGCCATCATGTCAATATGGAGCAAAATCTCTGAGGAGCTTCCAGCACCTTGTTGAATCTATGCCACGAAGAATTGAGGCAGTTCTGAAGGCAAAAGGGGGTCCAACCCGTTACTAGCATGGTGTACCTAATAAAGTGGCCAGTGAGTGTATCAACCTGATATCTCTATAATCATACCAACCAGAATAATAGCACAGGGAAAGTCAGAAAAGCAAAGCCAGTTAAAAAATGGCACAACTGAAGATTTTGTCAGTTCACCTAAAGTTGGAACTTTTTCCAACTTTTACCTACAATACATATTATGCCCATTAAATGAATAATATAGAACTCTTAACTCGTGATATAACAGCGCCCCTAACGTAAAGGGAACCTTTCATCGAGAAAAGGCACAATAAACCTTACCTCCTTTTCCCACTTTTCATTTGTTGAAAAGTCGAGCACAGGTGTCCTAGCTAATATCTGCCTCTCTCCACCAGTAAAGTTGTTTCTGAAAATGTTTCTGCCTTTCTCTATGTTAGCCCTGCCCACTGTCGCATGACTCCACCCATCAGCACTTGGCCTCAAGCAATACGGAGTACGTGAAATGGTGAGAGGATTCACACACAGTGCTCCTTGCTGTATACACTGCGCAGTGAGAGGGACAGCATTCTGGTAAGGACAGGAAGTGGTCAGGGAGAGGACTTCCTCTCTGTTCAGGTCAAGCTTTAAAGAGACACAGAGCTGTCAGTTAAAAGGGGGAGGTGTGGTCTAGTGGCAGCCTGGAGTAAATACAACTCTTCTCTTCAGAGTATGACTCTTTTTCTAAACTCATTTGCATATAAAAAAAAAACACCTGTAATTAAGATACAGGACCTCAATGGCTGATCATTGCAGGTGATACGGGGGAGGACTTTTACCTTTTACAGCAGGTAGTACTGGTATGAAGGCTAAAATTCTGGTGACAGGTTTTCTTTAATTAGAACTAAATCCCTTAGATGTACTTCTATGCAAAATGTTGGAACAAATGATACAGTGTAGACCGGGATTCACTACTATATATTAATACTTTTACATATTGCTAGGATTATGGGATGTTTGAATCATGAACAATCCTTATTATAGGTTCCAGGGCAGGCGGTGTCATGTCTCCTACATACCTTTCTCTTTACTATGCATTTACTTGCATTGTGAACGCCCTTTGATCCGTCGCCAAATGACACATTACTATCTATAGCATCTTATTATCCGTAAAATATAATCAGGAAGTCTCCCGGAAGGTTCTTTTCCCATATTGTTTGTAGCAAAGACTAATCTAAAGTCTCCTGGTTTGGCCTTGGGAGCAGAGCACTGGTAAGGACAGCTGTGTAGTAATGATAGTTGTATCTGTTTTGTGTTGTATTTTCTATGGTCTTTATATAAATGTTTTCAGTTTCTGTTGATTCATAGTAACAACAACATTTGTGGTTTCTTATTTCAGCCCTCACTGTATATACATATATGTATATATATATATAAGTTTATAATCTGTTAATGTGATTTTCCTTCCTGGTAAGGAGGAAAGTAAGATGTAAGATGAATGTCTCAGTCCATACTCTCTGTAACCACCAGGTAACAGACGGATTTCTGACTTTCTCACTGAAAGCTCTGTTAGCATTTAATTCCGATGTGTTTGCCTATACTGACACCTAGTGGACAACACTCACCTTGCAACAGAGTTGATTTACGCCTTAAAAGAAATCTTCCATCACAATCCATCGTATCAAACCAGGGACATTAGTCATAGGTCCAGGCGCCGTGACTGTGGTAATCTTCTTATATTTATTATCTATGGCCTCCTCCTTCTGAAATCAGCTTTAAAAATAAAGCTAGTGAGACAGAAGGGCTCTGTGTGAAGCTGAAGCTTCACAGGCTGTTACACTACCTCGCTACCACCCCTACTCCCTCACTGCTACCCCCTCCCTTTGCCTGCTGCTGTGCTCTTGCATAGTGTAACAGTATGCGAAACAGCAGCACGGAAGGGCTCTGGTAACACCCCCAGAGCACTTTTGACTAATTTGGGCCTATTTATCAGGGCCTCTGCGCCACGTTATTTCCAGCCCTTGCAACTAGTTTGACCTTTCCACCACCTTCACACCAGTCGGGCATGGGGGGATGAGGGGGGCGTGGCCGGCTCGGGAGTGGGCGTGGACGGTCAGCAGGGGCGTTCCTGCCCCTGCACTGACACACTTGCTTTCATATGTGAAAAGGCACTGGCTTTTCATATGTGAAAAGTCACTGGCTGCGTTTTTTTGTATGCCAGGCCCCGATATATATAAAAGGCTGAAGCCTCTTGATGTCTCCCTTTGCGAAAATGCAGTGGCGAGGCAATAAATATGCCCCATTACCATAATCAGGGCCGGATTAAAGGAGGGGCTCCTGGGGCTCGAACTCCGGGGCCCCCACCACTTTCATTTTTTAAGGGGCTCCCACCAGTTTCCAATGACTGTCTCTGTGCGCAATGCGCAGCGGCCCATATGGGTCTAGGATGTTAGCTGTGTCAGTGAGACACAGCTGCCTTCACTGGGGGAGATCGTTGCAATCAACATTTTCTACAGGGGGCTGGCAGCTAAATTCTACAGGAGGCTGGTGGCTGTATACTACAGGGGGCTGGCAGCTAAATTCTACAGGAGGCTGGTGGCTATATACTACAGGGGGCTGGCAGCTAAATTCTACAGGAGGCTGGTGGCTGTATACTACAGGGGGCTGGCAGCTAAATTCTACAGGAGGCTGGTGGCTATATACTACAGGGGGCTGGCAGCTAAATTCTACAGGAGGCTGGTGGCTGTATACTACAGGGGGCTGGCAGGCTACATACTACAGGGGGCAGGTAATGCAGGGTTTCTTTTTAGATGAGCTGTGACCATTTGTTACTATGTTATCAGCAGCGGGTCTCTCCAAGAGGAACAAGTTATTAGTTTATGAGTTGTGGGTCTATTCCATCTTCACTGCCAAGGAGCTTTCTGTAAGGAAGACGTCTGTCAATCAGTGGACACGGACGAGCAGCAGAACTTACACATAACATGAAGACGTTACTCCCTTTATTCTGCCCGCACTAAGACCTTGAGATATAGAAAAGATGTTTTTTTTCTACCTTCCATAAATAACTCATAAAACTCTTTTATTCCATAGATATTCAATGGATTCCTGCCTGAAACTTCACTATCCTAGTCATGAGATCAACACCCGGATGCTACTCCAGGACTACTTCTCTCAACATGTCCCATACTCCATATTTAAGGAGTCTACCATTAACATGATGAGATGTTGTTACAAAGTATTTAGCTCCGGTATGTGAAACTAAGTAACTTGTGTGACACATTATTAATACCCAAATGTTCAAGCATCATAGACCATCACTGATCATCTGCAGTGGCTTCTTGAGATGGAAGGTGATAAAAAGATTCAGACAGTGCATTAAAGGGCACCTACCACCCCGATTCTACCTATAAAGGTAGATCGGGTGGTAGGTGGATGAATGGGACGTGAGGATAGCCCTTTTTTGGGCTAATCCTCATGTCCCGGCTATCTTTTAGAAAAGTTTAATGCAGGCATATGTACATTTTTTTATGCGGCTACTGGAGCGTGGAGTAGCCGGACATGAGGCTACTAGTCGCGGCTACTCCACGCCCCAGTAGCCACGTTACTCCGCCTACCATTTAACCTTCGGTGCGCAGCTCCTCGTAGCTGCGCGCCCTCGTGCGAGTCCCCCGGCATCTGCGCCTTCTGCGGCATCTGCAGAGCCGCGGCCGCGCAGCGGAAGGCCTGCGTTCTGCGCATGTGCAGAACGCCGGGGACTAGGACGAGGGCGCGCAGCTCTTAGTAGCTTAAATGGTAGGCGGAGTAATGTGGCTACTGGGGCGTGGAGTAGCCGCGACTAGTAGCCTCATGTCCGGCTACTCCACGCCCCAGAAGCCGCATAAAAAAATTAACATATGCCGTCATTAAACTTTTCTAAAAGATAGCCGGGACGTGAGGATTAGCCATAAAAGGGCTATCCTCACGTCCCATTCATCCACCTACCACCCCTTCTACCTTTATAGGTAGAATCGGGGTGGTAGGTGCCCTTTTAAGGAAATCTCCCATCAGAATCCATCATGATAAACCAGACACTTACTCATAGATCCAGGCACTGGGACTGTGGAAATGTTCTTATATTTGTTATCCATGGCCTCCTGCCTTCTAAAATCAACTTTTATGATTATTCTAATGAGCCTGAAAAGCTCTGGTGGGGGTTTCCAAAGCCTTTCTGTGCTGTAGCTTCAGAGGCTGTTACAATGAGCAAAGCAGCCCCCCCCCCGCACTGCAGGAAGATTACACAGACAGAGGGAGGAGGGAGAGAGCAGGGGGTTAGGTGAAAAGTGCTGTGCGCACTGTAAAAACCTGGGAATCTGCAGCACTAAGGGGCTCTGGTAACAGCTCACAGAGCCCTTATGGTTCATTAGAATAATTTAAAGAGTTAATTTTAGAAGAAAGGAGGCCATGGATAAGAAATATAAGCAAATATACGACATTGGATCTATGAGTAAAATCCCTGATGGGGATTATGATGGATTCTGATGGGAGATTTTCTAGTAAATGTTGAAATATTGGTAGACATGTAAATTGTCCTGTGCATACACCCGGTGCCCCTTCCTCATGGTGTCTCTTCTATCTTCTATAATGATGCCATTGCTTGGCCACTTCTTGTACGTTGAGGTGTAATAGAAGACTTTGGATTTTCTATATTCACAGGTTTGGTTACTGGAGACACCCTGATAGACATCAGCCTCGGCCCCATTATCGTTCATCTTCTTTCTGTTGGTGAATTCTTTAAGGAAATTTCAATTCTAAAATTCAATGACGCCCCCATTAAAGAGCTAGAACTGTGGAAGAATAAAGACCCCGAGGCCTTTGACTGGACTCACACCTTAAAGCTTTTTATGGAGCTGAAAGGGATAAGCAGGTAAAGCATGACATATACAAGCAGTTCCCGGTTTTCGTACAAGATCGGTTCCATAGGTTGGTTCTTAAGTTGAATTTGTATGTAAGTCGAAATCGTATATTTTATAAATGTAGATCCAGACCAAATTTTTTTTTGCCTCGGTGAAGATTGTATTTTCCAAATTTTTTGCTGTCATGGGACCAAGGATTATCAATAAAGCTTCATTACAGACACCTTACAGCTAATCACTACAGTAAAGCATCCAGAGACCTCACCAGAGGTCACAGGGGGCAGAGGGGTCCGTCTGTAACTAGGGGTCGTCTGTAACTCGGGTGTCCTTAAGTAGGGGATCGCCTGTAATTTCCTTTTGTATTTATATTTGACAACTTTGATTTTTTTTGTTCCCCCTAGTTAGGCAAATATGGAAATCTCTAAGGCTCCTATACCGATCTGTACTTCCTAGACAGATTTAGCAGAACACATCAGCTGGTGATTCCTACATCAGGAGTATAATTTATTTTTAATAGCTTTGATTAAGAATTTATAGCTACATAGAAGAGTTTCCTTTTGCTGCTCCAAAATTGGCTTTTACTGTGTTGAATGACCATATTTTTGGTCTGTAAGACAAAAATTTTAGCAGAAAAATGTCTTGCTAAAAAGTGCTTGCAGATGTGGTGAAGCGCTGACAAAGCATTTCACCTTATCTCAGAGAGAGCAGCCTCTGCACCGGTCCCTCCCTCTTCTGGCCCCTCCCAACATGATTATTACTTTAGGACCTACAATGATATCAAAAGCATATGACTGATCACATGCTTCCTGTATCACTGCAAGGTCCTTAAAGGGAACCTGTCATCAGGGAGGTAATTTTTAACATAGACAGGTTCCAATAGCCTGTGGCATGTTCATTTCAAAAGTTCCTTTGTCAGCAATATGAATAAATCCAGAGCTTTTTAAACGATTTTAAATTACCTGGCTCCCTGCCAGAAGTCTGTGGTGAGTCCAGGGAAAGGGAACTTGAGCAGTTCAAATGGGAAAAATTGTCTTCTCCTTAATCCATCCTCTGCTCACTCAGGGAGCAGGGGAGAAGCTGAGGGAGGGCCATGAGTGAGGAGAAAATGACTTGTGCCGTATAAACTGCCCCCCGTCCAAGGGACTGAGTACATGATGCTGGCAGGGAGCCAGGTAATGTAAAATCTATTAAAAACCACTGGATGTATTCATCACAAAGGAAATTTTGAAATGAAAATGCCATAGGCTATTGGAACCTGTCTTCAGCTAGAAAATACCTGATTACAAGTTCCGTTTAAGCCCTTCGGCCAGAGAAGAAGTTGTTGCAGGGAATGGGAATGGAGAAGAGATGTGTGCTTATAGCAGAGTTGAATGTGTTCATGTGAGTGAATGTATGTAGCAGGTCTGTGTAAGTAAATGGATGTAACAAAGTAGTGTGCAAGTGAGTAAATGGATGCAGCAGAGCTGTGTGTGAGTGAATGGATGTAGCAGAGCTGGGTGTGAGTGAATGAATGAATGGGTGTAACAGAGCCGTGTGTGTGTGAGTGAATGGATGTAACAAAGCTGTGTGTGAGTGAATGGATGTAGCAGAGCTGTGCTTGTGGGTGACCACCAGGAAATTTGCAATTGGTGTCAAATATATTTTCCCTTCTAGTCAAAAAATATGGTAGTATACAAGTGATATTTATTTGCTGTACATGTTTATTTTCTCTTACAATATTATTGTCATTCATTTGCTTTATACATATGAACAATACAGTCTAGTAAAAAAAATGTCCCTATATCATATCTGAAAATATGTTGTACATTCTAATATTAACATGTGGAAAGTTCTTACAGTGACTTTATCTTCTGTCTTTCTGAAGTTGCAAACTTTCTTCATTTTCTCTATCTGGTTCAGGACATCACAAGGACTTTATATACCCTTGTCTCATCCGTGCAGCATTTTCTATCTTGTCAGTGTCCTATACATAAATGTGTGGGGTCTTTGTACACCAATCACCACACATGAGTGGACGTCTCCGCAGTATTAGAAGAGGTGCACATTGTGATCCAGCACCGCCACCTGTATGTGATACAGTGCCTAGTACAGGTGGTCCAGACTTAAGGACACCCGACTTACAGACGACCCCTAGTTACAGACGACCTGTCTGCCCCCTGTGACCTCTGGTGAAGCTTTGTGGATGTTACTATAGTCCCAGGCTGCAACGATCAGCTGTAAGTTGTCTGGAAACGCTCAGGGAGGCTTTCTCTTCAGTAGAATGACCTGAAGATCTGGCAGGGAATGCTGGGAGTTGCCAGGCTATAAAGCAGAGCCGGGATGCCAGCGCCAAAAACGAAGACGCTGGCCCTTTAAACTCCTGAAGAGTCGGGCGTGCGCGCCCTAGCATCGAGAGCGCGCGGCCTCGGCAGGAAGCAGGAGCGCGGCCCCGGAGGAAGCCAGCGTGGGACCAGGAGGGGATCGTTGTGGCGTCCGGAACCAGGTGAGGTGAGTATGGACCTGGGGGAGCGGGGACCGCGGCAGCAGGCATGGGGGCACCCGTAATCCGTACTGAAGATCGCGGGTGTAGCCGTGACAAGGAGAGCAGAATAGAGGATGGATTTTTCGCTCCAGGTCTTATTTAGTGGGGTTATCAGTTACCCGGGAAGACTCCTGGCTGCCAGAAACAGGGAGATGAATAAAAGATTATTTTCAGGCACGTCAGATCAGGAAGTGTTGGAAATGATGTGAACATTGCAGCCAATCAGTGGTTATATTGATCACCAAAGGGGGGAAAGATGACTTTTTAATACTTTTGTCAGTATATGCTTCTGTGACAGCTGTGGGTGTCAGTTAAGGAGAGGGGAGCAGATAAAAGGTAAGTACCTTTCCTATTTCTTCCATATTAATGGGGTTGTAGGACAGTTTTCAAAATTCTGCAGCCAAGCTGGGAAGGGACAACCTCTTTAAGTGTAAACCCTCTTTAAAGTGAACCTGTCATCAGGAGTGTGATCTAGTGACAGGCTCAAATAGCTAATGCTATGCCGGAATCGTTCTGAATCATTTCAGTAGTTAATATAAGTTTATTTCACATTACCTGGCCAGGATAGTACACGCCCCAGTAGCCTTTGCAGTTAATTTACATATTACTAAAATATAGTTTTTAACAAGTTAGATTAGTTTTCATTATTATTCAATTACAGATTAGGGCAGAGGCAGCAGGAGGAATCTACCATTGCATCTACTGCTGATGGTAGATTCCTCATGGTAGGTTTCCTTTGAGTCTTGTAGAAAGTCCTGGGCTCGTTACTAAGCCACTGATTAGTTTCTTCTTGTCTTTTTTCAGGGATGGTTGGCAAGATGCAGAAGAGATGCTGAGAGGAAAAGTCAAACACATTGTAAAGTGCGATTTCAGCAAAACCAACCCGACCCAACCATTTGCTCTGCCCCGAGCCGACTGTGTGACCTGCATGTGGGGGCTGGAAATGATCAGCAGGGACCACGAAGAATTCAGAGCAACGCTGAGGAAAATCTCTAATCTGATTAGACTTGGGGGCCATCTCCTAATATATGCAGATATCAATGCTACCTATTTTAAAGTTGGGGAAGATAAGTACCATCTGCTAAACCTTGATGACGATTTCCTGAGAAAGACTTTGATCGATGCAGGTTTTGCTATTGTACAGTATGAGAATTTGGAGAGGGAAGCGTGCACTGATCGCTTAGACCATGAGCAGAAAGCTTTTGTGGTCGCCCGCAAAGTGATGGAAACTTAAAGTCTATTTATATTTATGGAGGGGAAATACCTTTTTTCTCTACTGGACCTGCTGTCATCAGAACCCCAACTTCCAGGCTGGTTCCTATAGCGGGTCAAGTGTCACTTTGGTTCCCCCAACCTGTCCCGTCATCATGTTATTACAGGGAGCAGAACGTCTTCCTCTTTATAATAGGACCCCTTCTCGGGTAGACCAATGCAAAAGCAGAGCCCTTTTCATTAGTGTAAGGGTTTGCAGAGGTTAAAGGGCGGGCCATTCTTTTACATAAGTTGACCATGAGCCTTTACTGCCTCAATAATAATCGCTGAATCAAGTGATTCAGCAGTCCTGATACTTACTGTAGTGCTGTCTGTAGACGCTCTGTGGATCTTTGTTTACATGACTTTGCACTGATGAATAGGAGGAGCTGTAGCAGGAGAGTTATGAATCATCATGTTACTCCTTCCACTCTCCCTGTCTCTGTTAGTGAGACAAACTGTAAGAGTTTTGGGCATGTGACCCACCAGTGGAAATGGTCTGGAAGTGGCCGCTCCAATGACAACAACTAAAAAAGAGATATTTCTCCTCGCTGGATAAAAGTAGCCATTTAGTGGTTGTAGATCCAAAATAGTGATAGAGTTCAGTTGATATTTTTGTTTTTTTCAGGAAAATCCACTATCAAAATCATCCATCATAATAAACCAGGGACATTATTTATAGATCCAGGCACCGGGACTGTGATAATCTTTTATTTTATAATATTTGTTATCCATCACCTCCTTCCTTCTAAAATTATGCTAATAAGCCTAAAGGGTTCCTGGGGGCGTTACCAGCACCATTCCATGCTGTAGCTTCACAGGCTGTTACACTGTCTCACCCTCCGCACTGCTCCCTTAGCACTTCCCTCTTCCCCTCTGTGTTGCTGCTGTCAGTGGAAGAAATCTTATCCGTATCCCCAGATATTTCTGAATACTGGAAACAGCAAAAGCACCAAAGACAATGTGGATCCCTGGAACAGAGGGACCAGTAACTCAAATTAACCCAGGAAACTATCTAGTTATTATAGGAAAATGAATAAAATATTTCAAAGCTTAAAAACATGAAATTGTTGTAAAATAAAGTTTATGGGCGCCTGATATCGTGCGCCTGATATCCTGCATGTGTTGCTTCCCCGCTCAGGTCCGACAGAGTTCACCTTCTTCTTCCTGGTGCATGTAAGTGCTTGGGCTTGCGACACAAATTTAAATGTTAAATCCTGTGCTTAGTCCGAATCCTTAGGCCCACCCCTTATTTGTGTCACAATCCCCGAAAAGTCGGGAAACCCAACGAAAATGTGGCCGCGAGAACCTTAGTAAATAAGCCCCTATATATCAAAATGCCACCAATAAATACTACAAGTTCTATCATTTATCGTTCACAGAATTATTTTGGTGTTGAGACAAAAATAATGTTTAAATATAACCTTTATTGGACTTTATAAAATCTACTGTATATAGATTGAAAGCAAAGAGCAGAGGGTCCAGGTGCTGTGATGTTTTGGTGTTTTACACACTATATGGTCACATAGGGTTAAAGGAAATCTCCCATCAGAATCCATCCTGATAAACCAGGGACATTACTCATTGATCCAGGCACCGGGACTGTGGTAATCTCCTTATATTTGTTATCTGTGGCCTCCATCATTCTACCATCAGCTTATATAATTATGCAAATGAGTCTGAAGGGCTGTGTGGGATTTAACAGAGCCCCTCCATGCAGCAGATTCACCGGCTCCTGCACTTCCCTCCCGCACTGTGTGAGATTACATCAGGCAATGGGAGGGGGAAGGGCCAAGGGTAGGAGGAGACAATGTAATAGCCTGTGAAACTACAACATGGAGTATAACTCCCTCCATTATTAGCATAATTATTAAAGTTGATTTTAGAAGGAAGGAGGCCATGGATAACAAATATAAGAAGATGTTCCGGGTTTATCATTATGTATTTTGATGGTAGATTTACTTTAAAGGGGTTTTCCTACAAAGACAAGATTCTTAGGAATATACTCAGGATAACGAAATAATACATTCCTTAATTCACTGAAAAATACAGCATTTCACTGATATAATTACAACCTGTGTCTATCAGTCCTGGTGTACACAATTTCGATTATACCCGGGCTCGACCCCGAATCTTCCGACTTTAGGGTCACTGCACTGAGCTGCTCCCTACCTCCAGCCCCCACCCTTGCATTCCAAGACAAGCTCACACTGAGACTTCCTGCAGGAGTGTGAGGAGAGTAAAGCTACAAGCTACAGGCAGATAAGTTCTTTATCCAGGGGAGAAGAAGGGAGGTATATTGTAGAGCTGACAGTATGTAATGGCTGAGAAAGTCATGTGTTATTTGTATCTCATGCATCTCTCATCGTCTCCTATCTTTGTAAGTGCCAGAAACTAGTGAATGTTCAGAAGTTAAATGAAAGTGTAGCTAAACCCTGGACCCTGATAATCTAAACACATTGTCAGCACACATTACTAGAGGGATCATGAAGTGTCTACTTAGAGAGTCCCCCCTGACACTCTGGAATCTTACACTGACCTCTTGGGGTTCCTCACGGTTCGGTCCTTGGTTCCCTTCTCTTTTCCCTCTATGTTCCCTCTGATTTAGTTTTAAATTCATATTTATGCTGATGATACCCAACTATAAACTTTGGCACATAACCATACTTCTGGAGAAAGAGGGAAAACAAGAGTGGCGCACCACATATTTTCTTTTGCATAATAAACCACTCTCTTTGCCCCACCCTCTATTATTCCCACACAGTATAATACACAGATTAATGGCCCTTACACTGTACCATGTCCCCTTTTATGTGGGTCACAAACATTTTCTTCCATACCCTTTCTCTTCTTCCCATCTTATAGTGCCCCTGTCTCTGCTTTACTTCTTATGATAGACCCCACTTACGCTGCCTCACCATACCCTCACACTCTACCCTGTGTAGCCAGACCATACTTGACAAAGGTTGTGATAACTAAAATGTTGTAAACTACCTCTGATCTGTATAATATATGTTTCTTTTGTTCATATATCTTGGTGAAGGCTATGCTACGTGATATATTCACTGAAATAAAATCATAAAATTTACTCCGGTGTGCCATGTTCTCTGTGTGGATTAAGGCGAACTGAAAATCCCACATACAGTTTGTAGTTACTATTGTTCTATGTGACGGATGCCTCCAGTCTGTGCATTTCACTGCCCGAATACAGTTTAAACGAATTCGCAAAGTGACCCATAAATATTATTTTCTATCATTTGAACCACTTGGACTTTTCCTGAGCTGCACCAATTCTCTGGAATGATCTACCTTGAACTATCAGACCCAACTACCAAACCCAGTAAAAACAAGTAGAGCACCACAATGAGTATCAGGGATCAAAGTCTCAAATATGGTACAGGCTTCAGGTCCGCCCAACTCACAGATGCACACAATCAACAGTCAAACAAATGCAGGTGCACCTTCACTGCTATATAATAAGCTCTGAAGTTTCCAGGACTGCTGCTTCTGTGCACTTTCGGGCTGCCAACTACCAAAACTTCAAAGGTGCCCTAATAACTCATCTCTTTAAAGGGGTTTTCCCACAAAAGAAAATTCTCACATCTCAATCCCCTAGTGCAGTGGTAGCGAACCTATGGCACGGGTGCCAGAGGTGGCACTCAGAGTCCTCTAAATGGGCACCCTTGCCATCACCCAAGGGCAGGGTTCGTCAGACAGGACTCACAACCCCTGCAGTCCCAGGCAGCCATTGTAGAAGGAAGCTACAATGATGATCCAAACTACTTCTCCTTCTTTCTACTGTATTGGTGTCCTCAGGTGAAACCTGTGAAAGAGTAGGGAGTAATAAGTTACAGCTTAAATCGGCAATTTGCGAAAAATAAGTGGGTTTTGGTTGTAGTTTGGGCACTCGGTATCTAAAAGGTTTGCCATCACTGCCCTAGTGATATAAACACAATAAAGATCATTTTAACCCCTTACTTTACAATTTTACTCAGTTTTATTGCTGTTTTAGCTCCCATCTCTCTATCAGACACATTATGACTTATTTAATTCTGTGGGTGACAATGTGGTTACATTATCAGGGTATAAGGTGTATGTACACTTTCATTTGGCTTCTGACGTCGTTACACATAGAAAGAGATGAGACAGATCAAAGATGCATGAGATTACACAAATGTTGACAGACCATAACACTGTTACACTGTGAGCTCTGCTGCATCTCACAGATCTGTGCCTGCCTCCCCCTTCCCCTGGATCACTTATGTCCTTTTAGTTTGCAGCCTCTGTCTCTGTTCACCATGTCTTGGCAGGATGTAATCAGTGAGTGTCTCTGAGCTCCGTGCAGGGGGTGTGGCTACAGGAAGACAGCAGAGACAGACAGAAACTCATCTGCATGATCTCACACTGAAATCCAAGATGGCGGCCCCTCCCTAAGTGAAAAGTTATAGGGTTGTGTCTAGGGGCAAATGAAATTGAGTACAGCAGGGCTGATAGAGACAGGTTTAACTTATATCTGTGAAATGCTGCATTTTTGGCAATAACAGTGAATTAGAGAATGTGTTATGTTGTTATCCTGAGTATATATAAGGAACTTGTCTCCAAGGGAGTACCCCTTTAAGCAGGCTTTTTTAAAAACTGTTTTAAAAACTATGTTCTGCTTTTAGATTAATAGAAGGACCCCTCACCCCTCCCCAATCTTCACACAATCAAATGTTTTTTATCAAGTCAAAATCGTCCATGTACTGTGTATTGATACAGAACATTGGGGCACATTTACTAAGGGTCCGAATCACAGTTTTCCACCGGGTTTCCCAAATTTTTCCAATTTGCGCCGAATTGCCCAGGGATTTTGGTGCACGTGATCGGATTGTGGTGCATCGGCACCGGCTTTCACGCGACAGAAATAGGTGGGCGTGGCCATCAGAAAATCAGACAGATTCGGAAAAGCCGCGGAATTTTAAAAAAAAATTGTGTCGCAAAGATAGCACTCACATACACCGAGACAGAGGAGGCGAATTTCGGCGGACTTCAGCGTAGCAGCAACACCTAGTGGACATCGGGCACACGACCCTAGTGAATCCCGGCAGAACCAGAATCAGCGTCGGAGAACGCGCCGCTGGATCGCGACAGTACCGGGTAAGTAAATCTGCTCCAATATGTTACCTCAAGTGGACGACAAAAATATATAAATCCTAAAATCATTTTATATTTCCTAAAATGAAAGAAAAAAAAAACTTCCACATCCAAAATAAACATGCACTAAATGACATCAGCTTTTCTAAATGGCTGCATTTTGTGATTTTTAGACTTAAAGGAAATCTATTATTTATTTTCATGCATCGTGAACCATACATAGACTGCTGTAGAGACACTGATGTATCTTGTTTAATCCCTAAACTGAGTGGTTTTTCTGAAAAAACAATTATAGTATAATCATGATAATGAGGCTGTGTTGTTCCTGTGGCTGCTCGGGCGCTTCTCCTCTTACCCTGATTATGCACTGTTCCTGTCATGTCCTGCCCAGCAAAAGCCGAGAATACAACATCACTGATTTGTCCCTGACAGGCAGAAGTAATCAATCGCTGCACCATTCCCCAGTTGCTCTGTATGAGTCATCCAGCTCAGGTTGATTAGTCCTGTCTGGACTTTTCAGGAAGCTCCGTGTAAAGTATTTATGAACGGCAGCCAGCCTGGAACCCAGCTTTCCCAAGATCCTGAATTTTGTAATTGTTTTTTGAGCAAAATCACTCGGATCAGGGATTAAACAAGATCTTTCTGCATCAGTGTCGCTACTGCAGTCTCAGTGTATGTCTGCTTCATAATGCATGAAATCAAATGGTAGATTTCCTTTAAAAATAGAAAGGGGGAGTTTAAAAAATGTAGTAAAAACACATAATGCAGGTCATTCAGAATGAGGATTTATAAAGATTCCCCTGATTTTCCTGAAAGGGGCACAATTATTCCCAGAAACTATGAGCGCACAAACGCCTGACTACACAGCAGAACCGCTGCCATCAGAAGTCCATATGGGGCAGTGTCCTAATCAGGCATTGACATAGACAGCTGCATGGTCCTGACATCTAATCCCGGAATTACACTTCTGTCTATGCAGTGACTTCATAATGTAATCAGGCAATGGTTAGTCACCTACGAGGTCCTGACAGTAAATAGGGTTCTGACTTCTAGTGCCAGCATTGCGGTTTCATATTGGAATCAGGCAGTAAACTAGTCACATGCGAGGTCCTTATTACTAGGACCCTGACATGAGGATATTTTTTAGGCACTAATAAGGGCAGCCCTGAGGAGGGGTCCTTATTCTTAGGACCTTCTCGTAATTCCTCAGGCACTATCATAGACACCTCTAACTTATTACTCGTCAATAATGCCTGTAGCGGTGACGTAGTGCACCCGGAAGTGTCATCGCTCAGGACCCTTGGAATGTATCCGGCAGTGCTCGGGGCAGCCCCGCCGTCCTGAGCTCCAGGCCCCGCCTCTTCCTGTCTGCGGCTGGTGCTGGGCCCCGGGCTGTCATTGGTGAAGGACCTGCACCATGTTCCAGGGAAGGCTGCTCGCCCGCTTTCTGGGTGAGTGTTTCGGGTGTTGTCAGATCCGGGTTGTGTCCTCTTACACTGGGGGGTGCAGCAGGACGCCCCCTGGTGGGCGGAGTTAGGCTTCCAGCTCCCTTGGGTCTCCCTGTGTCTGTGGGGTCACTCACAGGGGACTAATAAAGTTGTGTGTGATGGGTGCAGAGCTGTGATGTGTGACCTCTGTGGCTGCAGTTCTGTCCCCTCCAGTGATGTGCGGCCGGTGTCAGTCTGCACTGCCTCTCGCATTATATTCATCCTGCAGTTTATTGCTTGGATTGTGCAGTTGTCTTGTTTTCCCAAGGTCATGGCGATTTGACCCAGCGTCCTGCTCCCCCTGTGCAGCCACATGTGCTGAGATTAAAGGGGCAATCTTAGCTTACAGGGACTACACGGGGCCATGACTTGTAGCAGTAGAGGTCTCGGAGGTCAGACACCGGCCAAAAGTCACTGTGTAATATGGAAACACCCCTTTAAGGAAAGTTGACTAACTTTTCTCTGCTGTTTCTCACAGTTAGAGGGTGACCGTCCCTTTCATGCCGGTGTCTGGGCATCTGTGGCTGCAATGTGCACTGAATCACCACCAGATAGCTAACGCTCCAATAAAAGGGGATGTATTATTATGGTAATGTTAAAAGGGATGGCGGCACTGAGTAGAATTTTAGCCCATTCTCAAGTGTCTCAGGGCTGGGGGTCCGAGGAGCAGGACTCCAGGTTCTAGGAATACAATGAAAATGAGTCTTGCTCGTCCCTTTAAGCCTTGCACCATGTATTATTCAGTGTATCATCTGTGAATGGAGTGTTCCTTTAAATGTGATATTGCATCTTAGCTGTAGTAAATGGACTGGACCTAAGCTGCAGGGTCACACACAGCTGATGGACACCCAAAAAATAATGTTTAGGATAATACCCCTGCTGAGTCATAATGGAGCTATAACAGAGGATGCCCAGGGGACCAGTCACACTGTACAGCACAAGGGCTAGGATTAGGGTTAAGGGATCATTGTAATCCTAAAAACTTTTCTTGCTGCCTTAAAGGGATCCTCTAGTTGCACAATCCTCAATCTGTTGTTATACAGCATGGTCCACCAACACGAGACTTGCAGATCAGAGCTTATCAATGTAAGGGGAGAGGTGCGAGTCGGCACTTCCTGACTTTTGGGGATGAGATTTCTTGGAGGAGCAGATGTTTTCTTGAGCAATTCACAATAATGAGGAACTGGGGCCGGGAATAAGACGCTGCTTTGTACCGTTCCCCTTCAGTGTCTATAGATCTGATACTTTGTTTGTGAATCAGGTGGCTCAGGATGAACACAACTTTAGTCCCTTCTATTGATTGAGCAGTAATTCGGTTGTCATAAGAGCAGTGCTGCCATTATTGGGGTCAGTGTAACACAACAGGCATGTAAACAGCTGTGTGTAGAGGGTTAAGCTTTGCCTTGGAGCTCTGCTACATTGATCTTGGTATCGTAGGGGAGGGGAGTTTGACCCTCAAGACCACCCATGTCCTCTATATACCCCATACGGTTAAATGCTATGCCTCTATGAGGTGTTCCTATTGTGTCAGTGTAGGGCCATAGCCTTGGTGGCTTTACATTTGTCCCATAAAAGGGATATTTGGATCTGCACATCATAAGGCGCACCCATAGGAGCGGGGGTGGCTTGTAGCCACTATTTCATTCACTGCTATAGGACTGTCGGATCTGTGACCTCTAGTAGTGAATAGAGCTGTGGGGTCAAAAGCGTACATCACAGCTTGACTGTGGATGAGGGTCTTGCGCTTGGACTACAAGAGATCAAAGGCTGTACACAATTAGCTCCCCCTAGTGGTTGACCGAGGCTGAGTACATTCGGCTGTGTGAAGGGCGCAGGGGATTTGGTGCTGTGTATCACCAAAAATAGACCTGAGATGCCTATAAGGATATATTATCAATCAGCAGAGATTTTTGGACTGATAATGACACATCCTGGTGCATGTGTCCAGCTTCTGAGAGATAGATGAGAGGGGGGGGGGGGTGCTTTCTTATGTTACGAGTTGCCTTCAGTTCTGGAATATAACTTTGGCTCCTGCCGCTGCTTATACCGCCCATGGTTCGAGCCCCCCCTTTAGTGACACCTCTTTGTCCTGCCTTGTGCTACATTAAGGCACGAAAATAATCCTGAAATGAAATCTCAGCTGTGATAGGTTCCTGTGGGGCATAGAGACCTCTTCTTACCATTGCTGAGTCCAAAACTTCTGTAACTTTTCGCCTTGATAAACAAAAGGAGGAATAATCCCAAACAGGTTGTGCGAGCAAAGTCCAAGGCTGTAATCTACACAGGACCTACCTGTGACCTATGCTCCAGCGCTTGTCTCAGCTCCGGGGTAGAGCCGGATTCTCAGCTGAACGCACACAATGCAGCACAGAGGCAGATCTGTCCGGTCATAGAAAACACTAGACCTTTAACCCCGTAGTTGTTTGTTTCCAAAAGCTTATAGAGCTTCCAGGATAATGTGTCCGAGGATGAGATAACAGATGACGCTTTCTTTCAGGAGCAGCGCCATGTCTGACCACAGGTTGTGTGTGGTACTACAGATCATCTACACTAAAGTGGCAGGAGCTGGGCTGCTATATCCACAGGTTATATGTGGCCTTAGACACTGCAGTACCACATCCCACCTACAGACATGGGTGGTGCTTATTGCCTGGGTATGACTTGATATACCGGGTGGGGGCTTATTCCCAGACTGTCCACAGTAATATCCTATGAAAGATTGGATACTTTGGGTAGTGTGTAACAATTCAAAGTAAAGTAAAGATCCAGCTACTAAAAGAATAAACAGAATATAAAACTTTAAACTTTATTGTAGACCAAGCATAAAAGGGTTACACCCACGGCGTAGGAGCGCACAGGGGGTAGTCCAGAGACATAAAAACCTCTGCGTTTCGGAAAAACTGTTTCCTTCTTCAAGGTGTGTAACAGTGTTTCAGTGTTGTGTAAACTGCACACAGATGTATCCACTGCCCCAGATGAGAGCAGAACAAGCTGTGTACATAACTGTCATGAATGTATCCTAGACTGTACTTATTCACTGACAGCAAGCAGGGAGGGATAGTAACACAGAGTATACGTGTGGATCCATGTAGTGTGATAAGTGATCATTACACTGTATGTATAGTGTCAGCAGGTAAGTGCCGTCCTGGATGTGACACATTGTGAGCCATCTGGTGGTCACTTTGTAGTATGACACGACTGATTTCTCATGCTCCGCAGAATCCTCATATTTGATCTGACTTATTTTTTTGCAGTGCAACAGAATGGAGCGAGAAACTGCTCCTATACGGCCTCCCGGAAAAACCTGTACATTACTAAGGACACTAAGGTCATATGTCAGGGGTTCACCGGAAAGCAGGTAGGTCTCCTGATAAGTTTAGAAGTGCAAGAGGGAAATGGGAATCCATGTATACATGTGAGCCTGTCACTATAACACTGGGAGATAATATAATGGTGGTCCTGCTCAATAACTCCATGGTTAGTAATCTCCCTACAGCCTTCCCCAGGACTGACCCCTGTCTTTCCATCTCCAGGGAAGCGATGCTTTGTGCAGTGCTTATATTACACCCTGAGAGTCCGCACCCCTTATAATACATGACATGATTCTGCTGGCATTGGATTCTGTCACTAAGGTTGTCAATAAATCCTCCATCTCCCAGTTTCACACCCATAAGGAGACCTGATGTCTCAGGTGTATTCCCCACCTTACATTTATCCACATTGAACCAACCAACCTGCCAAGTGGATGGTCAAACACTGTGTGTCCAAGTGAGCATGTAACCAATGGCCAATCTCCATAGACTGCACTGTACTACACAGCCTGTACTATTCCCCTTCTGCATAAACTCCACTGTACCACACAGCTCATACTACTCGCCTCCTCCATAGACTGTACTGTACTAAACAGCTCATACTACTCGCCTCCTCCATAGACTGTACTGCACTGTACTGCACAGCTCATACTACTCGCCTCCTCCATAGACTGTACTGTACTCTACTAAACAGCTCATACTACTCGCCTCCTCCATAGACTGTACTGTACTACACAGCTCATACTAGTCCCCTCCTCCATAGACTGCACTGTACTACTACATGGAGGAGGGGAGTAGTACAAGCTGTGTAGTACAGTGCAGTCTATGGAGGAGGGGAGTAGTACAAGCTGTGTAGTACAGTGCAGTCCATGGAGGAGGGGACTGCACTGTTCTACACAGCTTGTACTACTCGCCTCCTCCATAGACTGCACTGTACTACACAGCTTGTACTACTCCCCTCCTCCATAGACTGCACTGTACTACACAGCTTGTACTACTCGCCTCCTCCATAGACTGCACTGTACTACACAGCTTGTACTACTCCCCTCCTCCATAGACTGCACTTTACTACTCCAGGGAGGAGGGACTGCACTGTTCTACACAGCTTGTACTACTCTCCTCCTCCATAGACTGCACTGTACTACACAGCTCGTACTACTCCCCTCCTCCACAGACTACACTATACTACACAGCTTGTACTAATCCCCTCCTCCATAGACTGCACTGTACTACACAGCTTGTACTACTCCCCTCCTCCATAGACTGCACTGTACTACACCGCTCATACTACTCCCCTCCTCCATAGACTGCACTATACTACACAGCTCGTACTACTCGCCTCCTCCATAGACTGCACTGTACTACACAGCTTGTACTACTTCCCTCCTCCATAGACTGCACTGTACTACACAGCTTGTACTACTCCCCTCCTCCACAGACTGCACTTTACTACACAGCTCGTACTACTCCCCTCCTCCATACACTGCACTGTACTACACAGCTTGTACTACTCTCCTCCTCCATAGACTGCACTGTACTACACAGCTTGTACTACTCCCCTCCTCCATAGACTGCACTGTACTACACCGCTCATACTACTCCCCTCCTCCATAGACTGCACTATACTACACAGCTGGTACTACTCGCCTCCTCCATAGACTGCACTGTACTACACAGCTTGTACTACTTCCCTCCTCCATAGACTGCACTGTACTACACAGCTTGTACTACTCCCCTCCTCCACAGACTGCACTTTACTACACAGCTCGTACTACTCCCCTCCTCCATAGACTGCACTGTACTACACCGCTCATACTACTCCCCTCCTCCATAGACTGCACTATACTACACAGCTTGTACTACTCGCCTCCTCCATAGACTGCACTGTACTACACAGCTTGTACTACTTCCCTCCTCCATAGACTGCACTGTACTACACAGCCTGTACTACTCCCCTCCTCCATAGACTGTACTGTACTAAACAGCTTGTACTACTCCCCTCCTCCATAGACTGCACTGTACTACACAGCTTGTACTACTCCCCTCCTCCACAGACTGCACTGTACTACACAGCTTGTACTACTCCCCTCCTCCATAGACTGCACTGTACTACACAGCCTGTACTACTCCCTTCCTCCATAGACTGCACTGTACTACACAGCTTGTACTACTTCCCTCCTCCATAGACTGCACTGTACTACACAGCCTGTACTACTCCCCTCCTCCATAGACTGTACTGTACTAAACAGCTTGTACTACTCCCCTCCTCCACAGACTGCACTTTACTACACAGCTTGTACTACTCCCCTCCTCCATAGACTGCACTGTACTACACAGCTTGTACTACTCCCCTCCTCCATAGACTGCACTGTACTACACAGCTTGTACTACTCCCCTCCTCCACAGACTGCACTTTACTACACAGCTTGTACTACTCCCCTCCTCCATAGACTGCACTGTACTACACAGCTTGTACTACTCCCCTCCTCCATAGACTGCACTGTACTACACAGCCTGTACTACTCCCCTCCTCCACAGACTGCACTGTACTACACAGCTTGTACTACTTCCCTCCTCCATAGACTGCACTGTACTACACAGCCTGTACTACTCCCCTCCTCCACAGACTGTACTGTACTAAACAGCTTGTACTACTCCCCTCCTCCACAGACTGCACTTTACTACACAGCTTGTACTACTCCCCTCCTCCATAGACTGCACTGTACTACACAGCTTGTACTACTCCCCTCCTCCATAGACTGCACTGTACTACACAGCTTGTACTACCCCCCTCCTCCACATACTACACTATACTACACAGCTTGTACTACTTCCCTCCTCCATAGACTGCACTGTACTACACCGCTAATACTACTCCCCTCCCCCATAGACTGCACTGTATTACACAGCTTGTTCTATGATGTTCTCTGCACACCCATGACTTTGTGTTTGTATTGGCAGGGCACGTTTCATAGCCAGCAGGCTTTGGAATATGGAACAAAGTTAGTGGGAGGCGTCTCCCCCGGTAAGGGGGGCAGCACTCACCTAGGTTTACCAGTCTTCAACTCTGTGGCAGAGGTAAGTGTTGCCTGTGGTTACAGTATGTACACACCATACAGTAGTAAGTTGTATAGGTGATATATCATGTTGTCATTGTTTCAGGCCAAGGAAGCCACCGGAGCCTCAGCCTCTGTTATATATGTGCCACCCCCCTTCGCTGCTGCTGCTATCCATGAATCTATCGATGCAGAGGTCCCCCTGGTAGTGTGTATCACCGAGGGGATCCCCCAACAAGACATGGTGCGGGTCAAACACAGACTACTCCGCCAGTCCACCACCAGGCTCATCGGCCCCAACTGTCCTGGAGTCATCAATGTGAGTCCCTGTATATGTGTAATGTGCATAGTGTCCTATCTGCTGGCTGCATGTTATAGAGCAGGAGGAGCTGAGCTGATTGTACATAGTGTCCTATCTGCAGGCAGCATGTTATAGAGCAGGAGGAGAGGAGTAGATTGTACATAGTGTCCTATCTGTAGGCAGCATGTTATAGAGCAGGAGGAGCTGAGCTGATTGTACATAGTGTCCTATCTGCAGGCAGCCCGTTATAGAGCAGGAGGAGAGGAGTAGATTGTACATAGTGTCCTATCTGTAGGCAGCATGTTATAGAGCAGGAGGAGCTTGGCAGATTGTACATAGTGTCCAAAATACAGCACGAGGAGCTGAGCAGATTATACACAGGGTGAGCAGATGGGTCACTGTACGGATTGCGGGCAGCATGTTGTAGAACAGGAGGAGCTGAGCAGATTGTACATAGTGTCCCATCTGCAGACAGCATGTTATAGAGCAGGAGGAGCTGAGTAGATTGTACATAGTGTCCCATCTGCAGACAGCATGTTATAGAGCAGGAGGAGCTGAGCAGATTGTACATAGTGTCACATCTGCAGACAGCATGTTATAGAGCAGGAGGAGCTGAGTAGATTGTACATAGTGTCCCATCTGCAGACAGCATGTTATAGAGCAGGAGGAGCTGAGCAGATTGTACATAGTTTCCCATCTGCAGGCAGCATGTTATAGAGCAGGAGGAGATGAGAAGATTTGTATATAGTGTCCTATCTGCAGGCAGGATGTTATAGAGCAGGAGGAGCTGAGCAGATTGTACATAGTTTCCCATCTGCAGGCAGCATGTTATAGAGCAGGAGGAGATGAGAAGATTTGTATATAGTGTCCTATCTGCAGGCAGGGTGTTATAGAGCAGGAGGAGCTGAGCAGATTGTACATAGTTTCCCATCTGCAGGCAGCATGTTATAGAGCAGGAGGAGATGAGAAGATTTGTATATAGTGTCCTATCTGCAGGCAGGATGTTATAGAGCAGGAGGAGCTGAGCAGATTGTACATAGTGTCCCATCTGCAGACAGCATGTTGTAGAGCAGGAGGAGCAAACATCCAGTTTTGTAGTGATAGAATTCCATATAGATCCTGACACATCCACCATGACTAGAACTGATGTCAAACTGAATCTTTTCCCAGAAGAAGTCTAAAAGTTTATCTTAAAATGTGGAAAACTTTTTAAACATTATCTAGTGTAGTGTAAGACTGTGGGGTCTTCACGCCTCCTGTGCCAGAGAAAAAATGCAGCAAAAGTTTGGCAACAATTGGAGGTAGTTCTTCGCACTGCTGTGCTCTGAGCTCAGTGCACGGCCACTTCACAGCTCCTTCCCCTGCTGTGAGTAAGGAAAAGCTGTAACAGTCACTCGGCTTAGAGCATGTGGCTGTGGTGGATCCATGCAGTGCAGAGCACAACAGTGTGAGGACACGCCCCCAGTGCACTTGTAGCAGCTGCAATCCTGGAAGATAGTTCTGCTGCTACTAACTATATACACATCCTTTAATACATAACACTAACTATCTAGGACTTCTATGAACGTTGATTTTTTTTTTTTTTTTTTACATATTTAGATATTTTGTTCTTTTTGTCTTATAGCCTGGAGAATGTAAAATTGGTATCATGCCAGGACATATCCACAAGAAGGGGCGGATCGGTGAGTGCATGTGATGCACAATCTAATGTCCTGATGTCATGTTATTCACAGAAAAACTGATACGTTCAGTAAACGTTTTTTTTTTTCCTTGAAGAGCAGCGCCATAAAAATAAAAGTGGTGATGTAAGAGCATTACACCTTAATGTCATGTGATGTGCTAATACGTTGCTGTGCCCTTCAAGGGACACTCCAGTCACAGCTGATTTGTGCAGGGCCTGGAGCGAGGAGCAGGACTCCAGTTTCGGGAAATCCCATGAGAAGAGAGTATTGTATTCAGTACAGCAAAGAGATGGATTGTACAAGACTCCTGAACCTCTCCTCCCAATATTAGGCCTCATTCACACGGCTGTCGGGGGACATATATAACGTATATACGTCCCCCATAGGCCGGCAATGGGCGCCATATATCTCTATATCTCTAGAGCTCATCCCCCTCCTCTCCCCGGCGCTACAGCATGGCGGGCATACCGCCGTGCACTGGAGAGGAGGAGGTGACCCCTTCATAGGAAACAGCGGGGTACGGCCGCACACTCGGGAAAAGATGGAGCATGTTCGATCTTTGCCCGGTGTACGACTCGGAACGTACTATAGCCAGGCGGCCATTGCCGTCTATGGGGACGTATATATGCGGGCTACATTCACTGCAGGAGGACATATGCCTGGAGCTGCCACTAAGCATGCTGGGAATCTGTCGTATGCCGACTCCTGAGAAGCTTACAATAAAGAGAGAGTTGTACTGTCTCTTATCGGAAATCATTCCTACCCACTGCCTTCGGGCTGTTCAACAAACCTGCCCTCCCCCCCCCCCCCCCCCCCCTTAACCAATCCCTGCAGGTCCCATGCACAGGCTGAATTTTCATTAAATTCATAATTTTCATAATTTCAGAAACTTTTTCAATCCAAAAAGTTGCCATTGTCATGTGACTTCCCGTATAATAAGGTGGTCACATTTTTGTGCCTCTCTTCCTATAGCAGGGATATTACCCCTAGTATTCCCGGGAGAGCTCCCCCTGCTGGCTGGGAGGAATCCTTGCCCCCTGTTACCTGCCTGCAGGGGCTGAAGGGCAGGTAGAAATACCTGGATGATTGTCTATCCTCACTCTGTATTCTGTGTCTCCTCGAAACAAACCAACCCAGATAACACAAAAATGTCCCATGAAAATAAAATCCGAGGCTATTAAAATTCATGGCGTTGCCGGTGATATAAATAGCCGCTCCCCGCGTGTGAATAGACTGATGTTACCGTGTTAATAAAGCGCCGCCCGTCTCTCGTGTGTTGTTTCTCCCCGCAATCACCAGGATGGGGGGATATAAAGTGAGCGGCCGGGAAGAGCCCTCCACGAAATCAGTTTTGTTCTCGGAGCCGGTAATTAGATTTCAGGCTGAGGGTTTTTTTTTTATTTTTTCTTTAATATTTTACTTTTTAACCCCCCCCTACGGGGTTTTCTACCTATGTGAGAGTTATGCATAGACGTGCGGAGAAGACGACTATTAGTATTCTGCTCGTCTCCGCGCCCGGGATCAGACCCATAAACTGAAAATTGAAAAAATCAAATCGGAATGCAATTACATTTTGTGGATATATATATTTTTTTGTGCGCTCATAAAGTGCAGGTTTAACGGCAAAGTCGCTGCTTCCCTCCATTTTGGAGCATTGTAAAAGGTGCAGCGTGACTACTACCTCTGTGCTCTGCTGCACCACAGCTCCCAGCATGCCCCTCCGCTTCACTAACCTGTCGTCAGACCCTCGGACCACAGACTTTCTACCAAAAACACTGCACTACATAGAACATCGACTGTGCTTGGTCATGAATGGAGACTGAGTTGTCATATGGATGTGGGGTTACCAGGGCCCCTCCGTGCTGTAGCTTCACAGGCTGTTACATCACACAGGAGCACTCCCCCTTACACTGTGAGATTACATAAGGCAGAAGGAGGTAAAAAGTGTTAATGCGGGTGGGGAAGACAGTGTAACAGCCTCTGGTAACACCCCCCCCCCCACAGAGCCCTTCCAGCTCATTAGCATAATTTTCTAAGTTGATTTTCGAATTAAGGAGGCCAGGGATGACCAAGATTACCGCAGTCATGGTGCAGCAACAGTTGTCACATTCATTTTGCATTCTACATGTCACTACCCAGCAAATTTTAGCTACGATTAAGTAGTTCTATAGATGGGGAAGGCTGAAGACTGATGTCTTACAGGGAACCGATCACCAGCTTTTACCCCATGGAACTGCAGGTCAGGCATAAAATATCATTTCTATTCTCACTTGTATGAGAAATATCACCTGTTTACCTACTGTATTTTTCGGACTATAAGGCGCACCATCAATAAATGCCTGCTAAAACATCTTGGATCATATATAAGGCGCACCTGATTATAAGGATGAATGACCAGCAGGTGGCAGACCTGTGCACAGCTCAAGGCAGCTGTTTTCTGTAAGTACGGTTCATATATAAGGCGCACTGGATTATGAGGCGCACCTTTGATTTCTGAGAAAATCAAAGGATTTTGTTTGTGCGCCTTGTAGTCCGAAAAATACGGTATATTTAAAAAGAAATATTCTCTGAAGGCATGCGACACCGAGTGGAGAAGAGTCATATTAACCTGAGATGGGTCAAGTTTTGAGACTGAATGGCGAGTGTCAAATCAGATCCTCTTCCCATTATCGGTTGTATAGCACCTAGAAACATGCTGCTAGTGTCATTTCAAAGATAAGCGTCTCATCTTTCAGGGCTTGTGGTTCATTAAATCCCTGCATCTCTGGTAGGTCAAAGTTTTAGTTTGAAATGTGAGCTGCAGATAAAGATCCAGTTCCCGCCTATTTATTTAACTGCTGCCCCAGTTCTCTATGGATTACAGAACCACAAGGCTGATTCTGGGAGAGGAGGTTCTTTTATATAACACCTAAACAAGTGAAGGTTGGGGCGTTTGAAGTGACGCTCCCCCTGCAACCTCAAAATTCATCTTGGGTAAAATCTGACTCTTCTCTGCTTATTTGCATATGACGAGGAGATCTTATATGAAGGTAAACGGGTGACATTTCACATTAAAAGAAGGGAATTGTAGAAAGGACATTTTTTTTTCCCCTACCTGAAGGGGGCTGCTAGTTTAGTGGCGGAAAATCTGCTGACAGGTTCCCTTTTTTAAAGTTGAAGAAATTTGCTCATTTTATATTTTGAAATTTGCGAATTTTTAAATAATAAAGTTAGCATTATGTAAACTTATGATCACTCATAGTTTAGGTATGTTTGCTTGCACGTTGTAGTTTGCTCCCGGCTCCACTAGGTGGGGCTAAAGAACCTCCTCTAAAATTCTATAAAAAAAATTTTTTTTTTCCCCCTGTAATATCACATAACTACGGCCATAAGTGTATTTCTGCAAATAGAAGCGGACTGTAGATGGGTGAGGATCGTGTTATTGTACTGCAGCATTTCTCTCCTCCTTTCAGTTCTGTAATTAGCTGTAATGCTTTCTGTACAAAGTGCTGCAAATTATACATTACATTATGTAACGGGGGAGACTATGCCCGGCCAATGTACAGCACAGGTGGCGGAGCCGGCTACTGTAGGCCCATGTACAGCACAGGTGGCGGAGCCGGCTACTGTAGGCCCATGTACAGCACAGGTGGCAGAGCCGGCTACTGTAAGCCCATGTACAGCACAGGTGGCGGAGACGGCTACTGTAAGCCAATGTACAGCACAGGTGGCGGAGCCGGCTATTGTAGGCCCATGTACAGCACAGGTGGCGGAGACGGCTACTGTAAGCCAATGTACAGCACAGGTGGCGGAGCCGGCTACTGTAGGCCCATGTACAGCACAGGTGGCGGAGCCGGCTACTGTAAGCCAATGTACAGCACAGGTGGTGGAGCCGGCTACTGTAGGCCCGTGTACAGCACTGGTGGCGGAGCCGGCTATTGTAGGCCCGTGTACAGCACTGGTGGCGGAGCCGGCTACTGTAAGCCAATGTACAGCACTGGTGGCGGAGCCGGCTACTGTAAGCCAATGTACAGCACTGGTGGCGGAGCCGGCTACTGTAGGCCCGTGTACAGCACAGGTGGCGGAGCCGGCTACTGTAGGCCCATGCAACGTAGATGCCTTAAAGTTCCGGCGCTGTCCTCATCTCTATATTGTGGCTGTGATGAAATGAACATGAATCTTACGTCCTGTGCTCTCCTCCTGCAGGTATCGTATCCAGATCTGGGACCCTGACGTATGAAGCTGTGCACCAGACGACGCAGGTTGGATTGGGGCAGTCTCTCTGTGTCGGTAGGTCACTCAAACTTTTGGAACATTGCTGTTGTCAGTCACTGTCCTTGGGGAGGGCTACTTACCATAATAGAATGGTACTTACCTCTCCCCCTGTCACAGTGATATCATCCCATCTGGTCCCCACTGCACTTTTTGGATGAAAGGTCTTTTACCATTCACCTCCAGCTACTGATTGGCTGACAGCGTTGGGTGACTCCCAGCATGTGTAGGTAATGGAGGTTAATGGAGTCTGGAGCCCCTTAGGCTCCTTTGCATACAGTATTTCATTCTGGTGGCGTAGATTGTGTGCGGCAACTGTACAGTAAAGTCTGTGCGTTATTAGAGGCATTTGTAAGCAAGTAAAACTACCTGCGAAAGCGTCTGTGTCACTTGTACAGGCATTGGAAATAGCCGAGCACAGCGCTCAGGAATCTCGGACTACTCTCATAGACGGTCACATGCGCGGATAGATCACCAGTCTCTGGATTACTGTGGGTCCCAGTCCTGTAATGGGTCCCAACAGTTGGATGTCCACATCAGATTGCCCTTTACATAGGGGGTAACTGCTAAATACTTGATACAACCCCTTGGTCTTCTCCCCAGTGTGTGGCGCTGCCCCTGTCTCTCGGGTGACTGGCAGTAACCCCTTGTAGTCTGTAGTGAAGGCGTCCGGCGCTCTGGTTATGATCCCGTCAGTCTCTTTCCTCTTATTTACTGCTCTTTAGCAAATTTACCTGCTGCTCCTTTCCCAATTAAAAGGAAATGTGCGGCTCGTGTAATAATCTTGCTCCCTGTTACCGGCATGTGAATGGCGCAGGAACACATCGCCAGCCAGGTGTGTGTGTGTGTGTGTGTGGGGGGGGGGGGTCGTTATAGATTTTCTTTCAAAAGTTGGATAATTGGATGTTCCTTTGTTTTTGTTGTGTGTGCGGGAGGTGAAATTTCTCACTGAATTGTTTAGAGGTTGAGGTGAGATTATTGGACGTCTCCCCCGTCTGCTGACACGCACATAGATGTAATTGTAAGAATATTGAGGAGTCCTGCTTTACCTTCTTGGTTCAATATATCCTAAATTGTGTGGCCGGATGTGAACAACTTTTTGACAACCTGATTTCTTGATGTTCTGCCATGAGATGTTCATCCTATATGTGTCTCCGGGGCCACCAGTCATGTATAGTGCGCTATTATATCTCGGGGGCGTGGCTCACCTTATGTAGAACAGGTTAATTGCGGATGAACTGCCTTGAAAATACTGTCTCAGATGAAGGGCGCTCTTGTTTCTGCCTGTTCCCACCTTCTTTTCTTCCTCCCACCTTTCTTTTCTTCGAGGCCTCTTTTGCTTTTTCTCCTTTATTGGCTTGTCATTTTCTTTCTACTCTTCCCTTTCAGGGCAAATACAACTCCTCTTTTTCCCCTTCTTTCTCCTTTCTTCAATTTTTTGTGCCCCTTCTCCCCTTTGTCCAATGGTGACTCCTCCTCCTTTGCCCCCTCTGCTGTGACTTCCATGGTGACTCCTCCTCCTGTGTCCCTACTCCCCTTTGTCCAATGGTGACTCCTCCTCCTGTGCCCCTTCTCTTCTTTTCTTCGCTGGTAACTCCTCTTGTTTTGCCCCCTCCCCTGTGACTTCTATGGTGACTCCTCCTCCCATGCCCCTTCTCTCCTGTGACTTCTATGGTGACTCCTCTTGTGCTCCTTTTCTTGTGACTTCCATGGTGACTCCTTTTCCTGTGCCCCTTCTCCTCCTTGTCCAATGGTGACTCCTCCTCCTTTGCCCCTTCTCTTCTTTCTTCGCTGGTAACTCCGTTTGTTTTGCCCCTTCTCTCCTGTGACTTCCATGGTGACTCCTCCTCCTGTACCCCTTCTCCCCTTTGTCCAATGGTGACTCCTCCTCCTTTTCCCGTTCTCTTCTTTCTTCGCTGGTAACTCCTCTTGTTTTTCCCCCTCCCCTGTGACCTCTATGGTGACTCCTCCTCCAATTCCCCTTCTCCCCTGTGACTTCTATGGTGACTCCTCCTCCTTTCCCTGCACTACTCTCTGTACTGGTAATGTATATTATTTCTTACATATTTTCAGGGATATACAGAATAAAGTTATCGTAATCTCTTAATACTCTTTTTGTTTTTTTTAAGGTATTGGAGGAGACCCATTTAACGGAACAAACTTTATCGACTGCCTCGAGGTCTTCCTAAAAGACCCCAAGACGGAAGGTATCATTCTGATTGGTGAAATTGGTGGAAGTGCTGAGGAAAATGCTGCTGAGTACCTGAAGGAACACAATACAGTAAGTCGCAAAGTGCATTCCTGAGAACAAGAGGATCACAGAATCCTATTTGTATCCCACTTACTATATGTGTCACCTTGGTAACAGACTACAAACAAGCTCTTTGTGGTCAAATGGTGGGGAAAAAATAAATAAAAATCATTGACATGTCAAGTATCACCGTGTCCCAGAAGTCCCAATCTATCAACATATAAAAACGGTTATTCCCAGTGGTGAACCCGTAACAGAAAATGGAGCCCAAAAGTCCAAAACGCATTTTTGCAAATCAATAAAAAATTTAAAGAGGACCTGTCACCCCGACTAAACTCTCTAGGAACTGCCCCAGTAATAGAAGGGTTAAACTGCTAGATTTATCACAATATATGGACAAAGCTAGGAAACGCTGCACTGCCCTCCAAACGCCAGACCAAGCTTATAGTGGTAGTGGTCCAGCATATTCATGAGGGGGTAGTCCGAGAAGGTTGAGACTGCCGCATGAGGCCTGGCAGTGACCGCCCGCCTATGGTGTTGGGAAGATATATTCATGAGGGGACGGTCCGAGGAGCTCCCCTCTCCTCTGCTTCTCCCCCAGACCGTCCCCTCATGAATATATCGAACCGCTGTAAGCTCGGTCCAGCGTTTTTGAGGACTATGGTAGTGCAGTATTGGCTAGCTTTATCAGTATGTAGCTCCTACAGGGTCCAATGAGGGGACAGGTCCTCATTAAATAAAATGCGATCAAAAGGTCATAAAGTCCTACAAATGTATCAATGTAACTGTCATAATGTCCTGCAAAAAAATTACCCCTTACTCAACCCCATAGTCCAAAGTATGAAGAATTATTAGCATCAAAAAAGGGCAAAATTATTTTCTTTCTTTTTTTTTTTTTTTTTTTGTACAAAATGTTCTAATTTTTTAAAACCTAAGAAAACTTGTAAAAAATTGGTATCCCCGTCACTAGGAAGTATATGGCTCTTTTCACAAAAAAACCAAGCCCTTTTAAAGCTCCCAATACTGTAAAATAAAAAAGTGTTATGCATTTGCAAAAAAAAAAAAAAAAAAGACCAAAGAAAATGGAAACTCAAAGAAAAAAATTGATGGGATGGGGGTTGGAGAATTTTCATCAATTTTCTCTCCGATTTAATCCACAATAAATCAATTGGCGTTTAGAATATCTACCAAACCCTGCAAAAAAACAAAAAATAAGCCCTCGTCCACCTATAAAAACTTTAAAAGTAAAAAAAAAACACTTCTGGCGCGGAAGAAACCAAACTTCCTGTTGGACCATTGATCGTCCTGTGATTTAGGACCCAGGAGCCGCCGTTGTATTTACCGCTAATGAAGAAATAATTGGGAGTTTTCCTAATTCAGTTTTTCCTCCTACAACTTGAGGAGCGTTCCCGTCTCTCGCCTATCGGGTTTCTTGATGTTTTTGTATCTAATGTCATTTTTTTTTTCCCTCTTATTTGCGGTTAATTTGTTTTTCTCTAAACACGGGAAGTGCGAAAATTTAACCCCGGTAACTTTTTATAATGACTATGGAATTAGAGCCGCAGCAGCGGCCGCCGCTCCAGATTGACACATTAAGTTATGTTCTCCGGGTCACAGCGGGGGAGGGGGCCGCGGCATCGGCTCTGAGGCTTCTTTTTGGAGAGGGGGGGTGGATTAAAAGATACAACGTTGTCTTTGATTAGGAATGTAGCGGCGGCTCATCCATCACTCCGCAGACTGCGTTGCGCTCTCTCACACGGGCCTGACATCTGCTCGTCTCTGTCCTGAGGTAGCTTCTTCCTTCCATGAGGCCGCGTCGTGCGAGAACAAACACTGCCGCGCGCCCAAGGCAATCGCTGTACCACAATTACGACGCCTTATTCTGCATTGATCGCCCGCTTCATAGGGAGGGGGAGACTTCTGTGTTTCCGGCTTTTTATTTTGTCTTCTCTATTAAAGAAACACTAACCCGGAATGATTGTACATCTGGGCTGTGATGCAAGGAGAAGAGAATAGTCATATTTTACCTGCTTGAGATGAGTCAAGTTCAGAGGATAGGGGTTGGATAGTCAGTTCAGATATTCTGTAGTATCTAGTGACCTAAAAATCTCATCTTGTAGATTGCATCAGACTTGTGGTTCTGTGTCAGCTCCAGAACCAGAGTGTAACTGCTAGAACCAGACAGTTAAAGACCTAGTTGGAAATGTGCACATATAACTGCCTGTATCTCAGGTTCTGTAGCTCATGAGCCCGATGTCCTCTAAAAGATGGGATTCTTATCTTTAATATGACACCAATACCAAGTTTCTAGATGCTATAAAAGCCGCTTATGAAACATGGGTGAGATTTTACATAAAGTTCTAGAAAGGACATTTTATACCCTACATGTGGGTGGCCTGGTAGATTTGGTGGCCTCCCCTCCCTAGAGTAGGTCTAGGGCTACTCGCTGCTTTTGGTTTTGTGGCACCTTGACATTTGTTATTCAGAATTGATTGGTGTCAAAATCAGAACTACATCATCCATGGATCATTAAGGTCTGACCTGCCGCGGATGGAGTGTCCTCCTTAATTCACTGTCCATCTCAAAAAATTTGCAAGAGTGGACCAATCCCGATTGTACACAGGAGCTTCATAAACAGGGAGGAGCTTGGGACTCCCAAGCTCTTTCAGTCTCCCAGTATTCGGACCAGTCCAGTACATACCCCCCTACCCTGTGGATGTGATTGTCTTTAGTAGTAGAGAACATCTGATCCGGTAGGTCTCAACCTTCCTAATCCTAAAATTACTATTCTTGCTACTTCATAACTGTGTAATTTTGCTTGTGTTATGAATAGTAATCATAGTCACGGCGCCTCCTCCACAGTAGTCAACCATCACAGCGCACGTCCCACGGTAGCCAGCTGTAAAAAGTACTTACCTGTCCGCACTCCCCCATGAACGTGTGAGATTGGGAAGGCTACGGCTGGGGCGAGCATACATTCGTGTGCAAGGGGCCTTAGCCTCTCCGCTCTTCTGTGTAAGGACGCTGACAGCGCCAATGCCCTGCCGAGATCTGGCAGAAAGCCCTGCCGCTTTCAAGTGTACGCACACCTATAAGCCACACACACATTTCATTATTCGATTACAAGAGGGGAATGGACAGGAAACGAGCCAAGACAGATGGGTGAGTGGTGTCTTGGTCCCTCACACCCAATTACACTCACAGTTTGAGAACCTCTGGTCTAATGTGTTTGTTTTGTATTCTGTGTATGTGCAGGGCACCCCCTAGTGGTGGCTCTGCAACAGTTATTTTTTCCTATTACATAATTTACTTCTGTCTAGGACCTCAGTTGTTGCCATCCCCTGGGACAAAGAAGAAGTATCAGACGTAAAGATCTCGCCATATCTTTTGCCCGTTGATATTTTTGTAACTCTTTCCTTTTGTCTCTTACAGGGCTCCAACGCTAAGCCTGTGGTGTCTTTTATTGCCGGCCTGACCGCCCCCCCTGGCAGGAGGATGGGACACGCCGGAGCCATCATCGCTGGGGGGAAGGGAGGAGCCAAAGAGAAGATTGCTGCCTTGCAGAGAGCCGGCGTGGTTGTCAGTATGTCTCCGGCCCAGCTCGGCAGCACCATGCACAAGGTAACGGCACATGAGTCCCTTCCCCCGCTCTCCGCATCGCCCCGCTGAGCCATTCTGTGTAATTTGCGGATGATTGTTAGATCGGTGCCCGCATCGCTCCCCTCAGTTCTTAATTATCAGCAGCTCTTCTGGCTGACGTGCAGGACTCTGGTTTTTATTTTAGTTCCCCCCCCCCCTCTCTTCCTTAACCCGCAGGCTCTTTAAGAGCCGTCGGAGCAGTCAGCCGTGCGGCGCGTCCCCTTATCTGAGGAGAACGCCATTCAGCGCGAGCCAGACGTAATTGTTTAGAATTAAAATTGCATTTGGCACCGTAGCAAACAAATGGCGAAAAGGGAGGGAAAAAAAACCCCTGTATATTACAGCACAGCTGTCCGGAAATGGCGGCACAGCCCCGCTTCTCCGGAGACATTCATCCTGCCATGTTGGAGGTATTTCAAAGCTGAAAACGGCTTCGGTTTTTCTTTTTAATAACGTGTAATTGTCATATTCATCCAGAATGTGTTCTCTAGGCGATCGTCTGCCTTGTTATCTGTATGCGGCACAATATTTCTGTGCGAGGGCTTTTTTTCTTTTATCTTCTCTTTAAAATAGTAACATACCAGGTACTTCACGTACAAAAACAAGTGGCTTACACCATACTTTTTACATCTTCCTTTTTTAATAACTCCTTCCTGCAACCCTCCCTTTTAAGCCCCCCCCCCCCCCCCCCCAGATTAAAAATAAATAATAATAATAATAAAATCTCCCCAGCAGCTTTCCTCCTCCTGTCTTCTCTACCAGGGCTGTTTATGGCTCTGAAGCCAGCAGTCATAACATGAGATCATCATCTCCCCTGCTGGCGTCACAGTCTTATGCCGCTGCCTCCAAGAAGAGAACCACAACCCCTTCCCTCTCACAGCACACAGCTCAGGGTGATATACATAAATGCTGCTGTCTTCCTCAGCCATGTCCCCTTCCATCTCACAGCACACAGCTCAGGGTGATATACATAAATGCCGCTGTCTTCCTCAGCCATGTCCCCTTCCCTCTCACAGCACACAGCTCACGGTGATATACATAAATGCTGCTGTGTCTTCCTTAGCCATGTCCCCTTTCCTCTCACAGCACACAGCTCAGGACCATATACATAAATGCCGCTGTCTTCCTCAGCCATGTCCCCTTCCATCTCACAGCACACAGCTCAGGATGATATACATAAATGACGCTGTCTTCCTCAGCCATGTCCCCTTCCCTCTCACAGCTCAGGGTGATGTACATAAATGCCGCTGTCTTCCTCAGCCATGTCCCCTTCCCTCTCAGAGCACACAGCTCAGGGTGATATACATAAATGCTGCTGTCTTCCTCGGACATGTCCCCTTCCCTCTCACAGCACACAGCTCAGGGTGATATATATAAATGCCGCTGTCTTCCTTAGCCATGTCCCCTTCCCTCTCATAGCACACAGCTCAGGGTGATATACATAAATGCTGCTGTCTTCCTCAGCCATGTCCCCTTCCATCTCACAGCACACAGCTCAGGGTGATATACATAAATGCCCCTGTCTTCCTCAGCCATGTCCCCTTCCCTCTCACAGCACACAGCTCAGGGTGATATACATAAATGCTGCTGTCTTCCTCGGCCATGTCCCCTTCCATCTCACAGCACACAGCTCAGGGTGATATACATAAATGCCGCTGTCTTCCTCAGCCATGTCCCCTTACCTCTCACAGCACACAGCTCAGGGTGATATACATAAATGCCGCTGTCTTCCTTAGCCATGTCCCCTTCCCTCTCACAGCACACAGCTCAGGGTGATATACATAAATGCTGCTGTGTCTTCCTCAGCCATGTCCCCTTCCCTCTCACAGCACACAGCTCAGGACCATATACATAAATGCCGCTGTCTTCCTCAGCCATGTCCCCTTCCATCTCACAGCACACAGCTCATGGTGATATACATAAATGCTGCTGTCTTCCTCAGCCATGTCCCCTTCCATCTCACAGCACACAGCTCAGGGTGATATACATAAATGCCCCTGTCTTCCTTAGCCATGTCCCCTTCCCTCTCACAGCACACAGCTCAGGGTGATATACATAAATGCTGCTGTCTTCCTCGGCCATGTCCCCTTCCATCTCACAGCACACAGCTCAGGGTGATATACATAAATGCCGCTGTCTTCCTCAGCCATGTCCCCTTACCTCTCACAGCACACAGCTCATGGTGATATACATAAATGCCGCTGTCTTCCTCAGCCATGTCCCCTTCCATCTCACAGCACACAGCTCAGGGTGATATACATAAATGCCGCTGTCTTCCTCAGCCATGTCCCCTTCCATCTCACAGCACACAGCTCAGGGTGATATACATAAATGCTGCTGTCTTCCTCAACCATGTCCCCTTCCCTCTCACAGCACACAGCTCAGGGTGATATATATAAATGCCGCTGTCTTCCTCAGCCATGTCCCCTTCCATCTCACAGCACACAGCTCACGGTGATATACATAAATGCCGCTGTCTTCCTCAGCCATGTCCCCTTCCATCTCACAGCACACAGCTCAGGGTGATAAACATAAATGCTGCTGTCTTCCTCAGCCATGTCCCCTTCCATCTCACAGCACACAGCTCAGGGTGATATACATAAATGCCGCTGTCTTCCTCAGCCATGTCCCCTTCCATCTCACAGCACACAGCTCAGGGTGATATACATAAATGCTGCTGTCTTCCTCAACCATGTCCTCTTCCATCTCACAGCACACAGCTCAGGGTGATATACATAAATGCCGCTGTCTTCCTCAGCCATGTCCCCTTCCATCTCACAGCACACAGCTCAGGGTGATATACATAAATGCTGCTGTCTTCCTCAGCCATGTCCCCTTCCCTCTCACAGCACACAGCTCAGCACACGATAAATAAAGAAGAATCTCTCTGATCTCTTCCAAATTCTCTATTAAACTCTAGTTCACAAACTTCACAATCCAAACAATCAACGGCATAAATCGTCTCTCAAACCCGTGGTAAATCACACAAGAAACATTGTGATACATCTTATCTGAGCAAAGACGTGGCTCCAACACTCCTCCCTCCATCCCTCCTAATGTCATGACCCTGAAATCTCTGCTGAATTCCTTCTCGCTTGCAAGACAAACAGAAACGTGGAACTGTCGACTTGCATAGAAGCTCCATGGAGAGGGAATGGAGTCGCAGCAGCTGGGTCTTCATCCAGCATCTGAGAGGGCTATAGAGAAATGTTAGAAGCTGAAGCCTAAACATTACATAATAACCAGTATAGCATCGGCTTAGATACACACAATTGCTGGGAGCTGCCATTGTTCAGTTTATCCCACTTTGGGCAAGTTTTGTGCATTTGAGCACCTAAGGCAGAAACTGTCTGCAAGACCCTTTAAAGGGGTTTTCCCATGCAGCAAGTTAAGTCGTATCCACAGGGTAGGGCCTAATTTGCTGATCGTGGGGGTCTCAGTAGTGGGACCCCACATATCTCGTGTGGTAATCTCCTTATATTTGTTATCCATAGCCTCCTTCCTGCTAAAGTCAACTTTTACAGTTATTGTAATGAGTTGTACCAGAGCCCCTCCATGCTACAGATTCACAGGCTGTAACACTGTGAAGCAGCACTGCACCCCCCACCCTTCTGCTATGTAATATTACACCAGGCCGAAGGAGGAAAGGGAGTGCAGGGGTTTGGGAAGTTCTCCTGCTCAGTGTAACAGCCTGTGAAGCTACAGCACAGACGGGCTCTGGTAACGCCAACCTTAGCCCTTCAGACTAATTCGTGATTTTACAAGTTGATTTTTAGAAAAGCGGGAAGCCATGGATAGCAAGTAAAAGAAGATGATATTTGTCCATATAAGAGTATCCCGGCTTCACTGCACGTGCGCCATAACTGGGGTGCACAACAGCGGCTGCACTTGTAGGTGCCGGCAGCTTAGATAAAGGCAGGTATAAATTTTAATGCAACCAAGTAAAGGGCGATTTGTGACCCTAAACCATCGGTTTATAATTCTGGATTTTGCTCCTGTATGGGACATGCTCTAGTGCTATGTGCAGGGGCTCCTCCCTGCCACTAGATGGCAGCAGAGTATCGCGTATAGCAGACATGGCAGCTGACAGGCAGATTGAGAGGCAATTTGTAAGGTTTTTGTTATGGAGCGCCCTGGACGTCTCGTGTGCTAATTTAAGCGAGGTGTGATTTACCGAGGTTATAGGTGACAGCTCCGCAACTACCTGCAGATACCCCAGTGCTCCCCCCCCCCCCCCCCCGCGCTGCTCGCGTCCTTCACCTCGCCGTGCATCAGGAGCGTCCTAGAAAACTGTGATGTCTGTGCCCACATGACACAGGAAATTAGCAGGTATTAATGTGACGGCGATGTTTGCCTGGAGCCTGTTCCATGTCACTAACGTACATTATGTATCTCCCCGCAGGAATTCGAGAAGAGGAAAATGCTGTAAGGGGGGGCACCGGCACATTCTCACGTCCTCCATGTTTCTTCTTACGTCCATCGACACCAGTGTCTTTGCACAGCCTCATGTGAAGCCATAACCGTTACTATAGCCTTCTCCCTGATATCGGCCGATCTGTGTGTGTGGATCTCTCCATTAGACTGTACAGCCTTCCTAATAAATACTTCCACTTATTTTGGATCCTAAAACTTGTGATGTCTTCATTTCAACTATGTAGAGGGAAACTAAGCGCCACTCGCAGAACTCCTCAGAAGTAAGATGTGCCAGTGTATCGCTTACTAGGGTTATTGTCTGTTTGTCTTAGCTTCTCTCTCTGTCTCAGAGCCCATATTAATGCCCTGTGGCAAAATGGAAGCTGAGCTGTGATTGGTTGCTAACAGCCGCAGCATACAATGTATATGGTGGATAATAAGTGGATTTTGGAAAGCATTGGGTGAAAATTTCAATTCAAAACAGAGTTTATGACGTTCCCCCAGTCCCAGAGAGCGGATGTGCAAAATATGGTGATTTTAAACGTGGCTGTGCGGATTCCTTTATAACACGTACATGCACGCACGCACACACACACACGCGCACACACGCACACACACACGCATACACGCATACACGCACACACACACACGCATACACACACGCATACACACACGCATACACACACACACACACATAGATTCCCATCTTCACCAGCAAAAAAAAACCTTCTGTAGTAGAGAAGTTGCCAGAACTCCACACTGTTCCTCTGACATCACTTCCTGCTGTACAGCTATTGGCTGAAGAAGTAGCCCACAAACGTCCTGTGTCCATGTTGTGCACATTATACTGTAAATGAGGGCATGATATCCAAATATCAAAGCCTCAGCTATAACTTGTACTGAAAGGGATAGGGTATGTGGGGGACATTTATACGGCAGCTATCGAAGCTTGGTAGGACCTGGCATAGAAATATACGCCACGCTCTGTGTGTGACTGGTCCAATCAGATTAGGAGCCTCCCCATTCATGTAAAGGGGGCACCATTAGCCTCTATGGGGCTGTAAGTATCTTTGGTGGGATCCTTTAGGTCCTAAATAGCTTGGATGTTACCCTAGAATTTAGTGAGGTGGTGGCCCATGTGCCGCCCATCTGTGAGGACTTGGCGCAGATAAGACCATTTATCTATCAAGGTGAAAGGGGTCTAAAAAAAAAATAATGGAGCTTGCACATGCTGATTCTTAGGCATAAAACACAGTGAAGAGATCTAACAATAGGTTATCGGATAACAATATAATCTGGTGGGGCCCGACTGCTGGGACCCCCTATTGTTCACCAGAACCAACGTCCTGTAAAGTAACAGGTCCTGTCGCTGCATTCAAAACCATAGGAGCAGTGGCCAGTGAGTTTCGGAGATAAATGAGCGCTGTGCTGTGCAATTTCTAGCACTTCTATGGTAGGGGAGATCAGATGGGGTTTCAGCAGTCGGACCCCCAGAAATCTTTTTTTGTTTTTGTATGCTGTGGATAGCACCTAGCAGGAATACGGTGTTGTATGGACTCCATGATGGACAATATGGACAATCTAGTCCTCTGGAGCAGTGCTCTCCAATCGGAGTGAGTGCCGCCCTTGTTCTTCTATTATGACTGCCCTTACCCTGAACTAAACTCCAACCCTTATTGTTCCCAAAAAGTATAATTGCACCCCCATCCCAGCCTCGTTATACTCGCCCCTCCCGTTTCCCCCTCCTCTCTGCCACGTCTGTGTCTATGAAGCCAGTAGGTGGGATGTGATGACATCATCACGCCTGCCGGCTGCAGAGCTGCAGGAGAAGAGAGGGGGAGGCTCCCGGGGAATCGTGAGGAGCAGATTATTATTTTCTTTCTTTGCTTGTTAGAGACCCGGTCTAAACCAAAAGTTGCAATGTTTGCACAAAAAAAACGTTTCTCCCCAGAGTTATACAAAAAATCTATCATCACTATTACAAAACATCAAACAGTAGCCCAACCCAAGGTAAGTTCTCCGTCATTGCCTGCTGCATCCATACAAATACTTACCTATTCTCCTCTTCACCTTAATCCCAACGATGGTCTTCTTCAAGCTGGACACGCTGGGATGGCCTGAAAAAAAGGTAAAAGCAGCCTGGAGCGCGATTTTCACACTTCTAGCTGTTTAATCTTTCTCAATTTTCGTGTAATTTGCTGGTGCAGCAGCGGGCAGTGTGTCTTTCTATGCCTATTAGGAGTGACTGCCTGTCCTATATGACTGACTGTCCTATACAATGGCCCCCCACATCATCACACCAGCAGGGGGCAGTGCGTCCTCTTATCACTGCTAGGGGTGATCACTGTCCTATGGCCTGGCTCCTCACATCACCCCACCAGCAGGGGGCAGTGTGTCCTATCAATACTAGAAGTGACTGTTGTATGCCATGACCCCCAAAACATCACACCAGCATTGGACAGTGTCACCTATCACTATTAGGGGTGACTGTCTCATCCCATGATCCCCACAACATCACACCAGCAGGGGGCAGTGTGTCCTCTTAACACTACTTGGGGTGATTGTCCTATACCATGGCCCCCACATCATCACACCTTCAGGGGGCAGTGTGTCCTCCTATCACTACTAGGGGTGACTGTCCTATACCATGGTCCCCACATCATCACACCAGCAGGGGGCAGTGTGCCCTCCTATCACTGCTAGGGGTGACTGTCCTATACCATGGTCCCCACATCATCACACCAGCAGGGGGCAGTGTGTCCTCCTATCACTACTAGGGGTGACTGTCCTATACCATGGCCCCACATCATCACACCAGCAGGGGGCAGTGTGTCCTCCTATCACATCTAGGAGTGACTGTCCTATACCATGGCCCCACATCATCACACCAGCAGGGGGGCAGTGTGTCCTCCTATCACATCTAGGAGTGACTGTCCTATACCATGGCCCCACATCATCACACCAGCAGGGGGCAGTGTGTCCTCCTATCACATCTAGGAGTGACTGTCCTATACCAGGGCCCCCACATCACACCAGCAGGGGGCAGTGTGTCCTCCTATCACTGCTAGGGGTGACTGTCCTATGCCATGGCCCCCACATCATCACACCAGCAGGGGGCAGTGTGTCCTCCTATCACTACTAGGGGTGACTGTCCTATGCCATGGCCCCCACATCACACCAGCAGGGGGCAGTGTGTCCTCCTATCACTACTAGGGGTGACTGTCCTATGCCATGGCCCCACATCATCACACCAGCAGGGGACAGTGTGTCCTCCTATCACTGCTAGGGGTGACTGTCCTATGCCATGGCCCCCACATCATCACACCAGCAGGGGGCAGTGTGTCCTCCTATCACTACTAGGGGTGACTGTCCTATAAAATGGCCCCACATCATCACACCTTCAGGGGGCAGTGTGTCCTCCTATCACATCTAGGAGTGACTGTCCTATACCATGGCCCCACATCATCACACCAGCAGGGGGCAGTGTCCTCCTATCACTACTAGGGGTGACTGTCCTATACCATGGCCCCACATCATCACACCAGCAGGGGGCAGTGTGTCCTCCTATCACATCTAGGAGTGACTGTCCTATACCAGGGCCCCCACATCATCACACCAGCAGGGGGCAGTGTGTCCTCCTATCACTGCTAGGGGTGACTGTCCTATACCATGGCCCCACATCATCACACCAGCAGGGGACAGTGTGTCCTCCTATCACTACTAGGGGTGACTGTCCTATACCATGGCCCCCACATCATCACACCAGCAGGGGGCAGTGTGTCCTCCTATCACTACTAGGGGTGACTGTTCTATGCCATGGCCCCCACATCATCACACCAGCAGGGGGCAGTGTGTCCTCCTATCACTGCTAGGGGTGACTGTCCTATACCATGGCCCCACATCATCACACCAGCAGGGGGCAGTGTGTCCTCCTATCACTACTAGGAGTGACTGTCCTATACCAGGGCCCCCACATCATCACACCAGCAGGGGGCAGTGTGTTCTCCTATCACTACTAGGGGTGACTGTCCTATACCAGGGCCCCCACATCATCACACCAGCAGGGGGCAGTGTGTCCTCCTATCACTGCTAGGGGTGACTGTCCTATACCATGGCCCCACATCATCACACCAGCAGGGGGCAGTGTGTCCTCCTATCACTACTAGGAGTGACTGTCCTATACCAGGGCCCCCACATCATCACACCAGCAGGGGGCAGTGTGTTCTCCTATCACTACTAGGGGTGACTGTCCTATACCATGGCTCCCACATCATCACACCAGCAGTGGGCATTGTGTCCTCCTATCACTAATAGGAGTGACTGTCCTATACCAGGGCCCCCACATCATCACACCAGCAGGGGGCAGTGTGTTCTCCTATCACTACTAGGGGTGACTGTCCTATACCATGGCTCCCACATCATCACACCAGCAGTGGGCATTGTGTCCTCCTATCACTAATAGGAGTGACTGTCCTATACCAGGGCCCCCACATCATCACACCAGCAGGGGGCAGTGTGTTCTCCTTTCCTTACTAGGGGTGACTGTCCTATGTCATAGCCCCCACATCATCACACCAGCAGGGGGCAGTGTGTCCTCCTATCACTACTATGGTTGAACCCAAATGCTGCCCTAGAGTCAGCTCTATCTAATATCATAGTAATAAAGTCACCTACAGCAGGACACCAAAAAATAAAAGTGCAGCCGGTTTTATTACTAGATTCCCTCCCATTTTTCCCTGCCCGGCTCTTTGCGGAAGGATTTACAGCCCGGCATCAGGAGAGATTAGACTGATGTATAATACGGGGCGTCCATCACCTGTATGAGTTATAGGAGCGCATCACATCCCGCTGTCAGCTAAGTAGATATGCTAATGTGTTTGGTGCGCCGTATCTCATCCGAGTCAGCACAATGTGCAGCTGCCGAGCCCGTAGGGACTGTCTGCCACTCGGAATATCTCGAACTTATTAGCGGATCTCACAAAGCTGCAGCTGCATGTAATATTCTTATTAAGTGGCGAGAACCCAGTTACTTAATATGAGAAATTCTACGGGAGGAAAAAAAAAATCACAAAATGTCAAGAAGCGTCTAATCGTTAAGCCGCGTTAATGATTCCAAATGTTTTTTGACAATAAAATAACAGACGTGAGGATATTCGCCAAAACCCCTCCCGAGGACACAATGAGGCAACGCAGAAGACGCGTCCAGGTAGCGGCAGCTAATCCCTGGGTCATGTCCGCTTAGTAATATCGCTCCTGGTGGAAGCGGCGCTGATAGACGCAAAAATATGCATATAATTCGCAGCACGTTCTCCAGTATAAACGCACCGCGGGGCAGGGGATCACCGGGCACCTGCTCCATGTTCATTTTTGACTGTAAAGTTATTTTTCTAAAAAAAAAAAAAAATAGTCCCATTTTGCTAATAAAAGAACTTGTCGAAAAACCGTCTAATGTAACGGATTTCCCGTAGCCGCAGAAAGTCCGCAGCAGACGAGGATTCTGCAAGTGGCAATACACTTAACATTATGTCAACATTACGTTTGTGAACACTAAATGTTAACAGCAATGTAATTCGGCAAATCTCCTCTCCTCAGTTGTTGTATTCTGTTTCAAAACCCAATATTAATATCATGAGGGATATGGGGAGAAAACAAGGGATCAGGCAAAAGCTGTGTTGAGCTGTCTTGTACTTCTGCTGGATTTCTACTTTGTAATCATTTTACGCTGCTTTTTGTATTATCAGAAATAAACTGCCTTTTTTGGTAGAAGGAAGAGAGAGGTGCTTTTTTTTACTATTAATAAAAGTTCAATGAGACTACTGGCTACTGGAAACTGGCACTGTGACTACTGGCTGCCGGAAGCAAGCACTGTGACTGCTGGCTACTGAAAGAAGGCACTATGACTAATGGCTACTAAATAAGGCACTGTGACTACTGGCTACTGGAAGCAAATGCTGTGACTTCTGGGTACTGGAAGCACGAGCTGTGACTAATGGCTACTGAATAAGGCACTGTGACTACAAGCTACTCGAAGCACATGCTGTGACTACTGGCTACTCGAAGCACATGCTGTGACTACTGGGAACTGGGAGCAGGCGCTGTGACTACTGGGAACTGGAAGCAGGGGCTGTGACTACTGGGTACTGGAAGCAGGGGCTGTGACTACTGGGTACTGGAAGCAGGCACTGTGACTACTGGCTACTGGAGGAAGGCGCTATGACTACTGGCTACAGGAAGCAGGTGCTGTGACTACTGGCTACGGGAAGCAGGTGCTGTGTTTACTAGCTACTGGAAGCAGGCACTGTTACTAATGGCTACTGGAAAAGGGCGCTATGACTGCTGGCTACTGGAAGCAGGCGCTGTGACTACTGGCTACTGGAAGCAGGCGCTGTGACTACTGGGTACTGGAAGATGGCGTTATGTGTACTGGCTACTGGAAGAAGGCGCTGTGACTACTGCCTACTGGAGGAAGGCGCTATCACTACTGGCTACTGGAAGAAGGCGCTGTGACTACTGGAAGAAGGTGCTGTGACTACAGGCTACTGGAATCAGGCGCTGTGACTACTGGCTACTGGAAGAAGGCGCTATCACTACTGGCTACTGGAAGAAGGCGCTGTGACTACTGCCTACTGGAAGAAGGCGCTATCACTACTGGTTAGTGGAAGCAGGCGCTGTGACTACTGCCTACTGGAAGAAGGCGCTATGTGTATTGGCTACTGGAAGAAGGCGCTATCACTACTGGCTACTGGAAGAAGGCGCTGTGACTACTGGCTACGGGAAGAAGGCGCTATGACTACTGGCTACTGGAAGCAGGTGCTATGACTACTGGAAGAAGATGCTGTGACTACTGGCTACTGGAAGAAGGCGCTGTGACTGCTGGGTACTGGAATCAGGCGCTGTGACTACTGGTTAGTGGAAGCAGGCGCTGTGACTACTGCCTACTGGAAGAAGGCGCTATGTGTATTGGCTACTGGAAGAAGGCGCTATCACTACTGGCTACTGGAAGAAGGCGCTGTGACTACTGGCTACGGGAAGAAGGCGCTATGACTACTGGCTACTGGAAGCAGGTGCTATGACTACTGGCTACTGGAAGAAGGTGCTGTGACTACTGGCTACTGGAAGAAGGTGCTGTGACTACTGGCTACTGGAAGAAGGTGCTGTGACTACTGGCTACTGGAAGAAGGCGCTGTGACTGCTGGGTACTGGAATCAGGCGCTGTGACTACTGGTTAGTGGAAGCAGGCGCTGTGACTACAGCCTACTGGAAGAAGGCGCTATGTGTATTGGCTACTGGAAGAAGGCGCTATCACTACTGGCTACTGGAAGAAGGCGCTGTGACTACTGGCTACGGGAAGCAGGTGCTATGACTACCGGCTACTGGAAGAAGGTGCTGTGACTACTGGCTACTGGAAGAAGGTGCTGTGACTACTGGAAGAAGGTGCTGTGACTACTGGCTACTGGAAGAAGGTGCTGTGACTACTGGAAGAAGGTGCTGTGACTACTGGCTACTGGAAGAAGGTGCTGTGACTACTGGAAGAAGGTGCTGTGACTACTGGCTACTGGAAGAAGGCGCTGTGACTGCTGGGTACTGGAATCAGGCGCTGTGACTACTGGTTAGTGGAAGCAGGCGTTGTGATTATTGGGGGGATCACTGTGACTATGGTTACAATTCATAACAGTAACAAAATTACAGTTATGAAAAAGCAACAAAAATAATTTTATGGTTGGGGGTCACCACAGCACAAGGAACTGCATTAAAGGGATGTGGCACTAGGAAGGTTAACATCCACTGTCCTGGTATGATCCTGAGCAGAACTTCTTGTAAAGGGCAGCGGCTTAAAATACAACCCAATAAAAACATTTCTCAAAGTGGGAAAGTAAAAGACATAAAAAAATATTGTAATAAGCGACTGGAACCCGGTCAGCTCCTTGCGCTCACGCAGCAGATTTGGGAATTATTTACTGTATTAATAGTTATCTTCACCTCCGCTCGTTGGATGGCTTCCTGAAGGATACATCACTGTTAGACTTCACAGTATAACTTGGTCTGTGCAGGAGCTAGAAAATAACAATATGAGAAAGTAATCACCGCTAAACATGACCTGGAGACACTATTTTTAAGCACAGTTGGCACAGGCAGAGGTAGTATCGGAAAAAAAAGATGGGTTGGCAGCCCTGAGAGTTTAACACATTGGTGGGCGCCGTGCAAAAGTTACAAAGGTGGGAAAACCGTAGATATAGGATAAGAGAATTAGAATAGGAGTAGTAGTACTGTGCTGTGCCCATACATACAGGATAGGAGTAGTAGTACTGTGCTGTGCCCATACATACAGGATAGGAGTAGTAGTACTGTGCTGTGCCCATATATACAGGATAGGAGTAGTAGTACTGAGCTGTGCCCATATATTCAGGATAGGAGTAGTAGTACTGTGCTGTGCCCATATATACAGGATAGGAGTAGTAGTACTGTGCTGTCCCCATATATACAGGATAGGAGTGGTAGTACTGTGCTGTGCCCATACATACAGGATAGGAGTAGTAGTACTGTGCTGTGTACATGTATACAGGATAGGAGTAGTAGTACTGTGCTGTGCCCATATATTCAGGATAGGAGTAGTAGTACTGTGCTGTGCCCATATATACAGGATAGGAGTAGTAGTACTGTGCTGTCCCCATATATACAGGATAGGAGTGGTAGTACTGTGCTGTGCCCATACATACAGGATAGGAGTAGTAGTACTGTGCTGTGTACATGTATACAGGATAGGAGTAGTAGTACTGTGCTGTGCCCATATATACAGGATATGAGTAGTAGTACTGTGCTGTGCCCATATATGCAGGATAGGAGTAATAGTACTATGCTGTACCCATATATACAGGATAGGAGTAGTAGTATTGTGCTGTGACCATATATACAGGATAAGAGTTATATACTGTACAGTAGTAGTAGTACTACGATGTGCCAGTACTGTATATACAGGATGGTAGTAGTACTGTTCTGTGTACAGATATGCAGGATCCTTCTCCATTGCCCTGAACATAAGCAAAATCAATGGGCATTGTGAAATGGGGAAGGGCCACCCTCGGAGACGTTTATGTGCCTAAACCTTACAAAGTCTTGTTGTCAGTAAATAAAGGATTAGCACTAAATATCATGAAGCAGATGGGAAGGTGGGTGATGTACAGAATATACATAAAATATGGCCACTATTCATAATTTACATTCATTATTCCATATCTCAATCTCTATTCCACAACCAAATACATGTATTTTCCCGAAAAGGAAATTTTACAGCGTCCAAGGTCATCACTGAATAAAAGTTTTTACCACACGCCGCCCCAACATGTCCCATCATGCTTAGTATAAAGTTACAATACTTTAATAACTTATTAGGTAGAGGCCTGGCTGCACTTTTCTCCAATTTATTTGAGACCTGACTGTCATAAATTTTGCTGTCAACTTAAAAGAGAGGCTCTATGTATATTTGATTACGAGATTCGTAAGATCTCATTTAATTGTCAATTCAATTCTTCCCCAGTCAGATTTAATCCATTAAGCTTTTATATTATTCAGACAAGACAATGACTTTTTTTTTAAAAAATACTCGTTACCTTAAAAAAAAAATCAAGTAAAATGTCAAGTTTCTAGAATTTTTGTGAAAATGCTCCATTTAATATACATATATTATGGACACCTGAACACATCCCGATCCCGAAACAAGTGGTCAACCAAGATAGGACATTGACCTATACAGAATCTATGGTGGCCACATTGTATGGACATTTTCAAATTTCCCATCATCTATGGTACAAAGCTCCTCCTCATGCATAATAATAATAAATGGGGACAACTTTTTGGATCTGATGAAGGGAGGAGTTCACTCCCGAAATGCATTGTCCCCTATCTGCCCATTTTGAGTAAGCAATCTTTCGGGATCAAATCAAGACGTCACATATTTGAGACAGCGCATACAATTATCCGGTTCTTCTCTACAAACACCCATTGGGATGTGACAGGTAAGACACTATTTTATTTTAGAGATTGGGCTGGGAAACATGGATACCAGCAGGGGGCCTTGTATAAATGGAAATTAACGTACCATAGATGTGACATAGGGGAACACTACAATCAGATATTCACCATAGAACCCACCAAAAAAATTACAAAGGCAACAAACCTTGGAGACTTCTGGGTGCATTCTGTCTTACTTCTTGGGGGTTATAAGTTTTTATAAAACTTTTATGAAACTTCTATAATTCAACTCCTGGAGTCAACAATAGATTGAAGCCTCTTGAATCAATGTATAGTCATTGAGCCACTGTTCACGTGTAAAAGAGGGTTTCAGGTCCTCCTCCTACCGCTGAATGAAAAGCAGGTTCAAGTCCTCTGTCCCTCCGACCACTCAAATGATAAAGACCAAGTGGTATGTGAAGGTTTTGAGGGCAAGAGACAAAGTTCCTCCTACTATGTAAGAGCTCTACTCAAGTAGGAGAGGGGGTTCCATGGAGGGAATTAATCCACGGTTTAGATAGTCTAGTTCATTTTTGTTAATCCAAACACGGAAATGCACAGTGTTGGAATCTCAACCTCCAGAGATCTGAAGCAAGGTCTCATGTCTACCAGGTTTTGTCCAGTCCATGTACTCTCAAATATTTTACAAGAAATGGGATGTATTGATCGGTAAACAGCTCCACGAAAGCCTACTGAGATAGAATAAATAGTGACATTAGATCATTCACATCCATACCTATGCCTGGTTTTAAGCATAATCCATTATTTGGTACAATGTGATACTGTATCATCTTATGGTCACCATCTCACCGTACATTTTACATGGAGCTGATAAGTGTTCTCAAGGCTGACTGGTCACCTCCATATGTGCATTGTTTCAATAGCAAGCTCTGGTCTTACGACCCATCAAACATACTCCAACTGGGACTGCATGGTGGCTTTGTATGCTTTACTTAAAGCAATGTAGTCACCTTGCAACTCAAAGCTTCTTCAATATGGATGTTGTGGTCAAAGTAGAAGCAGGAATCTCCTAATATATGGTAACATAATCCTCAACATATTACTTTAGATTAGGCATGAATAGTAAACTTACCTGCTACCCTCCTATCTAATTCAGGCCACTCCAGTGCTTTATTCCCCTTACCCATCAGATCACTCCTTAAATGGCAGTTGACTTCTTCCTGGAAGAAGTCTGGTAGACAAAGACAGTGGGGCTCATTTACTAAGGGTCCGAACGCCGTACTTTCATCGGGTTTCCTGAATATTTCCGATTTGCGCCGAATTGCCCTGGGTTTTTGGCGCGCGCAATCGGATTGTGGCACGTCGGACAACCTGGCGGATTTGGAAAAACTGCGGAATTTTAAAAACGAGTTGTGTCGCAACATCAAGCACTCACATGCACCAGGAAGAAGAAGGTGAACTCCGGAGGACCTCGGCGCAGCAGCGACACCTGCAGGAACTCGGGCGCACAATCTTAGTTAATCGCGGCAGACCCGAAGCCTTGTCGGACAATGCACTGCAGGATTGCGACAGGACCGGGTAAGTAAATGTGCCCCATTATCTTTAGACTGTCCTGAACTGTGGTAACGGAGGAGGCCATGAGACCACCTCAGAAAGTCTGTGGCCATTTTAGTAGAGACCCGATGACGTTGAGTACAGCGTAGAGGGCAGAACAATAGGCTATAGGAACGTCGAATATTCATGTCTATTCATGTCTACCAGAAATTTGCCTTCTCTATATATGTAAGATTCGGCAGTAAAGTTGTCCCGTTGTAAGAATCCAAATTCTACGACAAGATGTAAAGTTTGAGTCCTGATGACATATCATATTATAGGGTGGATGATTATGTTCTATGCAGGCAAATGGTTATTAATGCTCAGGCCATAAAGGAATATTTGTAATCTATCCAAAATATTTATAACGTCCCCATTACGGGATTACGGGAGTCTCCATTACTTCTTGGACGTTATGACTCGTGTTTCGTTATACTTTACTTTATTTGTCTGAAATTTACTCCGGCCTTTTCCTTGTGGCCGGACGGTGATTAATCTCTAATCATCTGTGAAATAGATTCCTGGGATGGTAACAAAGTTAATCTGTGAGTTATGTGAGATGAAGTCTCCATAAGCGTTTATTACAGACGACTTGTGAATGTTATTTATGGAATACGTCCCTATTCCTGTATTACGTATAATTCAAGGGATCATTTTTCTGTCATCGTCCCTTTGACAATAAATTACATTTCGCTCCTTCTATATGCGATTTCTTCTAATCCGTCCCTTGGCTGCCGAGAGGGATTATTAGTCAGTATTGGTTTATAAAGTGTTTTACAGTAATCTGTTTCTTTCTTGCTTACAACGTTCAGTCAAGGTAATGGCCATGAACAACATACAAAGTCAAATTATATTATTATTATTATTTATGGAAAACCATTAGTTTCATTGTGCTGTACATTCAGGGGTAGAGCTCTTATCTTGACAGGCTGAATCACTATTCTGCTATGGGGTCCTGTCAGTATCCTGCTTTCCGGCCTTTGTCTCTGACTGTTTCTTTTATGGTGGTCTTGTCCTGTCAGTATCCTTCTGCCCAGCCCTTATCTCTGTTTCTGTTATGGGAACCCTCTAAGTCATCCCCATCTAGCCCTTACCTCCAAATTTTATGGGGGTCTTGTCAGTAGCTTCTATCTAGCCAATGCCTCTTACAGTTTCTGGAGGTTAAAACATCTGTATCAGCATCTTCCTCTGTCAATGGAGAACAGAATAGGAGGTACTGATTATGAACAATCTCAGTGTGATCACAGGTTTAGGCTTTTTTGGCTTTTTGGATGGATTTGCAAAACACCTATCTCTCTCATGTAGCTCAGATCTGTTATAGACAGGTTCTCCTTCTACTCACAATACTCACTTGCTACTTTGTTTTGTCCGGATCAAAGGGTCCTGACCAAAGCATTGTCTGGGGCCAGAACTCTAATATCACGTAAGAGTTCTACTTACCCTGGTTAAGGTGCCTGCCATAGAGGTGTCTTGGTAAACTCCAGATTATCTAGTTATTCTGATCTCTTGTTTTATGGTATTCTGACTTTCGGCTCTTGTTTTGACTATTCTCTGCTCTTGTGATGTTGTATTATGTTTGTCCTCTTGATTACAACTAGGCTCTGCTGAATCTGCTTCTTTGTTTTCTCCTGTCTTTATATGTTGCACAGGGACAGACCGCCTCCTAGTTGTCTCCTACTGCTTAGGGTAGCTTTAGTGTCCAATGTCTATTTTTCTAGTCTATTCCCTGAGCTTGCATTACAGGGACCTTTCAGTGGTTTGCTGGTTAACACTTGTTTTTGACTGTTTGTGTTATTTGGTGCTGTCAACATATTTACCAACTTTTGGGAACGGAAAATCCCTCTTTTGACTCTCTTTATATAAGCACATCCCCTAACGTGTCCACAAAGTATATTACTGGCCCCTTATTATGTGCCTCTCATTGGCATTGAATAATATAAATGGCTTAACCCATTAACCAGAAAAATGCTGTTTAGAATGATCCATTTTGTGTCCACTCACCATTCTTTCCTTTTTGTTTTGAATAAAAAAATAAATTCAGATACTGACCTTTACTTGCTCCTTAGCAGCAGTCCTCTCCTCTTCAGACTTCCCTGCTGCGCCTGTGTGCAGCTCTGAATCCAGCAGTCACGAGAACATTATATCACAGCCCAACACACCAGAGGATCCCCGCTTCACCATTGTATTCAACTCTATGCATGTAAAGGACACAGGTAGCATTTTGGCCTGGGAGATCCTTTGTGATGGTTCAGACCCAAAAACTCTGGACTGTCCTGCTCAATCCAACATAGTTGAAGGTTTGTGTCAGTAACCTAGCCCTTATCTCTGACTATTTCTGCTATGGGGGTCCTGTGAGTATCCTGCTGCCTATTCCATATCTGTGACTGCTCCTCTTATGGGGGGCTCTCTGTATCTTGCTGTCTAGCCATTCCCTTTGACTATTTATGTGATGGGGGTCCTGTCAGTATCCTGCTACCTGGCCCTTCTCTCTGACCATTTGTGTTATGGAGATTACCTTAGTATACTGCTGCCTAGTCTTTGTATCTGACTGTTAATGTTATGGGGGTCCTGTCATTAACATGCTGCCTACATCTGTTATGGGGGTCCAACTGACTGTCTCTTTCCTTTGACTAGGGTTCTTGCAGATCTTTAAGCTAAGAATACATACTTCCGCTGCAATTTGGGTTGCCATATCATCGCTAAGATAATGAAACGAGGCTTTGCAAGAAAGCTGATGTATGTATACAGTCATAAACAGGGAGCTTTGTTGTCTCCTTACTTTATTGGAGTATATCGATGTGTAATGTCCTGCTGAATGGGTCATTACTTAAGTTAAGTAGCTATCAAATTTAGACAAATCTATCCAATACTTATCCTTTGCTACCCCCTTCTGCCAGAATGACAAGGCTCTGGATTAGTCTTTCAGTTGCCATTCTACTCATTCTGTCTTTCTGTGAGCATGTGCTTTGTCTTAGTCTAAGCTTCCATGTACTAATACCAAGGAGGCTGCCACCATGCTGCCGAAGCAGCAGAGCCAATCCGGGCTCCTGCTAACCAGCCTTTGGACCACTGGACTATGCTACAAATCCACAGCCAACTAATCCACAGCCTTGTGTGTGCCTGCAGGAAGGAACGTTTGCAGCTTGTTAGCTGCTTTTAGGTGCCAATAAAATAGACTGTGAGATATTGTTCAAGATTTCTGTCCCCACATGTGATCCCTGGCTGCTGCCGCTAACATCGTGGGCCTCTCCTTCACCAACTTCCATGGGATCTATTGCAACACACACTGGAAGTGCCCGAGGGGAACCCTTCAGTACACTGTACTACCCCTTCTTCCTGCATCTCCCTGCTGGCCCTGATAGACATGAAGGAGGCCTGTTCTCATGGAGCAAGGCAACGTGGCATATTCCCGGCACTAGACTGAACTACGACCAGCCACTCCGGACCCTAGAAACCCAGATGCCCCTATACTGGGTGCTATAACGTTGCAGTTGCTTCAGCTGAATGCCTCACATTATGTAATGCAGTGATTATTCTGTCCCATGTACCACTCATGCACAAGGTTTGGGGTTAGAGAGCCACAGGGGCACACAAGGAGAATTCCCTGCTCGCTTATGAACGAATCATTGAAGGAGGTCTAATATCTAGAAACCTGAGCCACAGAATAAGCCAAAAATAGAAAAACCTGTCCTTGCATTACTTTGCTCTGCAGTCGATTCTGCAGAGTTATTTTTAGGCTGGACACTTCTAGCAGGAGGTTAAAGACCTAAAATGTGATCAATGTACATTGGATATTGGTCTGTCCTGTGCCGGAGCTGTAATAGGAGGCTCCAGTCATGTAAATGCGTAGACGTCAGTAGATAAATGGAAGCGTCTGGAGCCCAGGAGACAGAACCCTACAGTCTAATGGCTCTATAAATGTTACTTTCTATCCGTCACATCTGCAGAATCGTGTTATTTCTGTAATGTTACAGATTAGGCTCACGCTGGGCTATAGAATATAGTTTTTCTGTTTTTACCGGAGATTATGTGTCATTTACTTTATTTTCAGATGAGCTGAATAGTTACAGGTAGATTTCTAACCATATTCATTAGTAACAAGAATAGAGTTAATCAAACTGCAAACCCTGAGCCGGCACTGGAAGAAGGAGGTGGTACACATAGATTTCTATCCACGTCTAATATGAGGAATGGGGAAAGTATGTTGCAAAAAGTGTCAGCAGAGGAGCTGAAAAGATCCCGAGGGGGGGGGGGGGGGATCTACTGTGCAGTTTACAGGTGGACAAGACATGTGTAAAGCCTTGGGGAGCGGGGTGGGCAAGGACGTGACCCGACAGTGACTACTATAGGTTTAAAGAGTTTGTATGTTCTCCCCGTGTTTGTGTGGGTTTCCTCTGTGTCCTCTGGTTTCCTCCCACACTCCAAAACATACTGGTAGGTTGATTAGATTGTGAGCCCCATGGGGACAGGGAGTGATTTGTCATACTCTGTGCAGCGCTGCGTAATCTGTGTGCACTGTACAGAATTATTCTTATAATTATTATAAGTTTAGGGTTAGTAGGGTAAGGGCTAAGACAGAGTTGATCTAAACTGGTCTGACCTGGTAGAGATCACATTCTTATAGGATGGAACCTCCTAGTAGATCCGGGCTACAGAGCACATTCGGAAAAGAATATCAAGACTGGCTTAAGCAGCATGTTATAGAGCAGGAGGAGTTGGGCAGATTGTACATAGTGTCCTATCTGCAGGCAGCATGTTATAGAGCAGGAGGAGTTGGGCAGATTGTACATAGTGTCCTATCTGCAGGCAGCATGTTGTAGAGCAGGAGGAGCTGGGCAGATTGTACAAAGTGTCCTATCTGCAGGCAGCGTGTTATAGAGCAGGAGGGGCTGAGCAGATTATACAAAGTGTCCTATCTGCAGGCAGCATGTTATAGAGCAGGAGGAGTTGGGCAGATTGTACATAGTGTCCTATCTGCAGGCAGCATGTTATAGAGCAGGAGGAGTTGGGCAGATTGTACATAGTGTCCTATCTGCAGGCAGCACGTTGTAGAGCAGGAGGAGCTGGGCAGATTGTACACAGTGTCCTATCTGCAGGCAGGATGTTATAGAGCAGGAGGAGCTGAGCAGATTGTACATAGTGTCCTATCTGCAGGCAGCATGTTATAGAGCAGGAGGAGCTGAGCAGATTGTACATAGTGTCCTATCTGCAGGCAGCATGTTGTAGAGCAGGAGGAGCTGGGCAGATTGTACAAAGTGTCCTATCTGCAGGCAGCGTGTTATAGAGCAGGAGGGGCTGAGCAGATTATACAAAGTGTCCTATCTGCAGGCAGCATGTTATAGAGCAGGAGGAGTTGGGCAGATTGTACATAGTGTCCTATCTGCAGGCAGCATGTTATAGAGCAGGAGGAGTTGGGCAGATTGTACATAGTGTCCTATCTGCAGGCAGCACGTTGTAGAGCAGGAGGAGCTGGGCAGATTGTACATAGTGTCCTATCTGCAGGCAGCATGCTATAGAACAGGAGGAGCTGAGCAGATTGTACAAAGTGTCCTATCTGCAGGCAGCATGTTATAGAGCAGGATTAGCTGAGCACATTGTATATAGTGTCCTATCTGCAGGCAGCATGTTATAAAGCAGGAGGTGCTGAGCAGATTGTACACAGTGTCCTATCTTCAGGCAGCGTGTTGTAGAGCAGGAGGAGCTGAGCACATTGTACATAGTGTCCTATCTGCAGGCAGCATGCTATAGAACAGGAGGAGCTGAGCAGATTGTACAAAGTGTCCTATCTGCAGGCAGCATGTTATAGAGCAGGAGTGGCTGAGCAGATTGTACATAGTGTCCTATTTGCATGTTGCATGTTGTAGAGTAGGAGATGCTGAGCAGATTGTACATAGTGTCCTATCTGCAGGCAGCATGTTATAGAGCAGGATGAGCTGAGCACATTGTACATAGTGTCCTATCTGCAGGCAGCATGTTATAGAGCAGGAGGAGCTGAGCATATTGTACATATTGTCCTATCTGCAGGCAGGATGTTATAGAGCAGTAGGAGCTGAGCAGATTGTAACTAGTGTCCTATCACCAGGCAGCATGTTATAGAGCAGGAGGAGCTGAGCAGATTGTAACTAGTGTCCTATCACCAGGCAGCATGTTATAGAGCAGGAGGAGCTGGGCAGATTGTAAACATTAGGTACTCAGAATATAAAGTTCCAAGTCAGGAGATCACCTGCTTGGTTCATATCTCTTTGTCTCTGATTATCACACTCAGGGATGTTTTGCAAAAAGTGTCAGCAGAGGAGCTGAAAAGATACCTAGGGGGGGTCTCTATTATTCAGGAGCGGGGTGGGCGGGGGCGTGAACTGACATTGACTACTATCTTGTTAGGGTTAGTAGGGTTAGGGTTCTGATACATTAATGATACATTGTAGCTTATTATATATTATAGCTTATATTTTAAGGACCCATTTGTTTATGAATTCTGCTTATTCCTGGAATAGTCCTTTAAGGGTTAGGACAGAACTGATTTAAACTGATCTTACCTGGTGGAGAACGCATTCTTAGAGGCTGGAGGAAAACTTTCTGGGTGGCCACCAAGACGTCTCCCAAAATGCAGTTGTCATGCAGCCACCACTAGGGGGAGCTGATTGTATATGATACCACATAGACAACATTACTGACTGCAGTTGAAGCAGCTTAACACGGCACCCCCTCTCACTATCAAAAGCGATGTGGTTCCCTTTGCCTAGGTAGGTACATGCAGATATCAGTGCTGTGGTCCTTACATATGAAACAGCCTCAAATACAACATAAAATAGCAAAAAAACGCTACCGCAAATATTTCAGCTATTTACATTTATATTCCATTAATTGTTTTACACTCGGCACACACATCGGATTGTGTAGGTAGAGTAAAATTGCCAACCGTAAAAAGAATTGATGACAATACCGCGGAGATAAAAGTTAAGAGTTTTCTTAAAGCTGCCAGCAAATCAATGATAAGGAGTATTAAAGAAATTAAGTGAATATAAAAATTGATGACAAACTGCAAAATCTTTTAGGACACCTCCTAAAATTGCTCTATAAAAGATGTGAAAGGGCTAAAAATCTCTCCCTTAGTTGAAATCTGTCTCAATATTCCCTGATCTACAAGAAAATCAGCTGCAAGGTGTAATAGCAGTCCTTGCGGTGCGATACCCAGCTTTCCAGAGACATGATAGGACACCGTTGTGTCAGTGCCTGATGTGGTTTTTGGGTTTGTTTTGGTAAGGTCAGAATGATCTACTGTATACTACATGGTATCCATAGATACAATACAGAATTCTGCAATCTGTTTTCCAAATTGTGCGCTCGAAATGATACCTCCCCATTTATTTTTTTGGTTGGTCCGATCATGGAAGTACCAAATGTACGGTATATAGATTTTATGTTTTAGTACATTTAAAATTTTTTACATTTTTAAAAAATTTTTACATATTTTTAGGCCAATAACTTCAGTGTATGGACATGTGAAAGGTGTCATTTTTTCGCGGAATAAGAAGATTTTTTCATTGCTACCCTTTTGGGGACTTGATGATCACTTTTTTTCACATTTTAGGTGTTGCAAAATGGCAATTGGCAATTTTCTGCTCCGAAATTCACCATAGGAAATAACGTGACTGCCAGAAAGTTATCAAGTTTTTGATTTTATTTGTTTACTTATTTTCATATCAGTTCTTTGTTTTTGTTTTGTACTTTAAGACTCCCTAGGGTACATGAACTTTAGGGGGTCTGATTGATCCTAACAACTTCTGCATTGGAGTACATGGGGATTTTCCTTCTGATCTATAATAGTGTGCCAAATGCACACTTTGATAGATCCTGCTGGATGACAAGCTTGGGAGTCTCACTTAGATTCCTGGCTGACGTCAAGGTGGATGTTGATCCGAGTCAAGATCATGGTGCCCATGTCCCGCCGGCATTTTAATTCCTCCATCTTTATTGGGGTTATTTAAATAGTTAACAATTGTGATCGGTTCCAGCACTGATCGCAGGTGTTAACAGGAGGTGTTTGCAGCCCGTGGGCTTTCTTCATACATCTACCGCCACACCAGGACCTTGGGTTACATTATGGTGCGGCAAGGGCTCATTCCATTCAACTCTATGCCACCTCTAAAAATCTGTATGTAGTTAAAACCTCCTATTGGAAGCTACACTAAAACTCCATGGATCCATGTTAGTGACCTATGGGTCAGCTGCGGTTGCAGCTGTGGTTTGCCTCCATGGATAGTATACTCCTTGGATTCTAGTTGTAAAATTCTTTGCTGTGAGCTCCTCCTTGTGGTGGCTACTCACAGAAAAAATATATAGTTCAGGTAATATAACACAATTTCCCCATGAAATGATATGATGTATTCAACACTCAATTTTTGACTCACTAAAGTGGATGTTAATAAAGCGGTAGAATATTAGATTTTGCTCCCAATAATACAGGGTCTATTCCAGCCCCTATAACTTTTGTGTTCCTCCATTGTGGAGGTTCTTCTACTTTTATTCACAAACTTTTCCCATAGTTTTCTTGTAAGTTGAAGTAACTTCACTACTAATGTGCCCTGCACCGACATTGTAAAGTCAATGACTTTACGAGATGATATTCTCCATCCCGTAGCATCGAATCCGTTTCCATATCACTTAACCCTATTTTTGTGGTTTAATATTCTGCTGTCTTCCAAGCTGAATATTCGCTTGACTACAGATTGAAATCCCTTGTTTCTGGAATTATAAATCACCTTGTCAGTCTCAATCCCTGACTCTTTTAATCTGATAATCATTTTTGTTGCAGAGTCTTATTCAATTTTGATAGGTCTCTTTTGATTATACTTTAATACATCAGTCTTAAATCTACAGCTTATGTCTTCCATCCTCCTTCTTAAAGTGGTTTGATTTTTCTAAAGAAACATTCTAGATATATCATTATATGGTTCAGAAAATGTATTTGAGGATAACATTTCAATATATGAAACCAAAATATTTAATACTTTGGATTGTAAGGACACATTGTCAAGAACAAGGGGTAGGGGACCTACTGGACCACCGTGGACAATGACAGAAGGCGACACCTGGGAGCAGAGTCTAAGTGGTACCCATTTTTCACCTGAGACCGCTGCAAAGCAGGTTGGACTTGTTGCGGCGTGGTACCATCATGTCTCCCACAGCCGCGAATTTGTCTGCGGTGGCAGCAAGACGTAGTACAGAATCGTAAGGCAAACTCGTGGTCAGGGACAGGCAGGAGGTCAAGAGAGGCAGCACAGGATCCCGGTCGGGGATGTAGCAGTAGGTCAGGACAGGCAGCACTGGATCGGAGTCAGGAACGGAATAGAGGTCCCAACGGGAAATCAGGATGATCGCAAAGGGCATGGAACAAAGCTTTCTCCTAGTCATAGAAGAACAAATATTCAGCAGGGGACATAGGAAGGGGCTGGGAATTTATCAGGGAAGGCGGCTGGCCAGTACCAGTTATTGCACGCTGGCTCTTTAAATCTTTGCGAGCCAGCGCGTGGGCGCCCGAGGAGACGGGGCACACGTGAGGAGCTGCAGTGACTGCTGCTGGAGCCGCAGAGACCGCCACTGGAGCCAATAGAGGTATGTTCTTGTGCAAGCAGGCTCCGGGGGCATACAAAGGCACACGGCTACACCAGCGACCTGGGATATGGGTCGCAGGGGCACACATGACACACATTCATATGACCAGGATGAGAAATTCAGTGGTGGTCGGATGTCACAGATGGAAACGGAGAGGTCAGGTTTGGGTTGGTTAGAGCAGAGGTCCCCAAGCCAGGGACCGGCTTTAAGCTAGACCAGTTTTCCATGGCCCGGTGGGGGTGGGGATTTGGTCATATGGGGTGGGGTTATGGAGGGGTGGAGCTTATAATATAAGATATCAGGGAGTGTTCGGACCAGATCCATCATATTGGTCTGGTGTAAAAATAAAGCAATGCAAAATGCATACAGCATATCGCCATGTTTTATAAAATGCATACAGCGTATCGCCATGTAGTATAAAATGCATACAGCGTATCGCCATATAGTATAAAATGCATACAGCGTGCTGCCATGTAGTATAAAATGCATACAGCATATCCCCATGTAGTATAAAATGCATACAGCGTATCGCCATGAAGTATAAAATGCGTACAGCGTATCACCATGTAGTATAAAATGCATACAGAATACCCCCATGTAGTATAAAATGCATACAGCGTATCGCCATGTAGTATAAAATGCATACAGAATACCCCCATGTAGTATAAAATGCATACAGCGCATTGCCATGTAGTATAAAATGCATACAGCGTAACGCCATGTAGTATAAAATGCATACAGCGTATCGCCATATAGTATAAAATACATACAGCGTGCTGCCATATAGTATAAAATGCATACAGCATATCGCCATGTAGTATAAAATGCGTACAGCGTATCACCATGTAGTATAAAATGCATACAGAATACCGCCATGTAGTATAAAATGCATACAGCATGCCGCCATGTAGTGTAAAATGCATACAGCGTATCGCCATGTAGTATAAAATGCATACAGCGTGCTGCCATGTAGTATAAAATGCATACAGCATATCGCCATGTAGTATAAAATGCATACAGCGTATCGCCATGTAGTATAAAATGCATACAGCGTACCGCCATGTAGTATAAAATGCATACAGCGTATCGCCATATAGTATAAAATACATACAGCGTGCTGCCAAATAGTATAAAATGCATAGAGCATATCGCCATGTAGTATAAAATGCATACAGCATATCGCCATGTAGTATAAAATGCATACAGCGTATCGCCATGTAGTATAAAATGCATACAGCGTGCTGCCATGTAGTATAAAATGCATACAGCTTATCGCCATGGGGTATAAAATGCGTACAGCGTATCACCATGTAGTATAAAATGCATACAGAATTCCACCATGTAGTATAAAATGCATACAGAATACCCCCATGTAGTATAAAATGCATACAGCGTATCGCCATGTAGTATAAAATGCATACAGAATACCCCCATGTAGTATAAAATGCATACAGCGTATCACCATGTAGTATAAAATGCATACAGCATACCGCCATGTAGTATAAAATGCATACAGCGTATCGCCATGTAGTATAAAATGCAAACAGCGTATCGCAATGTAGTATAAAATGCATACAGCGTATCGCCATGTAGTATAAAATGCATACAGCGTATCGCCATGTAGTATAAAATGCGTACAACGTATCACCATGTAATATAAAATGCATACAGAATACCGCCATGTAGTATAAAATGCATACAGAATACCGCCATGTAGTATAAAATGCATACAGCATACCGCCATGTAGTATAAAATGCATACAGCGTATCGCCATGTAGTATAAAATGCATACAGCGTATCGCCATGTAGTATAAAATGCATACAGCATACCGCCATGTAGTATAAAATGCATACAGCGTATCGCCATGTAGTATAAAATGCATACAGCGTATCGCCATTTAGTATAAAATGCATACAGCGTATTGCCATGTAGTATAAAATGCATACAGTGTATCACCAAGTAGTATAAAATGCATACAGCGTATTGCCATGTAGTACAAAATAGAAGCTCTGATAAATATCACAAATACTACATATACATACAGCATATATACACACATATACAAACAGTATATACAGCATATGCACACACTGCACATACATATACACACACACATACACATATATATATATATATATATATATATATATATATACACACACACACACACACACACACCATATACAGAATATACATAAACACTCATACAGCATATGCACTTATACATACACACATACACATATACACACACATATACATACACAAACACATAAATATATACATGCACAGATAAAGTTACATTACCTTTTTTATGGTCCTGACAGGTATGCAGGGAGTGGAGGAGCCAGACACCCGGTGCTGTCCAGTGGGCTGCCGCAGCATGGTGCCGACCAGCTGACATACGGACAGGAGCTCAGTGCCAGGTGGTCGGCGGGCGGAAGATCGGTGCATGCCGGGCAGGCACTTAAGAGCTCGTCGTGCCGGTCTGCAGGCGGTCGCATGGTCATGGCCGACGGCCGGTTGCATGGTGCGCGCGGGCGGTAGCTCGGTGCCTGGGGGCGGGCAGCTTGGTTTCGGCAGGAAGGGACCAGAGTGCGGGCGGGAGAATGATGGTGGCCGGAGGGCGTGCAAACGGGAGCTCGGGTCCGGGCGGCCGGCGGGAACTCGGCGCTTTCTGACCGGCAGAAGGGGCAGGAGGCAGCTCAGTGCCAGCTGGCACAGGGAGCCTCTTGCCGGCTGGAGTGGGGCCGGAGGGCGGGTGGGAGTAGGATGCGGGCCGGCTGGCGAGAGCACGGTGCCGCCCCCTCGTACAGCAGGAGGCGCGCGCCCCTGCGCGGACCAGCTGATAGACTCCAACGACCGCGGACCGGCGGTTGGGGACCTCTGGGTTAGAGAGTGGCAGAAAGACAAAAGATTGGAAAGATTAAGATTCGGGCAGAGAGGAGATGATGTAAGAGACAGCAGAGAGACAATTGCTGGTATTCTGAAGTAAGGCAGAGTCGATGCTGCATGTAAAAGTATAATTACTCAGTTACTCATACAATTCAGTTCCTCAGGGGAGGAGAATAAGGAATCTTAAGGACCAATTAATTGTGTCCAACAATCTTTTTGAAAAAAGTAACTAAAATAATTACTACTGCTTTTTTGGAACTCAGTCACAGTGATCGTGGGGTTTTTCTTTACCTCTCTCACCAAGGCTCTTCTCCCATGACGGCTTAGTTTGGTTGGATAGCCAAATCAAGGAAGAGTTGTGGTAATCCCAAACTTTTTTCATTTAAGCATTATGGAGGCCCTTGTGCTATATGGAACCTTGAGTGCTTCAGAAATTCTTTTGTAACCTTGGCCAGATCTGTGCCTTGCCACAATTGTGTCTCTGAGCTCCTTTGGCAGTTCCCTAGAGCTCATGATTATGACATGCACTGTGAGCTATGAAGTCTTATGGAGTCAGGTGTGTGCCTTTACTAATCAAGTCCAATCATTTTAATTAAACAAAGCTGGACTCCATTGAAGGAGTAGAACCATCTCAAGGAGGATCAAAAGGAAATGGACAGCATGCGAGTTAAATATGAGTGTCATAGCAAAGGGTCTGAATAATTATGACCATGTGATGTTTCAGTTTTTCTTGTTTAATAAATTAGGAAAGGTATGTACATTTCTGTTTTCTCTGTCAAGATGTTGTGCAGAGTTTACATTAATGAGAAAAAATGATTTTACCAATTCACTGAAACTAAACAAAGAGTGTAAGATTTAAAGTGGTCTGAATACTTTCCGTACCCACTGTACATAGAACAAGAGTTAGTAAAGAAGTGATCTGATATATAGAAAAGGAGTGAACTGATACTGTACATAGTAGACAAACTAGGAAAGGAGTGATCTCATACATAAAGTGAGCTAGGGCAGCAGTGATCTGATACATAGAAGAGCTAGGGAAGGAGTGATCTGATACATAAAGTGAGCTAGGGCAGCAGTGATCTGAAATACGGAGAAAAGTCTAGGTAAGGAGTGGCTTCATACAGAGGAGAAGAAAGGAGTAATCCAATACATAAAAGAATAGCTAGGGAAGGAGTGATCTGATACATAGAAGAGGAGCTAGGGAAGGAGTGATCTGATACATCGAAGAAGAGCTAGGGAAGGAGTGATCTGATACATAGAAGAAGAGCTAGGGAAGGAGTGATCTGATACATAGAAGAGGAGCTAGGGAAGGAGTGATCTGATACATCGAAGAAGAGCTAGGGAAGGAGTGATCTGATACATGGAAGAAGAGCTAGGGAAGGAGTGATCTGATACATGGAAGAAGAGCCAGGGAAGGAGTGATCTGATACATAGAAGAAGAGCTAGGGGAGGAGTGATCTGATACATAGGAGAAGTGCTAGGGAAGGAGTGATCTGATACATAGAAGAGGAGCTGGGAAAGGAGTGATCTGATACATGGAAGAAGAGCTAGGGAAGGAGAGATCTGATACATGGAATAAGAGCTAGGGAAGGAGTGATCTGATACATAGAAGAGGAGCTAGGGAAGGAGTGATCTGATACATGGACGAAGAGCTAGGGAAGGAGTGATCTGATACATAGAAGAAGAGCCAGGGAAGGAGTGATCTGATACATAGAAGAAGAGCTAGGGAAGGAGCGATCTGATACATAGAAGAAGATCTAGGGAAGGAGTGATCTGATACATAGAAGAAGAGCTAGGGAAGGAGTGATCTGATACATAGAAGAGGAGCTAGGGAAGGAGTGATCTGATACATGGAAGAAGAGCCAGGGAAGGAGAGATCTGATACATGGAATAAGAGCTAGGGAAGGAGAGATCTGATACATAGAAGAAGAGCTAGGGAAGGAGTGATCTGATACATAGAAGAGGAGCTAGGGAAGGAGTGATCTGATACATAGAAGAAGAGCAAGGGAAGGAGTGATCTGATACATAGAATAAGAGCTCGGGAAGGAGTGATCTGATACATAGAAGAAGAGCTAGGGAAGGAGTGATCTGATACATAGAAGAAGAGCGAGGGAAGGAGTGATCTGACACATAGAAGAAGAGCCAGGGAAGGAGTGATCTGATACATAGAAGAAGAGCTAGGGAAGGAGTGATCTGATACATAGAAGAAGAGCGAGGGAAGGAGTGATCTGACACATAGAAGAAGAGCCAGGGAAGGAGTGATCTGATACATAGAAGAAGAGCTAGGGAAGGAGTGATCTGATACATAGAATAAGAGCTAGGGAAGGAGTGATCTGATACATAGAAGAGGAGCTAGGGAAGGAGTGATCTGATACATAGAAGAAGAGCTAGGGAAGGAGCGATCTGATACATAGAAGAAGAGCTAGGGAAGGAGTGATCTGATACATAGAAGAGGAGCTAGGGAAGGAGTGATCTGATACATAGAAGAAGAGCTAGGGAAGGAGTGATCTGATACATAGAAGAGGAGCTAGGGAAGGAGTGATCTGATACATAGAAGAAGAGCAAGGGAAGGAGTGATCTGATACATAGAATAAGAGCTCGGGAAGGAGTGATCTGATACATAGAAGAAGAGCTGGGGAAGGAGTGATCTGATACATAGAAGAAGAGCTAGGGAAGGAGTGATCTGATACATAGAAGAAGAGCAAGGGAAGGAGTGATCTGATACATAGAAGAAGAGCTAGGGAAGGAGTGATCTGATCCATAGAAGAAGAGCCAGGGAAGGAGTGATCTGATACATAGAAGAAGAGCTAGGGAAGGAGTGATCTGATACATAGAATAAGAGCTAGGGAAGGAGTGATCTGATACATAGAAGAAGAGCTAGGGAAGGAGTGATCTGATACATAGAAGAAGAGCTAGGGAAGGAGTGATCTGATACATAGAAGAAGAGCTAGGGAAGGAGTGATCTGATACATAGAAGAAGAGCTAGGGAAGGAGTGATCTGATACATATCAGAAGAGCTAGGGAAGGAGTGATCTGATCCATAGAAGAAGAGCCAGGGAAGGAGTGATCTGATACATAGAAGAAGAGCTAGGGAAGGAGTGATCTGATACATAGAATAAGAGCTAGGGAAGGAGTGATCTGATACATAGAAGAAGAGCTAGGGAAGGAGTGATCTGATACATAGAAGAAGAGCTAGGGAAGGAGTGATCTGATACATAGAAGAAGAGCTAGGGAAGGAGTGATCTGATACATAGAAGAAGAGCTAGGGAAGGAGTGATCTGATCCATAGAAGAAGAGCCAGGGAAGGAGTGATCTGATACATGGAAGAAGAGCTAGGGAAGGAGAGATCTGATACATGGAATAAGAGCTAGGGAAAGTGTGATCTGATACATAGAAGAAGAGCTAGGGAAGGAGTGATCTGATACATAGAAGAAGAGCTAGGGAAGGAGTGATCTGATACATAGAAGAGGAGCTAGGGAAGGAGGGATCTGATACATAGAAGAAGAGCTAGGGAAGGAGTGATCTGATACATAGAAGAAGAGCTAGGGAAGGAGTGATCTGATACATAGAAGAAGAGCCAGGGAAGGAGTGATCTGATCCATAGAAGAAGAGCCAGGGAAGTAGTGATCTGATACATAGAAAAAGAGCTAGGGAAGGAGTGATCTGATACATAGAAGAAGAGCTAGGGAAGGAGTGATCTGATCCATAGAAGAAGAGCCAGGGAAGGAGTGATCTGATCCATAGAAGAAGAGCAAGGGAAGGAGTGATCTGATACATAGAAGAAGAGCTAGGGAAGGAGTGATCTGATACATAGAAGAAGAGCTAGGGAAGGAGTGATCTGATACATAGAAGAAGAGCTAGGGAAGGAGAGATCTGATACATAGAAGAAGAGCTAGGGAAGGAGTGATCTGATACATAGAAGAAGAGCTAGGGAAGAAGAGATATGATACATGGAAGAAGAGCTAGGGAAGGAGTGATCTGATCCATAGAAGAAGAGCTAGGGAAGGAGTGATCTGATACATAGAAGAAGAGCAAGGGAAGGAGTGATCTGATCCATAGAAGAAGAGCCATGGAAGGAGTGATGTGATACATAGAAGAAGAGCCATGGAAGGAGTGATCTGATACATAGAAGAAGAGCTAGGGAAGGAGTGATCTGATACATAGAAGAAGAGCTAGGGAAGGAGTGATCTGATACATAAAAGAAGAGCAAGGGAAGGAGTGATCTGATACATAGAAGAAGAGCAAGGGAAGGAGTGATCTGATCCATAGAAGAAGAGCCATGGAAGGAGTGATCTGATACATAGAAGAAGAGCCATGGAAGGAGTGATCTGATACATAGAAGAAGAGCTAGGGAAGGAGTGATCTGATACATAGAAGAAGAGCTAGGGAAGGAGTGATCTGATACATAGAAGAAGAGCTAGGGAAGGAGTGATCTGATACATAGAAGAAGTGCTAGTGAAGGAGTGATCTGATACATAGAAGAAGAGCTAGGGAAGGAGAGATCTGATACATGGAAGAAGAGCTAGGGAAGGAGTGATCTGATCCATAGAAGAAGAGCCAGGGAAGGAGTGATCTGATCCATAGAAGAAGAGCTAGGGAAGGAGCGATCTGATACATAGAAGAAGAGCTAGGGAAGGAGTGATCTGATACATGGAAGAAGAGCCAGGGAAGTAGTGATCTGATACATAGAAGAAGAGCTAGGGAAGGAGTGATATGATACATAGAAGAAGAGCTAGGGAAGGAGAGATCTGATACATGGAAGAAGAGCTAGGGAAGGAGTGATCTGATACATAGAAGAAGAGCTAGGGAAGGAGTGATCTGATACATAGAAGAAGAGCTAGGGAAGGAGTGATCTGATGCATAGAAGAAGAGCAAGGGAAGGAGTGATCTGATACATAGAAGAAGAGCCAGGGAAGGGGTGATATTATACATAGAAGAAGAGCTAGGGAAGGAGTGATCTGATACATAGAAGAAGAGCTAGGGAAGGAGTGATCTGATACATAGAAGAAGAGCTAGGGAAGGAGTGATCTGATACATAGAAGAAGAGCTAGGGAAGGAGTGATCTGATACATAGAAGAAGAGCTAGGGAAGGAGCGATCTGATACATAGAAGAAGAGCTAGGGAAGGAGAGATCTGATACATAGAAGAAGAGCAAGGGAAGGAGTGATCTGATACATAGAAGAAGAACTAGGGAAGGAGCGATCTGATACATAGAAGAAGAGCTAGGGAAGGAGAGATCTGATACATAGAAGAAGAGCAAGGGAAGGAGTGATCTGATACATAGAAGAAGAGCAAGGGAAGGAGTGATCTGATCCATAGAAGAAGAGCCATGGAAGGAGTGATCTGATACATAGAAGAAGAGCCATGGAAGGAGTGATCTGATACATAGAAGAAGAGCTAGGGAAGGAGTGATCTGATACATAGAAGAAGAGCTAGGGAAGGAGTGATCTGATACATAGAAGAAGAGCTAGGGAAGGAGAGATCTGATACATGGAAGAAGAGCTAGGGAAGGAGTGATCTGATCCATAGAAGAAGAGCCAGGGAAGGAGTGATCTGATCCATAGAAGAAGAGCTAGGGAAGGAGCGATCTGATACATAGAAGAAGAGCTAGGGAAGGAGTGATCTGATACATGGAAGAAGAGCCAGGGAAGTAGTGATCTGATACATAGAAGAAGAGCTAGGGAAGGAGTGATCTGATACATAGAAGAAGAGCTAGGGAAGGAGAGATCTGATACATGGAAGAAGAGCTAGGGAAGAAGTGATCTGATACATAGAAGAAGAGCTAGGGAAGGAGTGATCTGATACATAGAAGAAGAGCTAGGGAAGGAGTGATCTGATGCATAGAAGAAGAGCAAGGGAAGGAGTGATCTGATACATAGAAGAAGAGCTAGGGAAGGAGTGATCTGATACATAGAAGAAGAGCCAGGGAAGGAGCGATCTGATACATAGAAGAAGAGCAAGGGAAGGAGTGATCTGATACATAGAATAAGAGCTAGGGAAGGAGTGATCTGATACATAGAAGAAGAGCTAGGGAAGGAGTGATCTGATACATAGAAGAAGAGCTAGGGAAGGAGTGATCTGATCCATAGAAGAAGAGCCAGGGAAGGAGTGATCTGATCCATAGAAGAAGAGCTAGGGAAGGAGCGATCTGATACATAGAAGAAGAGCTAGGGAAGGAGTGATCTGATACATAGAAGAAGAGCTAGGGAAGGAGTGATCTGATACATAGAAGAAGAGCTAGGGAAGGAGTGATCTGATACATGGAAAAAGAGCTAGGGAAGGAGTGATCTGATACATAGAAGAAGAGCTAGGGAACGAGTGATCTGATACATAGAAGAAGAGCTAGGGAAGGAGAGATCTGATACATAGAAGAAGAGCCAGGGAAGGAGTGATCTGATACATGGAAGAAGAGCTAGGGAAGGAGTGATCTGATACATAGAAGAAGTGCTAGGGAAGGAGTGATCTGATACATAGAAGAAGAGCTAGGGAAGGAGTGATCTGATACATAGAAGAAGAGCTAGGGAAGGAGTGATCTGATACATAGAAGAAGAGCTAGGGAAGGAGTGATCTGATACATAGAAGAAGAGCTAGGGAAGGAGTGATCTGATACATAGAAGAAGAGCTAGGGAAGGAGTGATCTGATCCATAGAAGAAGAGCCAGGGAAGGAGTGATCTGATCCATAGAAGAAGAGTTAGGGAAGGAGCGATCTGATACATAGAAGAAGAGCTAGGGAAGGAGTGATCTGATACATGGAAGAAGAGCCAGGGAAGTAGTGATCTGATACATAGAAGAAGAGCTAGGGAAGGAGTGATCTGATACATAGAAGAAGAGCTAGGGAAGGAGAGATCTGATACATGGAAAAAGAGCTAGGGAAGGAGTGATCTGATACATAGAAGAAGAGCTAGGGAAGAAGTGATCTGATACATAGAAGAAGAGCCAGGGAAGGAGTGATCTGATACATAGAAGAAGAGCCAGGGAAGGAGTGATCTGATACATAGAAGAAGAGCTAGGGAAGGAGTGATCTGATACATAGAAGAAGAGCCAGGGAAGGAGTGATCTGATACATAGAAGAAGAGCCAGGGAAGGAGTGATCTGATACATAGAAGAAGAGCTAGGGAAGGAGTGATCTGATACATGGAAGAAGAGCTAGGGAAGGAGTGATCTGATACATAGAATAAGAGCTAGGGAAGGAGTGATCTGATACATAGAAGAAGAGCTAGGGAAGGAGCGATCTGATACAGAGAAGATGATCTAGGGAAGGAGTGATCTGATACATAGAAGAAGAGCTAGGGAAGGAGTGATCTGATACATAGAAGAAGAGCTAGGGAACGAGTGATCTGATACATAGAAGAAGAGCTAGGGAAGGAGTGATCTGATACATAGAAGAAGAGCTAGGGAAGGAGTGATCTGATACATAGAAGAAGAAGGAGTGATCTGATACATAGAAGAAGAGCGAGGGAAGGAGTGATCTGATTCATAGAAGAAGAAGGAGTGATCTGATACATAGAAGAAGAGCGAGGGAAGGAGTGATCTGATACATAGAAGAAGAGCTAGGGAAGGAGTGATCTGATACATAGAAGAAGAGCTAGGGAAGGAGTGATCTGATACATAGAAGAAGAGCAAGGGAAGGAGTGATCTGATCCATAGAAGAAGAGCTAGGGAAGGAGTGATCTGATACATAGAAGAAGAGCAAGGAAAGGAGTGATCTGATACATAGAAGAAGAAGGAGTGATCTGATACATAGAAGAAGAGCTAGGGAAGGAGTGATCTGATACATAGAAGAAGAGCCAGGGAAGGAGTGATCTGATACATAGAAGAAGAGCTAGGGAAGGAGTGATCTGATACATAGAAGAAGAGCCAGGGAAGGAGTGATCTGATACATAGAAGAAGAGCCAGGGAAGGAGTGATCTGATACATAGAAGAAGAGCTAGGGAAGGAGTGATCTGATACATAGGAGAAGAGGTAGGGAAGGAGTGATCTGATACATAGAAGAAGTGCTAGGGAAGGAGTGATCTGATACATAGAAGAAGAGCCAGGGAAGGAGTGATCTGATACATAGAAGAAGAGCCAGGGAAGGAGTGATCTGATACAAAGAAGAAGAGCTAGGGAAGGAGTGATCTGATACATAGAAGAAGAGCTAGGGAAGGAGTGATTTGATCCATAGAAGAAGAGCTAGGGAAGGAGTGATCTGATACATAGAAGAAGAGCCAGGGAAGGAGTGATCTGATACATAGAAGAAGAGCTAGGGAAGGAATGATCTGATACATAGAAGAAGAGCAAGGGAAGGAGTGATCTGATACATAGAAGAAGAGCCATGGAAGGAGTGATCTGATACATAGAAGAAGAGCCAGGGAAGGAGTGATCTGATACATGGAAGAAGAGCTAGGGAAGGAGTGATCTGATACATAGAAGAAGAGCTAGGGAAGGAGTGATCTGATACATAGAATAAGAGCTAGGGAAGGAGTGATCTGATACATAGAAGAAGTGCTAGGGAAGGAGTGATCTGATACATAGAAGAAGAGCTAGGGAAGGAGTGATCTGATACATGGAAGAAGAGCTAGGGAAGGAGTGATCTGATACATGGAAGAAGAGCTAAGGAAGGAGTGATCTGATACATAGAAGAAGTGCTAGGGAAGGAGTGATCTGATACATGGAAGAAGAGCTAGGGAAGGAGTGATCTGATACATAGAAGAAGAGCTAGGGAAGGAGTGATCTGATACATAGAAGAAGAGCCATGGAGGGAGTGATCTGATACATAAAAGAAGAGCCAGGGAAGGAGTGATCTGATACATAGAATAAGAGCAAGGGAAGGAGTGATCAGATACATGGAAGAAGAGCCAGGGAAGGAGTGATCTGATCCATAGAAGAAGAGCTAGGGAAGGAGTGATCTGATACATAGAAGAAGAGCTAGGGAAGGAGTGATCTGATACATAGAAGAAGAGCCAGGGAAGGAGTGATCTGATACATAGAATAAGAGCAAGGGAAGGAGTGATCTGATACATAGAAGAAGAAGGAGTGATCTGATACATAAAAGAAGAGCTAGGGAAGGAGTGATCAGATACATGGAAGAAGAGCCAGGGAAGGAGTGATCTGATCCATAGAAGAAGAGCTAGGGAAGGAGTGATCTGATACATAGTAGAAGAGCTAGGGAAGGAGTGATCTGATACATAGAAGAAGAGCAAGGGAAGGAGTGATCTGATACATAGAAGAAGAAGGAGTGATCTGATACATAAAAGAAGAGCTAGGGAAGGAGTGATCTGATACATGGAAGAAAAGCTAAGGAAGGAGTGATCTGATACATAGAAGAAGAGCTAGGGAAGGAGTGATCTGATACATAGAAGAAGAGCAAGGGAAGGAGTGATCTGATACATAGAAGAAGAAGGAGTGATCTGATACATAAAAGAAGAGCTAGGGAAGGAGTGATCTGATACATGGAAGAAAAGCTAAGGAAGGAGTGATCTGATACATAGAAGAAGAGCTAGGGAAGGAGTGATCTGATACATAGCAGAAGAGCCAGGGAAGGAGTGATCTGATACATAGAAGAAGAGCTAGGGAAGGAGTGATCTGATACATAGAAGAAGAGCAAGGGAAGGGGTGATCTGTTACATAGAAGAAGAGCCAGGGAAGGAGTGATCTGATACATAGAAGAAGAGCCAGGGAAGGAGTGATCTGATACATAGAAGAGGAGCTAGGGAAGGAGTGATCTGATACATAGAAGAAGAGCTAGGGAAGGAGTGATCTGATACATAGAAGAAGAGCCAGGGAAGGAGTGATCTGATACATAGAAGAGGAGCTAGGGAAGGAGTGATCTGATACATAGAAGAGGAGCTAGGGAAGGAGTGATCTGATACATAGAAGAGGAGCTGGGAAAGGAGTGATCTGATACATAGAAGAAGTGCTAGGGAAGGAGTGATCTGATACATAGAAGAAGAGCTAGGGAAGGAGCGATCTGATACATAGAAGAAGAGCTAGGGAAGGAGTGATCTGATACTTAGAAGAAGAGCGAGGGAAGGAGTGATCTGATACATAGAAGAAGAGCAAGGGAAGGAGTGATCTGATACATAGAAGAAGAGCTAGGGAAGGAGTGATCTGATACATAGAAGAAGAGCAAGGGAAGGAGTGATCTGATACATAGAAGAAGAGCTAGGGAAGGAGTGATCTGATAGTTAGAAGAAGAGCTAGGGAAGGAGTGATCTGATACATAGAAGAAGAGCTAGGGAAGGAGTGATCTGATACATAGAAGAAGAGCCAGGGAAGGAGCGATCTGATACATAGAAGAAGAGCTAGGGAAGGAGTGATCTGATACATAGAAGAAGAGCCAGGGAAGGAGTGATCTGATACATAGAAGAAGAGGAAGGGAAGGAGTGATCTGATACATAGAAGAAGAGCAAGGGAAGGAGTGATCTGATACATAGAAGAAGAGCTAGGGAAGGAATGATCTGATACATAGAAGAAGAGGAAGGGAAGGAGTGATCTGATACATAGAAGAAGAGCTAGGGAAGGAGTGATCTGATACATAGGAGAAGAGGTAGGGAAGGAGTGATCTGATACATAGAAGAAGAGCAAGGGAAGGAGTGATCTGATACATAGAAGAAGAGCCATGGAAGGAGTGATCTGATACTTAGAAGAAGAGCCAGGGAAGGAGTGATCTGATACATAGAAGAAGAGCTAGGGAAGGAGTGATCTGATGCATAGAAGAAGAGCTAGGGATGGAGTGATCTGATACATAGAAGAAGTGCTAGGGAAGGAGTGATCTGATACATAGAAGAAGAGCCATGGAAGGAGTGATCTGATACATAGAAGAAGAGCTAGGGAAGGAGTGATCTGATACATAGAAGAAGAGCTAGGGAAGGAGTGATCTGATACATAGAAGAAGAGCCATGGAAGGAGTGATCTGATACATAGAAGAAGAGCTAGGGAAGGAGTGATCTGATACATAGAAGAAGAGCTAGGGAAGGAGTGATCTGATACATAGAAGAAGAGCTAGGGAAGGAGTGATCTGATACATAGAAGAAGTGCTAGGGAAGGAGTGATCTGATACATAGAAGAAGAGCTAGGGAAGGAGTGATCTGATACATAGAAGAAGAGCTAGGGAAGGAGTGATCTGATACATGGAAGAAGAGCTAGGGAAGGAGTGATCTGATACATAGAAGAAGAGCTAGGGAAGGAGTGATCTGATACATGGAAGAAGAGCTAGGGAAGGAGTGATCTGATACATAGAAGAAGTGCTAGGGAAGGAGTGATCTGATACATAGAAGAAGAGCTAGGGAAGGAGTGATCTGATGCATAGAAGAAGAGCTAGGGAAGGAGTGATCTGATACATAGAAGAAGAGCTAGGGAAGGAGTGATCTGATACTTAGAAGAAGAGCCAGGGAAGGATTGATCTGATACATGGAAGAAGAGCCAGGGAAGGAGTGATCTGATACATAGAAGAAGAGCTAGGGAAGGAGTGATCTGATACATAGAATAAGAGCTAGGGAAGGAGTGATCTGATACATAGAAGAAGAGCTAGGGAAGGAGTGATCTGATACATGGAAGAAGAGCTAGGGAAGGAGTGATCTGATACATAGAAGAAGAGCCATGGAAGGAGTGATCTGATACATAGAAGAAGAGCCATGGAAGGAGTGATCTGATACATAGAAGAAGAGCTAGGGAAGGAGTGATCTGATACATAGAAGAAGAGTTAGGGAAGGAGCGATCTGATACATTGAAGAAGAGCCAGGGAAGGAGTGATCTGATACATAGAAGAGGAGCTAGGGAAGGAGTGATCTGATACATAGAAGAGGAGCTAGGGAAGGAGTGATCTGATACATAGAAGAAGTGCTAGGGAAGGAGTGATCTGATACATAGAAGAGGAGCTGGGAAAGGAGTGATCTGATACATAGAAGAAGTGCTAGGGAAGGAGTGATCTGATACATAGAAGAAGAGCTAGGGAAGGAGCGATCTGATACATAGAAGAAGAGCTAGGGAAGGAGTGATCTGATACTTAGAAGAAGAGCGAGGGAAGGAGTGATCTGATACATAGAAGAAGAGCAAGGGAAGGAGTGATCTGATACATAGAAGAAGAGCTAGGGAAGGAGTGATCTGATACATAGAAGAAGAGCAAGGGAAGGAGTGATCTGATACATAGAAGAAGAGCTAGGGAAGGAGTGATCTGTTACATAGAAGAGGAGCTAGGGAAGGAGTGATCTGATACATAGAAGAAGAGCTAGGGAAGGAGTGATCTGATACATAGAAGAAGAGCCAGGGAAGGAGTGATCTGATACATAGAAGAGGAGCTAGGGAAGGAGTGATCTGATACATAGAAGAAGAGCCAGGGAAGGAGTGATCTGATACATAGAAGAAGAGCCAGGGAAGGAGTGATCTGATACATAGAAGAAGAGGAAGGGAAGGAGTGATCTGATACATAGAAGAAGAGCAAGGGAAGGAGTGATCTGATACATAGAAGAAGAGCTAGGGAAGGAGTGATCTGATACATAGAAGAAGAGCAAGGGAAGGAGTTATCTGATACATAGAAGAAGAGCTAGGGAAGGAGTGATCTGATACATAGAAGAAGAGCTAGGGAAGGAATGATCTGATACATAGAAGAAGAGGAAGGGAAGGAGTGATCTGATACATAGAAGAAGAGCTAGGGAAGGAGTGATCTGATACATAGGAGAAGAGCCAGGGATGGAGTGATCTGATACATAGAAGAAGTGCTAGGGAAGGAGTGATCTGATACATAGAAGAAGAGCCATGGAAGGAGTGATCTGATACATAGAAGAAGAGCTAGGGAAGGAGTGATCTGATACATAGAAGAAGAGCTAGGGAAGGAGTGATCTGATACATAGAAGAAGAGCTAGGGAAGGAGTGATCTGATACATAGAAGAAGTGCTAGGGAAGGAGTGATCTGATACATAGAAGAAGAGCTAGGGAAGGAGTGATCTGATACATAGAAGAAGAGCCATGGAAGGAGTGATCTGATACATAGAAGAAGAGCTAGGGAAGGAGTGATCTGATGCATAGAAGAAGAGCTAGGGAAGGAGTGATCTGATACATAGAAGAAGAGTTAGGGAAGGAGCGATCTGATACATTGAAGAAGAGCCAGGGAAGGAGTGATCTGATACATAGAAGAAGAGCTAGGGAAGGAGTGATCTGATACTTAGAAGAAGAGCCAGGGAAGGATTGATCTGATACATAGAAGAGGAGCTAGGGAAGGAGTGATCTGATACATAGAAGAAGAGCCAGGGAAGGAGTGATCTGATACATAGAAGAAGAGCCAGGGAAGGAGTGATCTGATACATAGAAGAAGAGCTAGGGAAGGAGTGATCTGATACTTAGAAGAAGAGCCAGGGAAGGATTGATCTGATACATAGAAGAAGAGCTAGGGAAGGAGTGATCTGATATATAGACGAAGAGCTAGGGAAGGAGCGATCTGATACATAGAAGAAGAGCTAGGGAAGGAGTGATCTGATACATAGAAGAAGAGCTAGGGAAGGAGTGATCTGATACATAGAAGAAGAAGGAGTGATCTGATACATAGAAGAAGAGCTAGGGAAGGAGTGATCTGATACATAGAAGAAGAGCTAGGGAAGGAGTGATGTGATACACAGAAGAAGAGCTAGGGAAGGAGTGATCTGATACATAGAAGAGCTAGGGAAGGAGTGATCTGATACACAGGGGTGTACCAAGCCTGTCTGCTGCCTGAGGCGAGCCATAGAGAGACGCCCCCCCCCCCCCGCCAATATATGTGATATATCAGGGAGTGTCAGGACCAGATCCATCATATTGGTTTGGTGTAAAAATAAAGCAATGCAAAATGCATACAGCGGGTATAAAATGCATATAGCGTACCGCCATGTAGTATAAAATGCATACCGCGTACCGCCATATAGTATAAAATGCATACAGCGTACCGCCATGTGGTATAAAATGCATATAGCTTATCACCATGTGGTATAAAATGCATACAGCTTATCACCATGTGGTATAAAATGCATACAGCGTACCGTCATGTAGTATAAAATACATACAGCATATCGCCATGTAGTATAAAATGCATCCAGAGTACAGCCATGTAGTATAAAATGCATCCAGCGTACAGCCATGTAGTATAAAATGCATACAGCGTACTGCCATGTAGTATAAAATGCATACAGCGTATCACCATGTAGTATAAAATGCATACAGCATGTCACCATTTAGTATAAAATGCATACAGCTTATCACCATGTGGTATAAAATGCATACAGCGTATCGCCATGTACTATAAAATGCATACAGCGTACCATCATGTACTATAAAATACATACAGCATACCGCCATGTAGTATAAAATACATACAGCATATCGCCATGTAGTATAAAATGCATCCAGAGTACAGCCATGTAGTATAAAATGCATCCAGCGTACAGCCATGTAGTATAAAATGCATACAGCGTACCACCATGTAGTATAAAATGCATACAGCGTATCACCAAGTTGTATAAAATGCATCCAGCGTACCGCCGTGTAGTATAAAATGCATACAGCGTGCCACCAAGTAGTATAAAATGCATCCAGCGTGCCGCCATGTAGTATAAAATGCATCCAGCGTGCCGCCATGTAGTATAAAATGCATCCAGCGTGCCACCAAGTAGTATAAAATAGATACCGTGTACCAACAAGTAGTATAAAATGCATACAGAATACCACCATGTAGTACAAATGCTGCATATACATACAGCATATATACACATAAACAAACAGTAGATACAGCATATACACACACAAACATATATACACATATACATATATACACACACACATATAACATATATACACACATATTACATATATATATATATATACACACACATATATATATATATATATACACACATATATATATATATATATATATATACACACATATATATATATATATATATACACACATATATATATATATATATACACACATATATATATATATATATACACACATATTACATATATATATATACACAAATTACACATATATAAACACATATTACACATATATATACATATTACACATATATATATACATATTACACATATATATACATATTACACATATATATATACATATTACACATATATATATATATACATATTACACATATATATATACATATTACACACACATATGCATATTACACACACATATACATATTACACACACATATATATAAATATATAAATATAAAGTAACCTTACCTGTTCTTGGAAAGTGCGGGGCCTTGTCCTGCAGCGGCGGTGGCGCAGTGCGGGAGCCGGGAGCGGGTAGGTCGAGAGCCATGAGCGGGCAAGGGGGTGGGGGGGGGGGCGTGAGCGGGGGTTCAGACGGGATGGAGGGGGAGCCGGGAGCCGAGAGCCTTGAGGGGGGGAGAGAGGTAACGGAGCCTGGAACTTGAGCGGGGGCGGGGGAAGCAAGGAGCCTGGAGGGGGGAGGGGAGACATGAGCGCAGCGGGGTTGAGAAGGGAATGGAGGGGGAGCCGGGAGCGGAGTTATGGGCGGGAGCGAAAGTATACGGGGAGTGGGGGAGTTTGATGCAGGCAGGGGGGCGGAAGCTCGGTGCCGGCGGCGTCGGGGGGCGGGCGCAAGGTGCCGGCAGCGTCGGGGAGCAAGGTGGGCTGCAACGCGGTCCCGTCCGGCGTGCGGCCCGGGAGCTCAGTGCCGGCCGGTGCCGCCCCCTCGTTGAGCAGGAGGCGCGCCGCCTGAGACGAGATGCTCAACTCGCCTCATGGCAGGTGCGCCCCTGCTGATACATAGGAGAAGTACTAGGGAAGGAGTGGTCTGATACATAGAAGAAGAGCTAGGGGAGGAGTGATCTGATACATAGAAGAAGAGCCAGGGAAGGAGTGATCTGATACATAGAATAAGAGCTAGGGAAGGAGTGATCTGATACATAGAAGAAGAGCAAGGGAAGGAGTGATCTGATACATGGAAGAAGAGCCAGGGAAGGAGTGATCTGATACATAGAAGAAGAGCCAGGGAAGGAGTGATCTGATACATAGAAGAAGAGCAAGGGAAGGAGTGATCTGATACATAGAAGAAGAGCTAGGGAAGGAGTGATCTGATACATAGAAGAAGAGCCAGGGAAGGAGTGATCTGATACATAGAAGAAAAGCCAGGGAAGGAGTGATCTGATACATAGAAGAAGAGCTAGGGAAGGAGTGATCTGATACATAGAAGAAGAGCTAGGGAAGGAGTGATCTGATACATAGAAGAAGAGCTAGGGAAGGAGTGATCTGATACATAGAAGAAGAGCTAGGGAAGGAGTGATCTGATACATAGAATAAGAGCTAGGGAAGGAGTGATCTGATACATAGAAGAAGAGCCAGGGAAGGGGTGATATTATACATAGAAGAAGAGCTAGGGAAGGAGTGATCTGATACATAGAAGAAGAGCTAGGGAAGGAGAGATCTGATACATAGAAGAAGAGCTAGGGAAGGAGTGATCTGATACATGGAAGAAGAGCTAGGTAGGGAGTGATCTGATACATAGAAGAAGAGCCAGGGAAGGAGTGATCTGATACATAGAAGAAGAGCTAGGGAAGGAGTGATCTGATACATAGAAGAAGAGCTAGGGAAGGAGTGATCTGATACTTAGAAGAAGAGCTAGGGAAGGAGTGATCTGATACATAGAAGAAGAGCAAGGGAAGGAGTGATCTGATACATAGAAGAAGAGCTAGGGAAGGAGTGATCTGATACATAGAAGAAGAGCTAGGGAAGGAGTGATCTGATACATAGAATAAGAGCTAGGGAAGGAGTGATCTGATACATAGAAGAAGAGCTAGGGAAGGAGCGATCTGATACATAGAAGAAGAGCTAGGGAAGGAGAGATCTGATACATAGAAGAAGAGCAAGGGAAGGAGTGATCTGATACATAGAAGAAGAACTAGGGAAGGAGCGATCTGATACATAGAAGAAGAGCAAGGGAAGGAGTGATCTGATACATAGAAGAAGAGCTAGGGAAGGAGAGATCTGATACATAGAAGAAGAGCAAGGGAAGGAGTGATCTGATACATAGAAGAAGAGCAAGGGAAGGAGTGATCTGATCCATAGAAGAAGAGCCATGGAAGGAGTGATCTGATACATAGAAGAAGAGCCATGGAAGGAGTGATCTGATACATAGAAGAAGAGCTAGGGAAGGAGTGATCTGATACATAGAAGAAGAGCTAGGGAAGGAGTGATCTGATACATAGAAGAAGAGCTAGGGAAGGAGAGATCTGATACATGGAAGAAGAGCTAGGGAAGGAGTGATCTGATCCATAGAAGAAGAGCCAGGGAAGGAGTGATCTGATCCATAGAAGAAGAGCTAGGGAAGGAGCGATCTGATACATAGAAGAAGAGCTAGGGAAGGAGTGATCTGATACATGGAAGAAGAGCCAGGGAAGTAGTGATCTGATACATAGAAGAAGAGCTAGGGAAGGAGTGATCTGATACATAGAAGAAGAGCTAGGGAAGGAGAGATCTGATACATGGAAGAAGAGCTAGGGAAGAAGTGATCTGATACATAGAAGAAGAGCTAGGGAAGGAGTGATCTGATACATAGAAGAAGAGCTAGGGAAGGAGTGATCTGATGCATAGAAGAAGAGCAAGGGAAGGAGTGATCTGATACATAGAAGAAGAGCTAGGGAAGGAGTGATCTGATACATAGAAGAAGAGCCAGGGAAGGAGCGATCTGATACATAGAAGAAGAGCAAGGGAAGGAGTGATCTGATACATAGAATAAGAGCTAGGGAAGGAGTGATCTGATACATAGAAGAAGAGCTAGGGAAGGAGTGATCTGATACATAGAAGAAGAGCTAGGGAAGGAGTGATCTGATCCATAGAAGAAGAGCCAGGGAAGGAGTGATCTGATCCATAGAAGAAGAGCTAGGGAAGGAGCGATCTGATACATAGAAGAAGAGCTAGGGAAGGAGTGATCTGATACATAGAAGAAGAGCTAGGGAAGGAGTGATCTGATACATAGAAGAAGAGCTAGGGAAGGAGTGATCTGATACATGGAAAAAGAGCTAGGGAAGGAGTGATCTGATACATAGAAGAAGAGCTAGGGAACGAGTGATCTGATACATAGAAGAAGAGCTAGGGAAGGAGAGATCTGATACATAGAAGAAGAGCCAGGGAAGGAGTGATCTGATACATGGAAGAAGAGCTAGGGAAGGAGTGATCTGATACATAGAAGAAGTGCTAGGGAAGGAGTGATCTGATACATAGAAGAAGAGCTAGGGAAGGAGTGATCTGATACATAGAAGAAGAGCTAGGGAAGGAGTGATCTGATACATAGAAGAAGAGCTAGGGAAGGAGTGATCTGATACATAGAAGAAGAGCTAGGGAAGGAGTGATCTGATACATAGAAGAAGAGCTAGGGAAGGAGTGATCTGATCCATAGAAGAAGAGCCAGGGAAGGAGTGATCTGATCCATAGAAGAAGAGTTAGGGAAGGAGCGATCTGATACATAGAAGAAGAGCTAGGGAAGGAGTGATCTGATACATGGAAGAAGAGCCAGGGAAGTAGTGATCTGATACATAGAAGAAGAGCTAGGGAAGGAGTGATCTGATACATAGAAGAAGAGCTAGGGAAGGAGAGATCTGATACATGGAAAAAGAGCTAGGGAAGGAGTGATCTGATACATAGAAGAAGAGCTAGGGAAGAAGTGATCTGATACATAGAAGAAGAGCCAGGGAAGGAGTGATCTGATACATAGAAGAAGAGCCAGGGAAGGAGTGATCTGATACATAGAAGAAGAGCTAGGGAAGGAGTGATCTGATACATAGAAGAAGAGCCAGGGAAGGAGTGATCTGATACATAGAAGAAGAGCCAGGGAAGGAGTGATCTGATACATAGAAGAAGAGCTAGGGAAGGAGTGATCTGATACATGGAAGAAGAGCTAGGGAAGGAGTGATCTGATACATAGAATAAGAGCTAGGGAAGGAGTGATCTGATACATAGAAGAAGAGCTAGGGAAGGAGCGATCTGATACAGAGAAGATGATCTAGGGAAGGAGTGATCTGATACATAGAAGAAGAGCTAGGGAAGGAGTGATCTGATACATAGAAGAAGAGCTAGGGAACGAGTGATCTGATACATAGAAGAAGAGCTAGGGAAGGAGTGATCTGATACATAGAAGAAGAGCTAGGGAAGGAGTGATCTGATACATAGAAGAAGAAGGAGTGATCTGATACATAGAAGAAGAGCGAGGGAAGGAGTGATCTGATTCATAGAAGAAGAAGGAGTGATCTGATACATAGAAGAAGAGCGAGGGAAGGAGTGATCTGATACATAGAAGAAGAGCTAGGGAAGGAGTGATCTGATACATAGAAGAAGAGCTAGGGAAGGAGTGATCTGATACATAGAAGAAGAGCAAGGGAAGGAGTGATCTGATCCATAGAAGAAGAGCTAGGGAAGGAGTGATCTGATACATAGAAGAAGAGCAAGGAAAGGAGTGATCTGATACATAGAAGAAGAAGGAGTGATCTGATACATAGAAGAAGAGCTAGGGAAGGAGTGATCTGATACATAGAAGAAGAGCCAGGGAAGGAGTGATCTGATACATAGAAGAAGAGCTAGGGAAGGAGTGATCTGATACATAGAAGAAGAGCCAGGGAAGGAGTGATCTGATACATAGAAGAAGAGCCAGGGAAGGAGTGATCTGATACATAGAAGAAGAGCTAGGGAAGGAGTGATCTGATACATAGGAGAAGAGGTAGGGAAGGAGTGATCTGATACATAGAAGAAGTGCTAGGGAAGGAGTGATCTGATACATAGAAGAAGAGCCAGGGAAGGAGTGATCTGATACATAGAAGAAGAGCCAGGGAAGGAGTGATCTGATACAAAGAAGAAGAGCTAGGGAAGGAGTGATCTGATACATAGAAGAAGAGCTAGGGAAGGAGTGATTTGATCCATAGAAGAAGAGCTAGGGAAGGAGTGATCTGATACATAGAAGAAGAGCCAGGGAAGGAGTGATCTGATACATAGAAGAAGAGCTAGGGAAGGAATGATCTGATACATAGAAGAAGAGCAAGGGAAGGAGTGATCTGATACATAGAAGAAGAGCCATGGAAGGAGTGATCTGATACATAGAAGAAGAGCCAGGGAAGGAGTGATCTGATACATGGAAGAAGAGCTAGGGAAGGAGTGATCTGATACATAGAAGAAGAGCTAGGGAAGGAGTGATCTGATACATAGAATAAGAGCTAGGGAAGGAGTGATCTGATACATAGAAGAAGTGCTAGGGAAGGAGTGATCTGATACATAGAAGAAGAGCTAGGGAAGGAGTGATCTGATACATGGAAGAAGAGCTAGGGAAGGAGTGATCTGATACATGGAAGAAGAGCTAAGGAAGGAGTGATCTGATACATAGAAGAAGTGCTAGGGAAGGAGTGATCTGATACATGGAAGAAGAGCTAGGGAAGGAGTGATCTGATACATAGAAGAAGAGCTAGGGAAGGAGTGATCTGATACATAGAAGAAGAGCCATGGAGGGAGTGATCTGATACATAAAAGAAGAGCCAGGGAAGGAGTGATCTGATACATAGAATAAGAGCAAGGGAAGGAGTGATCAGATACATGGAAGAAGAGCCAGGGAAGGAGTGATCTGATCCATAGAAGAAGAGCTAGGGAAGGAGTGATCTGATACATAGAAGAAGAGCTAGGGAAGGAGTGATCTGATACATAGAAGAAGAGCCAGGGAAGGAGTGATCTGATACATAGAATAAGAGCAAGGGAAGGAGTGATCTGATACATAGAAGAAGAAGGAGTGATCTGATACATAAAAGAAGAGCTAGGGAAGGAGTGATCAGATACATGGAAGAAGAGCCAGGGAAGGAGTGATCTGATCCATAGAAGAAGAGCTAGGGAAGGAGTGATCTGATACATAGTAGAAGAGCTAGGGAAGGAGTGATCTGATACATAGAAGAAGAGCAAGGGAAGGAGTGATCTGATACATAGAAGAAGAAGGAGTGATCTGATACATAAAAGAAGAGCTAGGGAAGGAGTGATCTGATACATGGAAGAAAAGCTAAGGAAGGAGTGATCTGATACATAGAAGAAGAGCTAGGGAAGGAGTGATCTGATACATAGAAGAAGAGCAAGGGAAGGAGTGATCTGATACATAGAAGAAGAAGGAGTGATCTGATACATAAAAGAAGAGCTAGGGAAGGAGTGATCTGATACATGGAAGAAAAGCTAAGGAAGGAGTGATCTGATACATAGAAGAAGAGCTAGGGAAGGAGTGATCTGATACATAGCAGAAGAGCCAGGGAAGGAGTGATCTGATACATAGAAGAAGAGCTAGGGAAGGAGTGATCTGATACATAGAAGAAGAGCAAGGGAAGGGGTGATCTGTTACATAGAAGAAGAGCCAGGGAAGGAGTGATCTGATACATAGAAGAAGAGCCAGGGAAGGAGTGATCTGATACATAGAAGAGGAGCTAGGGAAGGAGTGATCTGATACATAGAAGAAGAGCTAGGGAAGGAGTGATCTGATACATAGAAGAAGAGCCAGGGAAGGAGTGATCTGATACATAGAAGAGGAGCTAGGGAAGGAGTGATCTGATACATAGAAGAGGAGCTAGGGAAGGAGTGATCTGATACATAGAAGAGGAGCTGGGAAAGGAGTGATCTGATACATAGAAGAAGTGCTAGGGAAGGAGTGATCTGATACATAGAAGAAGAGCTAGGGAAGGAGCGATCTGATACATAGAAGAAGAGCTAGGGAAGGAGTGATCTGATACTTAGAAGAAGAGCGAGGGAAGGAGTGATCTGATACATAGAAGAAGAGCAAGGGAAGGAGTGATCTGATACATAGAAGAAGAGCTAGGGAAGGAGTGATCTGATACATAGAAGAAGAGCAAGGGAAGGAGTGATCTGATACATAGAAGAAGAGCTAGGGAAGGAGTGATCTGATACATAGAAGAAGAGCCATGGAAGGAGTGATCTGATACATAGAAGAAGAGCTAGGGAAGGAGTGATCTGATACATAGAAGAAGAGCTAGGGAAGGAGTGATCTGATACATAGAAGAAGAGCTAGGGAAGGAGTGATCTGATACATAGAAGAAGTGCTAGGGAAGGAGTGATCTGATACATAGAAGAAGAGCTAGGGAAGGAGTGATCTGATACATAGAAGAAGTGCTAGGGAAGGAGTGATCTGATACATAGAAGAAGTGCTAGGGAAGGAGTGATCTGATACATAGAAGAAGAGCTAGGGAAGGAGTGATCTGATGCATAGAAGAAGAGCTAGGGAAGGAGTGATCTGATACATAGAAGAAGAGCTAGGGAAGGAGTGATCTGATACTTAGAAGAAGAGCCAGGGAAGGATTGATCTGATACATGGAAGAAGAGCCAGGGAAGGAGTGATCTGATACATAGAAGAAGAGCTAGGGAAGGAGTGATCTGATACATGGAAGAAGAGCTAGGGAAGGAGTGATCTGATACATAGAAGAAGAGCCATGGAAGGAGTGATCTGATACATAGAAGAAGAGCTAGGGAAGGAGTGATCTGATACATGGAAGAAGAGCTAGGGAAGGAGTGATCTGATACATAGAAGAAGAGCCATGGAAGGAGTGATCTGATACATAGAAGAAGAGTTAGGGAAGGAGCGATCTGATACATTGAAGAAGAGCCAGGGAAGGAGTGATCTGATACATAGAAGAGGAGCTAGGGAAGGAGTGATCTGATACATAGAAGAGGAGCTAGGGAAGGAGTGATCTGATACATAGAAGAGGAGCTGGGAAAGGAGTGATCTGATACATAGAAGAAGTGCTAGGGAAGGAGTGATCTGATACATAGAAGAAGAGCCATGGAAGGAGTGATCTGATACATAGAAGAAGAGCTAGGGAAGGAGTGATCTGATACATAGAAGAAGAGCCAGGGAAGGAGTGATCTGATACATAGAAGAAGAGCTAGGGAAGGAGCGATCTGATACATAGAAGAAGAGCTAGGGAAGGAGTGATCTGATACTTAGAAGAAGAGCGAGGGAAGGAGTGATCTGATACATAGAAGAAGAGCAAGGGAAGGAGTGATCTGATACATAGAAGAAGAGCTAGGGAAGGAGTGATCTGATACATAGAAGAAGAGCAAGGGAAGGAGTGATCTGATACATAGAAGAAGAGCTAGGGAAGGAGTGATCTGTTACATAGAAGAGGAGCTAGGGAAGGAGTGATCTGATACATAGAAGAAGAGCTAGGGAAGGAGTGATCTGATACATAGAAGAAGAGCCAGGGAAGGAGTGATCTGATACATAGAAGAGGAGCTAGGGAAGGAGTGATCTGATACATAGAAGAAGAGCCAGGGAAGGAGTGATCTGATACATAGAAGAAGAGCCAGGGAAGGAGTGATCTGATACATAGAAGAAGAGGAAGGGAAGGAGTGATCTGATACATAGAAGAAGAGCAAGGGAAGGAGTGATCTGATACATAGAAGAAGAGCTAGGGAAGGAGTGATCTGATACATAGAAGAAGAGCAAGGGAAGGAGTTATCTGATACATAGAAGAAGAGCTAGGGAAGGAGTGATCTGATACATAGAAGAAGAGCTAGGGAAGGAATGATCTGATACATAGAAGAAGAGGAAGGGAAGGAGTGATCTGATACATAGAAGAAGAGCTAGGGAAGGAGTGATCTGATACATAGGAGAAGAGCCAGGGATGGAGTGATCTGATACATAGAAGAAGTGCTAGGGAAGGAGTGATCTGATACATAGAAGAAGAGCCATGGAAGGAGTGATCTGATACATAGAAGAAGAGCTAGGGAAGGAGTGATCTGATACATAGAAGAAGAGCTAGGGAAGGAGTGATCTGATACATAGAAGAAGAGCTAGGGAAGGAGTGATCTGATACATAGAAGAAGTGCTAGGGAAGGAGTGATCTGATACATAGAAGAAGAGCTAGGGAAGGAGTGATCTGATACATAGAAGAAGAGCCATGGAAGGAGTGATCTGATACATAGAAGAAGAGCTAGGGAAGGAGTGATCTGATGCATAGAAGAAGAGCTAGGGAAGGAGTGATCTGATACATAGAAGAAGAGTTAGGGAAGGAGCGATCTGATACATTGAAGAAGAGCCAGGGAAGGAGTGATCTGATACATAGAAGAAGAGCTAGGGAAGGAGTGATCTGATACTTAGAAGAAGAGCCAGGGAAGGATTGATCTGATACATAGAAGAGGAGCTAGGGAAGGAGTGATCTGATACATAGAAGAAGAGCCAGGGAAGGAGTGATCTGATACATAGAAGAAGAGCCAGGGAAGGAGTGATCTGATACATAGAAGAAGAGCTAGGGAAGGAGTGATCTGATACTTAGAAGAAGAGCCAGGGAAGGATTGATCTGATACATAGAAGAAGAGCTAGGGAAGGAGTGATCTGATATATAGACGAAGAGCTAGGGAAGGAGCGATCTGATACATAGAAGAAGAGCTAGGGAAGGAGTGATCTGATACATAGAAGAAGAGCTAGGGAAGGAGTGATCTGATACATAGAAGAAGAAGGAGTGATCTGATACATAGAAGAAGAGCTAGGGAAGGAGTGATCTGATACATAGAAGAAGAGCTAGGGAAGGAGTGATGTGATACACAGAAGAAGAGCTAGGGAAGGAGTGATCTGATACATAGAAGAGCTAGGGAAGGAGTGATCTGATACACAGGGGTGTACCAAGCCTGTCTGCTGCCTGAGGCGAGCCATAGAGAGACGCCCCCCCCCCCCCGCCAATATATGTGATATATCAGGGAGTGTCAGGACCAGATCCATCATATTGGTTTGGTGTAAAAATAAAGCAATGCAAAATGCATACAGCGGGTATAAAATGCATATAGCGTACCGCCATGTAGTATAAAATGCATACCGCGTACCGCCATATAGTATAAAATGCATACAGCGTACCGCCATGTGGTATAAAATGCATACAGCTTATCACCATGTGGTATAAAATGCATACAGCTTATCACCATGTGGTATAAAATGCATACAGCGTACCGTCATGTAGTATAAAATACATACAGCATATCGCCATGTAGTATAAAATGCATCCAGAGTACAGCCATGTAGTATAAAATGCATCCAGCGTACAGCCATGTAGTATAAAATGCATACAGCGTACTGCCATGTAGTATAAAATGCATACAGCGTATCACCATGTAGTATAAAATGCATACAGCATGTCACCATTTAGTATAAAATGCATACAGCTTATCACCATGTGGTATAAAATGCATACAGCGTATCGCCATGTACTATAAAATGCATACAGCGTACCATCATGTACTATAAAATACATACAGCATACCGCCATGTAGTATAAAATACATACAGCATATCGCCATGTAGTATAAAATGCATCCAGAGTACAGCCATGTAGTATAAAATGCATCCAGCGTACAGCCATGTAGTATAAAATGCATACAGCGTACCACCATGTAGTATAAAATGCATACAGCGTATCACCAAGTTGTATAAAATGCATCCAGCGTACCGCCGTGTAGTATAAAATGCATACAGCGTGCCACCAAGTAGTATAAAATGCATCCAGCGTGCCGCCATGTAGTATAAAATGCATCCAGCGTGCCGCCATGTAGTATAAAATGCATCCAGCGTGCCACCAAGTAGTATAAAATAGATACCGTGTACCAACAAGTAGTATAAAATGCATACAGAATACCACCATGTAGTACAAATGCTGCATATACATACAGCATATATACACATAAACAAACAGTAGATACAGCATATACACACACAAACATATATACACATATACATATATACACACACACATATAACATATATACACACATATTACATATATATATATATATACACACACATATATATATATATATATACACACATATATATATATATATATATATATACACACATATATATATATATATATATACACACATATATATATATATATATACACACATATATATATATATATATACACACATATTACATATATATATATACACAAATTACACATATATAAACACATATTACACATATATATACATATTACACATATATATATACATATTACACATATATATACATATTACACATATATATATACATATTACACATATATATATATATACATATTACACATATATATATACATATTACACACACATATGCATATTACACACACATATACATATTACACACACATATATATAAATATATAAATATAAAGTAACCTTACCTGTTCTTGGAAAGTGCGGGGCCTTGTCCTGCAGCGGCGGTGGCGCAGTGCGGGAGCCGGGAGCGGGTAGGTCGAGAGCCATGAGCGGGCAAGGGGGTGGGGGGGGGGGCGTGAGCGGGGGTTCAGACGGGATGGAGGGGGAGCCGGGAGCCGAGAGCCTTGAGGGGGGGAGAGAGGTAACGGAGCCTGGAACTTGAGCGGGGGCGGGGGAAGCAAGGAGCCTGGAGGGGGGAGGGGAGACATGAGCGCAGCGGGGTTGAGAAGGGAATGGAGGGGGAGCCGGGAGCGGAGTTATGGGCGGGAGCGAAAGTATACGGGGAGTGGGGGAGTTTGATGCAGGCAGGGGGGCGGAAGCTCGGTGCCGGCGGCGTCGGGGGGCGGGCGCAAGGTGCCGGCAGCGTCGGGGAGCAAGGTGGGCTGCAACGCGGTCCCGTCCGGCGTGCGGCCCGGGAGCTCAGTGCCGGCCGGTGCCGCCCCCTCGTTGAGCAGGAGGCGCGCCGCCTGAGACGAGATGCTCAACTCGCCTCATGGCAGGTGCGCCCCTGCTGATACATAGGAGAAGTACTAGGGAAGGAGTGGTCTGATACATAGAAGAAGAGCTAGGGGAGGAGTGATCTGATACATAGAAGAAGAGCCAGGGAAGGAGTGATCTGATACATAGAATAAGAGCTAGGGAAGGAGTGATCTGATACATAGAAGAAGAGCAAGGGAAGGAGTGATCTGATACATGGAAGAAGAGCCAGGGAAGGAGTGATCTGATACATAGAAGAAGAGCCAGGGAAGGAGTGATCTGATACATAGAAGAAGAGCAAGGGAAGGAGTGATCTGATACATAGAAGAAGAGCTAGGGAAGGAGTGATCTGATACATAGAAGAAGAGCCAGGGAAGGAGTGATCTGATACATAGAAGAAAAGCCAGGGAAGGAGTGATCTGATACATAGAAGAAGAGCTAGGGAAGGAGTGATCTGATACATAGAAGAAGAGCTAGGGAAGGAGTGATCTGATACATAGAAGAAGAGCTAGGGAAGGAGTGATCTGATACATAGAAGAAGAGCTAGGGAAGGAGTGATCTGATACATAGAAGAAGAGCCAGGGAAGGAGTGATCTGATACATAGAAGAAGAGCTAGGGAAGGAGAGATCTGATACATAGAAGAAGAGCTAGGGAAGGAGTGATCTGATACATAGAATAAGAGCTAGGGAAGGAGTGATCTGATCCATAGAAGAAGAGGAAGGGAAGGAGTGATCTGATACATAGAAGAAGAGCTAGGGAAGGAGTGATCTGATACTTAGAAGAAGAGCTAGGGAAGGAGTGATCTGATACATAGTAGAAGAGCTAGGGAAGGAGTGATCTGATACATAGAAGAAGAGCTAGGGAAGGAGTGATCTGATACATAGTAGAAGAGCTAGGGAAGGAGTGATCTGATACATAGAAGAAGAGCTAGGGAAGGAGCGATCTGATACATAGAAGAAGAGCCAGGGATGGAGTGATCTGATACATAGAAGAAGAGCAAGGGAAGGAGTGATCTGATACATAGAAGAAGAGCAAGGGAAGGAGTGATCTGATACATAGAAGAAGAGCTAGAGAAGGAGTGATCTGATACATGGAAGAATAGCTAGGGAAGGAGTGATCTGATACATAGAAGAAGAGCTAGGGAAGGAGTGATCTGATACATAGAAGAAGAGCCAGGGAAGGAGTGATCTGATACATGGAAGAAGAGCTAGGGAAGGAGTGATCTGATACATAGAAGAAGAGCAAGGGAAGGAGTGATCTGATACATAGAAGAAGAGATAGGGAAGGAGTGATCTGATACATAGAAGAAGAGCAAGGGATGGAGTGATCTGATACCTAGAAGAGGAGCTAGGGAAGGAGTGATCTGATACATAGAAGAAGAGCTAGGGAAGGAGCGATCTGATACATAGAAGAAGAGCTAGGGAAGGAGTGATCTGATACATAGAAGAAGAGCTAGGGAAGGAGCGATCTGATACATAGAAGAAGAGCAAGGGAAGGAGTGATCTGATACATAGAAGAAGAGCAAAGGAAGGAGTTCTCTGATACATAGAAGAAGAGCGAGGCAAGGAGTGATCTGATACATAGAAGAAGAGCTAGGTAGGGAGTGATCTGATACATAGAATAAGAGCTAGGGAAGGAGCGATCTGATACATAGAAGAAGAGCCATGGAAGGAGTGATCTGACACATAGAAGAAGAGCAAGGGAAGGAGTGATCTGATACATGGAAGAAGAGCTAGGGAAGGAGTGATCTGATACATAGAAGAAGAACCAGGGAAGGAGCGATCTGACACATAGAAGAAGAGCGAGGCAAGGAGTGATCTGATACATAGAAGAAGAGCTAGGTAGGGAGTGATCTGATACATAGAAGAAGAACCAGGGAAGGAGCGATCTGATACATAGAAGAAGAGCCATGGAAGGAGTGATCTGACACATAGAAGAAGAGCAAGGGAAGGAGTGATCTGATACATGGAAGAAGAGCTAGGGAAGGAGTGATCTGATACATAGAAGAAGAACCAGGGAAGGAGCGATCTGACACATAGAAGAAGAGCGAGGCAAGGAGTGATCTGATACATAGAAGAAGAGCTAGGTAGGGAGTGATCTGATACATAGAAGAAGAACCAGGGAAGGAGCGATCTGATACATAGAAGAAGAGCCATGGAAGGAGTGATCTGACACATAGAAGAAGAGCAAGGGAAGGAGTGATCTGATACATGGAAGAAGAGCTAGGGAAGGAGTGATCTGATACATAGAAGAAGAGCTAGGGAAGGAGTGATCTGATCCATAGAAGAAGAGCTAGGGAAGGAGTGATCTGATAAATAGAAGAAGAGCTAGGGAAGGAGTGATCTGACACATAGAAGAAGAGCTAGGGAAGGAGTGATCTGACACATAGAAGAAGAGCTAGGGAAGGAGAGATCTGATACATAGAAGAAGAGCTAGGGAAGGAGTGATCTGATACATAGAAGAAGTGCTAGGGAAGGAGTGATCTGATACATAGAAGAAGAGCCAGGGAAGGAGTGATCTGATACATAGAAGAAGTGCTAGGGAAGGAGTGATCTGATACATAGAAGAAGATCCAGGGAAGGAGTGATCTGATACATAGAAGAAGAGCTAGGGAAGGAGTGATCTGATACATAGAAGAAGAGCTAGGGAAGGAGTGATCTGATACATGGAAGAAGAGCTAGGGAAGGAGTGATCTGATACATAGAAGAAGAGCTAGGGAAGGAGTGATCTGATACATAGAAGAAGAGCCAGGGAAGGAGTAATCTGATACCTGGAAGAAGAGCTAGGGAAGGAGTGATCTGATACATAGAAGAAGAGCTGGGGAAGGAGTGATCTGATACATAGAAGAAGAGCTAGGGATGGAGTGATCTGATACATAGAAGAAGAGCTAGGGAAGGAGTGATCTGATACATAGAAGAAGAGCCAGGGAAGGAGTGATCTGATACATGGAAGAAGAGCTAGGGAAGGAGTGATCTGATACATAGAAGAGGAGCTAGGGAAGGAGTGATCTGATACATAGAAGAAGAGCTAGGGAAGGAGTGATCTGATACATAGAAGAAGAGCTAGGGAAGGAGTGATCTGATACATAGAAGAAGAGCTAGGGAAGGAGTGATCTGATACATAGAAGAAGAGCTAGGGAAGGAGTGATCTGATACATAGAAGAGGAGCCAGGGAAGGAGTGATCTGATACATAGAAGAGGAGCTGGGAAAGGAGCGATCTGATACATAGAAGAAGAGCTAGGGAAGGAGTGATCTGATACATGGAAGAAGAGCTAGGGAAGGAGCGATCTGATACATAGAAGAAGAGCTAGGGAAGGAGTGATCTGATACATAGAAGAAGAGCTAGGGAAGGAGTGATCTGATACATAGAAGAAGAGCTAGGGAAGGAGTGATCTGATACATAGAAGAAGAGCTAGGGAAGGAGTGATCTGATACATAGAAGAAGAGCTAGGGAAGGAGTGATCTGATACATAGAAGAAGAGCTAGGGAAGGAGTGATCTGATACATAGAAGAAGAGCTAGGGAAGGAGAGATCTGATACAGAGAAGAAGAGCTAGGGAAGGAGTGATCTGATACATAGAAGAAGAGCTAGGGAAGGAGTGATCTGATACATAGAAGAAGAGCCAGGGAAGGAGTGATCTGATACATAGAAGAGGAGCTAGGGAAGGAGAGATCTGATACATGGAAGAAGAGCTAGGGAAGGAGAGATCTGATACAGAGAAGAAGAGCTGGGGAAGGAGTGATCTGATACATAGAAGAAGAGCTAGGGAAGGAGTGATCTGATACATAGAAGAAGATTTAGGGAAGGAGAGATCTGATACATAGAAGAAGAGCTAGTGAAGGAGTGATCTGATACATAGAAGAAGAGCAAGGGAAGGAGTGATCTGATACATAGAAGAAGTGCTAGTGAAGGAGTGATCTGATACATAGAAGAAGAGCTAGGGAAGGAGTGATCTGATACATGGAAGAAGAGCTAGGGAAGGAGTGATCTGATACATAGAAGAGGAGCTAGGGAAGGAGAGATCTGATACATGGAAGAAGAGCTAGGGAAGGAGAGATCTGATACATGGAAGAAGAGCTAGGGAAGGAGTGATCTGATACATAGAAGAAGAGCTAGGGAAGGAGTGATCTGATACATAGAATAAGAGCTAGGGAAGGAGTGATCTGATACATAGAAGAAGAGCCAGGGAAGGAGTGATCTGATACATAGAATAAGAGCTAGGGAAGGAGTGATCTGATACATAGAAGAAGAGCAAGGGGTGGAGTGATCTGATACCTAGAAGAGGAGCTAGGGAAGGAGTGATCTGATACATAGAAGAAGAGCTAGGGAAGGAGTGATCTGAGAAATTAAGACAAAGATGGAGAAAACGTGACCTGCTACCTATAGTAGAGGAGTCAGGGTAGTCACAGTGTAATAGTTAGGAAATGAGTGATCTGATACATTATGGCAAAGCTTGGGAAAGAGTGATCTATGATAGAAGTTATCTGATAAATTGAGGAACACCAAGAAATGGACAAGGATTGGTCTGACACATAATGGAAGAGCTGAGCCATAAAATAAATGATTACCTGTAGAAATAGTGAATTTTGATATAAAAATCGAATGATCTTGAATACACTATTACTACTACTGTTACTTTAACTACGGTTATACTACTATGCAGAGTTGTATTGTGAGATAGTATGAATATTAGTCTCAGCTGCAAAACTAGAATCACCCATGTGGCTTTGTGCACAAGTTCACACTTTGGTGACCTGTAATTGTAGAGTTTTTATAGCTAGTATTTTATTATTATCAGAATAAACAACTGGTGCCAGAACGGCCATTAGAACCCTAAGACATCAGGATCGGCTGTGACTACCTCCGCTACACTAGTTAACTAAATTCCATTTACGATTTGGCTCCAGAAGACATTCCCCCCCCCTTCCCATAAAAAAACTCCTAAATATAAAAACAAAACTTTTCTTCTTGCTCTCCTTCATAGTCAACGGCCTCATCCACTGTGACACTTGTGTCCCCCTCTCCGTACACATCATTTTTCATGCCTTTCCTCTGGATGAACACGCTGATTACTTCCTTTATAATGTCAGTCTTAATAGAAAACATTTTTCAGGGAACAAAAAAACTGTTCAGGGAATAAGTTCCTTTTAAAATTTATAAATTCTTCCCAGCTTACTTCTTTCAAGTTTTATTACGATGATGTAGCGGTTTATATGTCGGCAGAATGCACCATAATAGTGGAAACAGCTTCAAGGTAGACTGTCAGGAAAGACTGTATACTTCTTTAATTAAGCAATAAGACAAAGCAGGCTGTGCATTTCTATCCGATTATTGCATACCTTCCAGCTAAGGCCAACAGATGCAATAATCTTTAGAAATGTACCAAGAATATCTTATTACTGTAATGAAATTGCCAAGGAGAAAATGACAGATATTCTTCAACATTTACATTACAGTTAGATAGAATCCCTGCTCCTGACAAGCATACAAATAGGAGCGCTCCTAACCGGGCCGCCACTGCCGGTGCTGACAAACATTACACCCCTCCTCCAAGATAACTCCCTGTATGATCCCAAATGATATGTTCCCTCTGTGCAAGGCATAACCATGGGTAATTGATGTGAGGTTTATGATATGTTTTCTAGTCACCCTTAGATGGTAGATCATAAAGGGGTTGGTCACTTTTCAATAAATATCCTTTTAGATTTATTTCTGCATGTGTGTGTACCTGTGTCTCCTTTCCATGTTATTACCCTCTGTATATATACACAGCTCTCACTGCGCTAGGTCAGTGATGGCGAACCTTTTATGGACTGAGTGCCAAACTATCACTAAGACCCACTAATGTATCGCAAAGTGCCCACAAAGTGATTTATGCTCCCTGCTGTGTCACAGCTTTCATTAATATAAGCACCCTGAGGAAACCAATAAAGCAGAAAATAGGAGAAATTTGGATGTTCATTGTAGCTTCCCTCCAGGATCCCCTAAACAGGAAGAATTGTCAGGGCCGGAGAAGGAGCTACAATTATAATCCAGATCTGTCCACACCTTCCTACCCCTCCAGTAGTCCCAGGTAGAGCTTTAAAATAGCTCTGTTCACAGCCCACGACACTCTGGGAAAGCAGTAAGATACCTGGAGTCCTCTCTGGTGATGGCCTGGGTGCCCACAGGGATGGCTCTGAGTGCCACCTCTGGCACCCATGCCATAGGTTTGCCACCACTGCTCTAGGTTATCCTTATGGCTCTCCCTCTGTGTCACTCTTCTCACTGACAGAGACAGGAAGAGGGGAGGAGGAGGGAGCAGGAGGAGTTATAACTCTGCTGCAGCAGCTCCTTCCATTCAGCAGAACACATGTAAACAAAGAAACATGAAGGGTTTGCACACAGTGCAAAAGTAAGTAGCAGGAATGCTTAATCACTTGATAAACATTTAGGGGCATATTTATCAGGACCTCTGTGCACCGCCAGTGGCGCAGAGGCCCTGAAATAATCGCAAATGCTAGCTTATTGTTAGCTTTTGCGATTATTTTCCCCAATCCGCCACCTTCACGCCAGTGGGGCGTGAAGGGGCGTGAAGGACGGGCGCGGACGGGAGTGGGCCAGCGCGGGGAGTTACTGTCCCCGCGTCTGCGCACTCGCTGCTGCCGGCGACTTTTCAACCCTCCTGATGTATCGGGTTGCGAATTTGCAGCAGCGGGGCGATCATACGCTGGCGCAGGAGCGCCACCTTATGATAAATATCCCCCTTAGGGATTATCCACAAGGCATTAAAAGGCAGTAAAGGTATGTAGTCCAGTAAACATAGATCTTGTTCTCCATTAGTAATGGAGTTTAGTAATTCTCTTTAGTAAATCTCAGTTGTTACAATGTCTCCATATACTGAAAATAGGAAGGGTATTTGCCCACAACAAAGCCCATTTTCAAAAGTTTACATCTATGGATAATAACGTTTTTTTTAACTGCAGATTTGTATCTGTTTTCAATACATCTGTCCATTTCTAAAGTGAACTTTTGGCATGGATAGAGCAGACTGAAAAAAAAAGGTATAGGTGGTATGTGGGGACCTAAACCCTGCAAAACATAGCGATTAGTTAGGGGGAGGTGGATGATGCTGTCTGATTTTCTTTACAATTACTTCTGGTTTTGAAAGTGTTTTTATTTTGGAGTAAAGATGAGGGCATCTGCCATTTTCCTGGCATCGAATCAAATCTGAATCTTTTCTTCTTTTCTGCTCTTGTAAATTGCTGGTATGATTCATCTCAGAGCTCTTAGATCCAACTCACACCTGTATTGGGAGTAAATTAGTATCTTCCGTCACTAAAACAATTATAACAGAAGTCTAATGGATCAGTGAGAATGTCCATTGAATTCAATTGACTTTTAATGATTTCTGTAAGTGTCCGTTAGGTTTCCATTACTATTGTTCAGGGAGGCATCCTCTACACCTAGAGGAGAGACAGATCTGCCATCACATTGACAGTAGGCATCCTCTACACCTAGAGGAGAGAAGGTTCTTCCATCACCATAGACAGGAGGCATCCTCTACACCTAGAGGAGAGGCGGTTCTACCATCACCATAGACAGGGGGCATCCTCTACACCTAGAGGAGAGAAGGTTCTACCATCACCATAGACAGGAGGCATCCTCTACACCTAGAGGAGAGGCGGTTCTACCATCACCATAGACAGGAGGCATCATCTACACCTAGAGGAGAGAAGGTTCTACCATCACCATAGACAGGAGGCATCCTTTACACCTAGAGGAGAGAAGGTTCTACCATCACCATAGACAGGAGGCATCCTCTACACCTAGAGGAGAGGCAGTTCTGCCATCACCATAGACAGGGGCATCCTCTACACCTAGAGGAGAGGCGGTTCTACCATCACCATAGACAGGGGGCCTCCTCTGCGCCTAGAGGAGAGGCAGTTCTACCATCACCATAGACAGGGGGCATCCTCTACACCTAGAGGAGAGGCGGTTCTACCATCACCATAGACAGGGGGGCATCCTCTACACCTAGAGGAGAGGCGGTTCTACCATCACCAAAGACAGAAGGCATCCTCTGCACCTAGAGGAGAGAAGGTTCTACCATCACCATAGACAGGAGGCATCCTCTACACCTAGAGGAGAGGCGGTTCTACCATCACCATAGACAGGGGTCATCCTCTACACCTAGAGGAGAGGAGGTTCTACAATCACCATAGACAGGAGGCATCCTCTACACCTAGAGGAGAGGCGGTTCTACCATCACCATAGACAGGTGGCATCCTCTACACCTAGAGGAGAGGAGGTTCTACCATCACCATAGACAGGGGGCATCCTCTACACCTAGAGGAGAGGTGGTTCTACCATCACCATAGACAGGGGGCATCCTCTACACCTAGAGGAGAGGCAGCTCTACCATCACCATAGACAGGGGGCATCCTCAACACCTAGAGGAGAGGTGGTTCTACCATCACCATATACTGGGGGCATCTTCTACACCTAGAGGAGAGGAGGTTCTACCATCGCCATAGACAGGGGGCATCCTCTACACCTAGAGGAGCGGAGGTTCTACCATCACCATAGACAGGGGGCATCCTCTACACCTAGAGGAGAGGAGGTTCTACCATCACCATAGACAAAGGGAAAACTCTACACCTAGAGGAGAGGAGGTTCTACCATCACCATAGACAGGGGGCATCCTCAACACCTAGAGGAGAGGAGGTTCTACCATCACCATAGACAGGGGGGCATCCACTACACCTAGAGGAGAGAAGATTCTACCATCCCCATAGACAGGAGGCATCTTCTACACCTAGAGGAGAGGCAGCACTACCATCACCATAGACAGGGGGCATCCTCAACACCTAGAGGAGAGGTGGTTCTACCATCACCATATACTGGGGGCATCTTCTACACCTAGAGGAGAGGAGGTTCTACCATCGCCATAGACAGGGGGCATCCTCTACACCTAGAGGAGCGGAGGTTCTACCATCACCATAGACAGGGGGCATCCTCTACACCTAGAGGAGAGGAGGTTCTACCATCACCATAGACAAAGGGAAAACTCTACACCTAGAGGAGAGGAGGTTCTACCATCACCATAGACAGGGGGCATCCTCAGCACCTAGAGGAGAGGAGGTTCTACCATCACCATAGACAGGGGGGCATCCACTACACCTAGAGGAGAGAAGATTCTACCATCACCATAGACAGGAGGCATCTTCTACATCTAGAGGAGAGGAGGTTCTACCATCACCATAGACAGGGGGCATCCTCTACACCTAGAGGAGGGGGGTTCTACCATCACCATAGACAGGGACATCCTCTACACCTAGAGGAGAGGTGGTTCTACCATCACCATAGACAGGGGGCATCCACTACACCTAGAGGAGAGAAGATTCTACCATCACCATAGACAGGAGGCATCCTCTACACCTAGAGGAGAGGAGGTTCTACCGTCACCAAAGACAGGGTGCTTCCTCTACACCTAGAGGAGAGGAGGTTCTACCATCACCATAGACAGGGGAGCATCCACTACACCTAGAGGAGAGAAGATTCTACCATCACCATAGACAGGAGGCATCCTCTGCACCTAGAGGAGAGGAGGTTCTACCATCACCATAGACAGGGGGCATCCACTACACCTAGAGGAGAGGAGGTTATATGATCACCATAGACAGGGGCCATCCTGTACACCTAGAGGAGAGGCGGTTCTACCATCACCATAGACAGGGGGCATCTTCTACACCTAGAGGAGAGGAGGTTCTACCATCACCATAGACAGGGGGCATCCTCTACACCTAGAGGAGAGGCGGCTCTACTATCACCATAGATAGGGGGCATCCACTACACCTAGAAGAGTGGTCGTTTTACCACTACCATAGTCAGGGGGCATCATCTACTTCTTGAGGAGAGGTGGTTCTATATTGCGACAATATATACTTTGTATATATACTCAAGAAAGGCCTGGATACATTTCACAAGAACAAAAATATCACATGTCATGGGAATTAAAAAAATTGTTAAATTGATGTTCATTCAGGGAGTTATTCTCATTCCATTTTGGTTGAGGAAGGAATATTTTCCTCCTTTAGGTCCACTGGCATCTGACTTTGAGCATTTTTTCTTTGCCTTCATATGGATGACACACTGACATGTTGATGGAATTGCATCTTTATCCAACCTTATCTATTATCAAACATTGGTTTGGAAAGGATACATTTGGACTTAAACCGGATCTTTTTAAAAATTTGATGAAACCTTTGACGATTCACTCATCTCTTCTTTGGAGAATGATTTTTCCAAACCTGTCTAAAACCTTTGAACAGCCCCGTAAGTTCTTACTTGTTACTCTCTACCTCCCTCCTTAATATTTGACAGGGAACTCCTGTAAAAGCTAAGAACATAATACGAGTTAGATACCTCCGATACTCTTTGCTGTAGTAAGTGGTGTCAATGACAATGTCACCCGTATAGAGCCCATTACCTATAAATGATGCCAGACATAAAGGGTTGAATGGAAATGATTACAACAAAGGCTACATTCAATGTCTGGACATTAGGAAGTAAATTGTCATGGGATATAATGTATCTGTTTCCCACCTCTCTTAATATTCCGCTTTCATTTTCCCAGCAGGAGACGGATCAGTATTATTTATATACTTACAATGGGATTACACCATTTGATAAAGCAGTCGTCGCTTGCGTCTGAAGGCTTTGAAAAAAAAGTGATAAAATTAAACTTTGCACATAAAGTAGAATGCGTTTTATTTGTGGCTTTCTCAGTATTTCTGTCATCCCTACTGTGAACCGCAAGCTGTAAATATAATAGGATAGCTGATGTCTGTGATAGATTGCCGCCCGTGAAATATACAGACAGATAACATAGAAACAATTCCTAACATATACTTAATGAATTCAAATATGGAATTTAATCTAATAGAGCGACGGATGAGATTCATCTTGTCGCCAATGTATTCTACTCTATTGCTAGTCTTGTATTGTCAAGCCTCGAGGCATCCCTAGCTATAAGACACACGGAAATATATTCATTTCCCATAAAAGGCCAAGGGGGCAGTTGTATAATTATTGAGGCTCGATACCTAAGGAACCTGTTGGTTGGTGGGCTCTGTCTTTCCGCACTGGGTCCTAAAGTTTATGCGCTCTCCTAGCACCAAATTCAAGCATAGACGTCGATCAGGGGTGGCGTAAGAGCACCATGGGCCCAGGGATAAATATTATAGCCCCTACAATTCTAGAATCACTTCCTACATATGGTACTAGAATCAGCTTCTTGGGAAATGGAGGATGTGTTCCTTCTGATGCTTTTAGTCCTGAAATGGCTCTTGTGTGGTAAAGGCCCTTCTTAGTATAAATTTTGGTTGGTGGTTTGGTTGGTCATGGGCCATTTAGAAGACTACCGGTCAAAACACCTCTATCATAATCCACTACTGATGCCTATAGTTTGGCAAGTATGTTCCAGGACAGTGATACCTTTTTGAGTGTGCTGTTGTGTGTGGTACATCATATAAATCCACTAAAACCTAACCTTTACTCAAATAAATTGAAACCTGTGTACCATAAACATAAAATAAACCAAGATATTGACAAAAAAACTGCTGTGTTCAATAAGAGAGGAACAGTCTTACCACAAGAGGCGGTAATGTCGCACATATGGGGATATTTCACCAGGGTATGAAGCAGTGCCGATCACGGGTGTTAACTCTTCGATCAGCACCGGCAACGGTGAAAAGCCAGCGGTGCTTGGGCTCCATCGGATTGTCTTAGATCATCTCTCAGGTAGAGCTAAAATGTTGCTTCAACTTGATATGGAATAAAAAGGACCAGATTGTTCACCTCTACTAGGATTCATTTAGAGTGCTGCTTTCTTCTCGGATTTAGATATAGATATATATGCACAAGTGACCAGACTTATCAGGGTTTATTTACTAAGGGTCCTGCGGACCGCAATTTAGTCGGATATTCAGACGTTTTCAGATTTGTGCCGCTGGGACAGGCATTGAGAAGGGGATTTTTGCGCACTTGATCGGATTTTGGGGCAGCGGCGCCGGCTTTTATGCGACACAAATCCAGGGGGGTCATCAGACGATTCGACTGATTCGGAAAACCACGGACAAATTACTTTCAGGAAATTCTCCGGACCAGGTAAGTAAATGTGCACCATCACGTCAATTATTGGAGTATCAAAGCACCAATGCCAACCTTCACTCCAATAGGCTACAAATGTTATCCAATCCAAGAATTAGTAGAATGACTGCACTACAAAATGGAGTTATACTCCGCAAAGTGTTTTTATCGACTACAAAGTATTCTTTGTCAAGTACTATGTGGGCATTATTACGTGGCCATGGGTTTATTGCAACATTAAAGATTTGTGCTTATAAGAGAGTGTAAAACTTTCGAGTCTTAAACCAGAATATGATTATGGCCATCAGGCCTTGGACTCAATTGGAACTGGAGCCACCAAGCCAAGAAACTTGGAGCGTGACTGATCAGTCAGTTTTCTTGGCTAAATACAGGAGCTTTGGGGGTTTTGATGCTACACATTTTGTACCAGGAACCAGGAGTGGACTTTACGAGAACTACAAGTAAATTTGACTCGTGGTGAGGTGGGCATATGCCCTCTTGGTCAAAACAGGGGTATCCATAATGACTAACCTCCTCATATCAGACAGAGGTAAATGTGATAATGGGAATTATAATTGGATTGAGTCTGATCTTCACACAGTCATAGCAGTCATGGTCATCTAGACGTGACTTGATTATTCCAGGACTTCATACATTTTTGAATTGACTATTGAATGGGTGGAGGATGGGGGGGTACCTCATTTCAATATGATAATTCAATATTTCTATCAGGCCAGTATGGCCACTAAAACCCTAAACTGTCGAAATGTTTTCATGCAATCTCTAAAACAGATGGAGATTATGTGGCAAGAAATACAAGCAATCTGCTTCTAACAGCAGGAGCCTCAGATGGAGAAGGATTAGTGCATCAGTAGTTGTAGGAGGCAAAACAAAGAAGAATAATATTGTTTTAAAGAAGGGAGAAAGGAAATGGAGCATTGAAACCAAATATCATAAACAACCTGAATTTGACAATTGTGACTTCTGTGCTGATTCATAAAATTAAAATGTGTTTTCGGCTGAGTGTAACAGAGCAGATGTGCTAGACACCAAAACTGCATCCCGTGCAATAAACTCTAGGTAATGGACCCGATCATGGAAATGAAATGCATACACCTGTCACAAGTCCACAGTAGGGGGCGCCAGCGCGGTGAATGGACCCAATCTTATTGCCTTCTATGATATGTGGCCATTAACTGCTTCATGTATATCAGAAGTTACTAGCAAGCTGACAAGCTTTATGCCATTAAAAAGTATAAAGAATTGTAAAAAAAAAAAAAATGAAAAGGCAAAAAAGGATCAATCAACAATAAAGGCAAATATAAGAAACTTTGTCATAGCTATTGTCATAGAAAAAAACTTCTTTCCTTCTACTACATTGATCTCTTCTCTCTGAAATCCGTGCTGAGGATATACAAGGTATCACATCACATGTGTCCAAAGAGTCTATGAAGAGGGGAGTGGGAACAGACATTATAATAGCTCCACCTACCATACGGTAGGTCGGTGAGGGCGGCACTCGGCAATTTCCGTCAGCTCCATAGAGATTAATGGAGCAGAACGGTCATGATTGGCCATCAGCTCCATAGAGACTAGTCTGACGGAGCGGTCAAACTCCTCGTTTCCGCAGTCAGCACTGAGACCCCCATTGATCAGCAAGTTAGGCCTTAACCCGTGGATAGGGTCTAACTTTAGTTTGTGGGAAAACCCCTTTAATGGCCACACATCATAGAAGACAATAAGAGTGGCTCCATTCACCGTGCTCTATGTTTTTTGTCTCAGGCTTATGCCAAACCCATAGAAGAGAATTAGGACTAACCACAGCTCGCACAGTTCTACGCCGTGCGCAGGTATTGTTACCTGTAGTCATCTCTCAGTAATGATGATTGCGTATGTATATAGGTATATAAATGTGTGTGTATATAACTGTAATATGTGTATTTTTAAGCAGGAAGGGGGCCCCATTCAGAAGTCTGCCATAGGGCCCGGCCTCTCCTAGTTGGGGAAGAATCTTAGAAGTGAATGAGAAGGGGACATGATAAAGTAACTATAGTAGCTTTGTTGCCCACTTTCCTTGACTTGGTCCATCTAGCACCCACCACTAAGTACAACCCAGCCCGCTGTACTATGCAGCAAGAGGACCCGATGTCACCTCAGAGGGTCTCATGACATTATGCAGTCAGCTGAATGCTAGAGTGAGGTTTTCCTTGCATATTACAGAGGAGAGCAGCATCAGGGATCCTAGATCCAGTCCTTTCCGCTGTAGGGATCAGCCGTGCCTGCTAATGCTAATGCTGACTTAGAATAGTACAGCCCTGCCTGTTTAAGAGGCCAGAAGAGCAGGGAGCGGAGTGAGAAGCGGGAGACGGCACTCTACACTGCTTCTCCCCGGTTTGGCGAGCCGGCTGTGATTTTAACCCCTTCCCGACATTTGACGTAATAGTACTGCATCGCGGGAGGTGCGTTCCCGCAAAATGCAGTATTATTACGTCAAGCTTCTGGCCCCGGCTCCTGAACGGAGCCGGGGCCAGAAGCTGCGGGTGTCGGCTATATGTTATAGCTGACACCCGCCTCTAACACCCGCGATCGGAGATTTCTCCGATCGCGGGTGTTAACCCCTAACACGCCGCGGTCGCGCTGACCGCGGCGTGTCAGAGGCATTTAAAGTTGTTTAAATCCGAATCGGACCCCCCCGCGGCGCTTACCGGGGGGGTCCGCTCCTCCGATCGCAGCCCCGGGACTGCCGGTGCCCGGGGCTGCGCGATCCTCTTCTCGGTGCCGGGTCCGTGCCTCCTGGCAGGACCCGGCTGTAAGACACTGGGCATGCGCAGCATGCTCAGTGTCTTACATTACACAGTGCAATACATCTGTATTGCACTGTGTAACCTGTAAAAAAGCTTGAACAAGTGATCAGAAGATCACTTGTTCAAGCTTAGATGTCATTAACTGTAAAAAAAGGAAAAATAAATAAATAAAGGTTTTTTACAGTAAAAATAAATAATAAAAGAAAGTGAAAGTCCCCCCAAACATCACATTTCCCTTTACACAAGTAATAAAGTATAAAAAACACTAAATCACGAAAAAAACCCACTTATTTGGTATCGCCGCGTCCGTAACAATCTGTACAATAAATTCTAATCATAATTGGACCCGCTCGGTGAAAAAAAAAAAAAACCAAAAACTTGCCAAAAATTAAAACTTTTTATCAAATTGCTTTACAAAAAATGTTCTAAAAATTGATCCGAAAAAGTTACAAGCACCAAAATGATACCAATAAAAAGAGCAACTTGTCACGCAAAAAATAAGCTTACAACCAGCTCCGTAAACCAAAAAATACTATAATTATGCCACTATAAAAATGGCAATACTAAAACAAATGCAATTTTTTCTATTCTAGTTTTCCTTCAATAAAATTGGACAAATAAAAATAAAACTATATAAATGAGGTATCACCGTAATCGTAGTGATCCGTAGAATAAAGATAATATATTATTGTTATGCTACAGTGAACAACCCCCCAAAAAAATGCTAAAAATCCAAAACAAGAATTGATGATTTTATTTTCCTCCACACGTAAAAAGTTAATAAAATTTCTTCAATAAGCTAAAAACCCACTAAAATTAAGGTTTTTTTTACAGTGCATCTCGTCTCGCAAAAAATAAGCCCTTATTTGTCTAAATTGCTTAAAAAAATAAAGATTGTATAGCCTATTCCCAACGAGCGTTGTTATAGAACGGTGCGGCGGGTAGTGACTTTCCAACACCGGTCAGGGTAAGACGGCGGCTGTTCACTGATCGGGGTAAGACGGCGGCTGTTCCTGACAGCCATCCATCCTGCCCCATGGACCAGAAGGGTTACGCCCCCCCCACACACCCCCAGTTTATTATCGCTGCTACTGGCTCATCAATTCAGACGAGCCGATAGCAGCGAATTTACTTATGACGTCAGTAATACCGGTCACCATGTCTATAGACACGGTGATCGGGGCAGGGTGGCGGCTGTTCCTGACAGCCACCAATTTTGCCTTGCGGTCCAGAGGGGTTTTGTTGCCCCCCTCTGTCCATGTTTGTCGCTATTTGCTGGTCGATATGGTCCAGCCAAAAGCAGCAATATTCGTCACAATGGGCATCGCTAGGGTGAATAAGAGCAACACTTGGCGATAATTTCCCTACGAAAAACCAAGATATGGTACAAAAGTGCTGGCCGTGTACATTGTACAGATTATGCTGTACAACTCCTACGAGCTGTTCCAATGTGCATGTCCTGCCGTATCATTTCTCTGTTTTCAAGAGGAAGATATTAGGAAACTAATATTGGGACAAGAAGGACGGGGCCCCAGTACCTCTGGTTTAGATGTTCCTGTGTTTTGCCAGGACAGCATTTCCCGGTGAATTCTGCTGCTTCTAATGGTAGGACTCAATAAAGAGTCTGTTCCAAAAGAGGAGTTAGGATGGACACTACATACTAAGGATGGACACTACATACTACTAAGAGACCTGCGACACCTCCAGAGTGACAAAAGTTTAGTTGGTCCCCTGGTCTATTCTACCTCCTTATACACTAAACATTCACAATTCACGCCCAACCTATTGTGAATTAATTTCGGTAAAATGAATAATTGTAACAACTGTTATGTCCCGTTGCTCCCTATACCCCTCCATTATTTCATAAGGGGCGCCACATAACGGGCACTGAACTTTCCAGAAATAATTGCAATTTCCATCTCGGACTTCATTGCACATCATATTTGGAAACCACCTATATGTTCAAAATGCTCATTTCACCACGTGTATTACACTACACCACATATTACACCTTGCTATATTCCCCAAGGGATGTACATTCAACAATTCGGGTCACTTTTCGGGTTTTCCTCTGTTTTGGTACCACTACATCTCTCCAAATGTATCCTGACACATGTGAAGGATTTCTTACAAATTTGGCCTCTAAAAGACAAACATCCCTCTTTTCCTCTACTGTGCGCCCATAAAGCATTTTATATGCACATGTGGGGTACTTCTACACTCGGGAGAAATAGTTTTACACCTTTTTTGGGGTTATTTAATATATTATCCCTTGTGGCTTACAAAAATTAGGGGTAAAGTGACATTTATAGGAAAATTTTCACCTTTTTAATGATTCGGGCCTAATTGGATCATTCACCTGTAGGGTCAAATACATATATTACACATTGCAAAATTCTCTAAGGGGTGTGCATTCAAAGATTAGGGTCACTTTTCGGATTCTTATCTGTTTTATACCACTAGGGTTCTCCAAATGCATGTCAAACATTTCTGTCAAATTTGGCTTCTAAAAGGCAAACATTCCCCTTTCCTTTTACTGTGCGCCCATACAACATTTTATATACACATGTGGGGTACTTCTACACTCGAGAGAAATAGGTTTACACATTTTGAGGGGTTATTACATTTTTTTATCCCTTGTGGCTATATAAAATTAGGAGTAAAATGACCTTTATAAGAAAATGTTCACCTTTTATCTATTTAAGTCCTAATTAAATCAAACACCTTTACGGACAAATACACATATTACACCTTGCTAAATTCTCTAAGGGGTGTGCTTTCCAAAATGGTGATACTTGTTGGGGTTCCCCTCTGTTTTGGTACCACTACGGCTCTCTAAATGCATCCTGACATATGTAAAGGATGTCTGTCAAATTTGGCTTCTAAAAGGCCAACGCCCCTCTTTCCCTTCTGAGCTTCACTGCGTACCCATACAACATTTTATTTGCATGTGTGGGGCAATTTTATACTCGGGAGAAATGCTAGTACACATTTTTTGGGGTTGTTTCATCTTTAATGCCTTATGGGATACAAAAATTAGCCGTAAAAGTGACTTTTTTGGGAAAATGTTCACCTTTTTCCTTTTAGGGACCTAATTGAAGCAAACACCTGTAGGGGTAAATACACATATTACACCTTTCTGAATTCTCCAAAGGGTGAACTTTCCAAAATGGTGACACTTGTTGGGGTTCCCCTCTGTTTTGGTTCCACTAGGGCTCTCCAAATGCATCCTGACACATGTAAAGGATGATTGTTAAATCTGGCTTCTAAAAGGCCAAAGCCCCTCTTTCCCTTCTGAGCCCTACTTTGCACCCATACAACACTTTATATGCAAAAGTGGTGCAGTTCTGTGCTTAGGAGAAATAGTTTTACACATTTATGGGGTTGTTTCATCTTTTATCCCTTGTGACTTACAAAAATTTGGGGTAAAAGTGACTTTTTTGAGAAAATTTTCACCTTTTTCCCTTTTGGGGCCTAATTGAATCAAACACCTGTTGGGGAAAATACACAAATTACACCTTGCTAAACTCTCCAAGGGGTGTACTTTCCAAAATGGTGTCTCATGTTGGGGCTTTCCTCTGTTTTGGTACCACTATGGCTCTCCAAATGCATCCTGACACATGTAAACTTTTTCAGCCATATTTACCCTGCAAAAACGAAACAACGCTCTTTCCATTCCAAGTGCCCCCCTGTGCCCGTACAGCAGGGTACAGTGACAAAATGGGTATTGGCATACTCAAGAGGAATTGCCCTCAACATTGTAAAATGCATTTTCCTTTTTAACCCATTGTGAAGGTGCAAATTTTAGTGTTCAATGAATCTATAGTAAGATAAAATTACATTTCTCTAATTTCACTTTCATTTATCTTTCACGCTCATGAAACGCTCAAAGGGTTAACAAAATTCCCAAAGGTTGTTTTGAATATTTTGAGGGGTGTAGTTTCTAAAATGGTGTCATTTGTGGGGGGTTTCTGTCATGTGGGCCTTATAAAGTCACTTCTAACTAAATTGACCCTCCAAAAGTAGGTTTTGATGATTTTCGTGAAAATCTGAAAAATTGCACCTAAAGTTATAAGCCTCCTAACATCCAAAATAAAGGAAAAGATGTTTGAAAAATGATGCCAAGTTAAAGCAGACATATGGAAAATGTTAGTTATCAAGTTATTTTAGTGATATGACCAACTTTCCAAAAAGTAGAAAATTTAGAATTTGGAAAACATTGTTTTTTTCAAAATTTTTGCCAAATTTCCATTTATTTCATAAATAAATACTAAATATATTTATTAAATTTCTCAACCAGCATGAAGTACAATGTGTCACGAAAAAACAGTCTCAAAATCAACTGGATATGTTAAAGCGTTCCAAAGTTATAACCACTTAAATAGACACATGTCAGATTTTAAAAAATGGTCCGTGTCAGGAAGGTGAAAAGTGGCTTCAGCGTTAAGGGGTTAACAACCGGCTTGGCAGAGCCCGTCAGAATCCCATCTCAGCCTCTACAGATTGTTGGTACCTTTGCCCAAGTTGTAAAGTTGGTCACTTTTTTTGAAAGTCAAAAAAGTTACAAAAAATAACTCCTATTTAGAATAAAAATACAGCGAGAGATACTTGGGAATAACCAGTGGGCGAGTCAAAGTCATCAGTAGGGGAGGGGGTGTATGAAGTGACCCAGCTCTAATATATGGATAGTGAAGTAACCCTCATGTCATACTGAGCGCTCCATGTCACAACATAACAAAGGCCATCAGCACAAAGGAGCCCAGAGTCCCCATCGCTTCCCCCGGAGTTTACCATTGTTTGTGTCCTAATAATAAATGCCTTCTCTTTGTATAATAAATGTAATTTTCCTCTGCCTTTTTATCCTGAAATTACAATTTAAGTGAATGGTATTCAGAGCCCGTGCATCTAACATTAAGTGAACTATCCATTTACACAAAGCTGAAAGCCCATTATGAAGGAACATTCGCTCCGCCGTATCGGGATCATGAATCTATTCTTATGGCGGAGGAGATTTCTTGTAAAAGTCGAGCTTCAATTGTTTCTGCAATTTAAATACAATTCTCCCAAAAATAGAGAGATGAAGTCTTAATTATGTTTACTGGATGAAGAGCCTCCCGAGGATGAAGCACCCTGCGCCCCTCCTATTGCCTCTATTATGTTGTCGTATTTAGCTGTTAGGGGTCTTACAGTTCCTCTTCGAAGCCCATCCGTATCCCTCAAAGGTTTTAAGATGAAGCGCCAGACTTCCAAAGCTACACTGTACTATAACTACTGGAATAATGTAGTCCCGAGGTTCTACTGGGCTCTAATTGAAGAAATGCACAATGCCATCACAGTTACATAGTTTATACGGATGAAAAGAGACACATGTCCATCAAGTTCAACCAAGGAAGGGAAGGGATTGGATGTAGAAGGGATTTATGGGAAACAATTCTATATAATATAACCATCAATGTTATTTAGGTGTAAAAAGGCATCTAGACCCTTCTTGAAGCTCTCTGCTGTCCCTGCTGTGACCAGCGCCTGAGCTCGGCTATTCCACAGATTGACAGTTATCATAGTAAAGAAGCCCTGTCGCCTCCGGTGATTAAACCTTGTATTCTCCAGATGGAGACAGCGCCATTATAGGACAATTCATTCTTTACCTATAATGCTTTCATTCTTACAGAAAATCAGATATCGATTCTTAGGGATAGAGCTGTGGTCCAAAAGGAATGGAGTGTAAAAAGGGTAAAGGAAGCTTCTCTTAATAATATGTTCTCACCCATTTCATATTCATTTAACCTCTTCTGGATCACCCATTCTAGATCTACAAAAATCTGTCTAGGTCTCTAGAGCCAACGCCATGATGCATTTACTGCACACACTTTCGGAGTCTGCCGAGTGACTAGTTATGACTTTTATTGGCCAGGGGTTTCCTTTTGGCCAATGACAGCCATTGCTGGTATCTAAGGGAATTCATTTGCCAGACTGGCTGTTCAGCAGCCAATCTGGCAATTTGTCCGGGTCTTGTAGGGCAGAAACGGGAAGTTCAGGTCCGCTCAACTCTATCTTCCACACATCAAAGGAAAAAAACTGAAAATAAAGGGCCATTATGCAGTCCTGTCAAATCACAAATAGCATACGAAAAAAAAAATATTGGACAGCAGATGTTACACAGCATCCTATCTGCAGGCACTATGTTATAGAGCAGGAGGAGCTGAAAAAAAATTGCATATAAGGAATTGTTCTACTTTCATGTAGCATAGTATAGAGCAAGAGGAAATGAGCAGATTTGACATAGTGGGGGTCATTTACTAAGGGCCCGATTCGCGATTTCCCGACGTGTTACCCGAATATTTCCGATTTGCGCCGATTTTCCCTGTATTGCCCCGGGATTTTGGCGCACACGATCGGATTTTGGCGCATCGGCGCCGGCATGCACGCAACGGAAATCGGGGGGCCTGGCCGAACGAAAACCCGAAGGATTTGGCAAAACCGCCGCATTAAAAAAAAAATGTGTCGCGGAGCTTGCACTTACCTTCACTAGGAATAGGCCGGTGTACTTGAGTGCATTCCGATGCTCTTCAGCGCAGCAGCGCCACCTGGGAGAGGTCGGAGGAACTACCTTAGTGAATCCCGGCCGGACCCGAATCCACCGCAGAGAACGCGCCGCTGGATCGCGAATGGGCCGGGTAAGTAAATCTGCCCCAATGGATCACATTTACTTACCCGTCCGGAGAAATTCACAGAAAGTGCATTGTCCGTGTATAATGAACTGTGCCGCGATTCACTAAGATTGTGCGCCCGATATCCTGCATGTGTCGCTTCCCTGCTCAGGTCTGACAGAGTTCACTTTCTTCTTCCCGGTGCAAGTAAGTGCATTGTCTTGCGACACAATTTGAAAGTTAAATCCCGTGCTCAGTCCGAATCAGTCGGATCGTCTGGAGGCACGTCCCCCAATTAGTGTGACATGAAAGCAGCGCAGCTGCATCAAAAAACAATTGCATGTGCCACAATGCCAGCTCAGACCCCTGTTAAATACCTGTCAAAGCTGCGCAAATCCCAAAAACTGCGAAAAGCCTGACAAAAAGTGTGATCTGCGACCCTTAGTAAATAAGCCCCAGTGTCTTATCCTCATACTGCATGTTACAGTTTTATTCTTATTTAGAGGAATATGGATGAGTAGAATAATAGGTGACGTTTAATACAAAAATAGTTGTATCATTATCTGGTCATAAGATGCTGGGCTGAGACGTCATGGGATTGATAGCAACCCAGAGGAGAAAAAATCAAGATCATATAAAAGACAGAGCAGAATAATTCAGTCTGATGTATGGTGCAAAGAGAGGATGTTGTGTTTAGACTAGATGATTTCATTAAGTTTGTATCCTCGGCAAAAGTTGTGATTTTTCACTTTTAGTATTCTCACGTTTCGCCTCCTATTATCTATTACAGACAGTCTCTTCCCAGTTACGCTTCTCTTTATTCTCCCCTTAGAATTTATATCCAGTAAAATCCACTTTGATAGCGTGACATATTGTTTATCTTGTTTTATTTGTTTTAACTTTGCCTCCTATTTCGCTCTTGCACTTCTTGTCTCGGTCTCCTCCTTGACTGTTACTTTTTTAGCGGCGCACATTTAAGAATCCTATTTCTCCTAAGATATAACCACCAGCTGATTGTAGTTTCATCATAACCCAAATTTATAGGCACCGACTTGCTCTCAAGGGACAGGAGTCATATTTATGGAGCTCAATATATATATTTTTTTTCCTATGGTCCTTTTTTGTATTATGCATTTCGAGACATCAAAGACAGAAACCCTGCATATCCAGAAGGAATTAATGCAAAAATATTTTATTCGAGCAGAGACACCATAAATAATAACAGGTGAATCTAAACCCCTTTACATTTCATCAAGCAGACTTCTAGAGTCTTCAGAACTAGGCGAAAACTTTCTTGCTGTGTTTTTCATTTCCTTCGTACTTTATGTCTTTTTTTTTTCTTTCCCGGCATTGCCGAAAAATCTACTTTTTGCTCACTGTGCAGAGTCATAAAACGTTCTTACGAGTCTCTTGTCGGACATGTGCCATTCCTGTCTCCTCCTTACATGAATTAAACTCTATATCCCCCTATTTATAAGGTAAGATGGTTACATTTACCCGACAGTTAAAAAAAAATTGCAACAAACTTTTTGTTTTATTTTAGCAAGCATTAAATTTAGTGTCGATTAGGAATAGATTTGTACGTTTTCATGAGAAAATAAATCAGCAAATAAAATGAAACAATAAACTTGGATGTTCTCAGTTGAATTCAGTTTCTACTGCTCCTTTATACATTGGAAAATTTTTGAAAAAATATTTGTGATTTTTTTTATCATCCTGGTGCAACTCCATCACCCTGGAGCAGACACATTGGGGCAGATTTACTTACCTCGCCCATTCGCGATCCAGCGGCGCGTTCTCCGTCGCGCGCATGCACCCGATTTCCGGCGCGCGCATGCCGGCGCCGATGCGCCACAATCCGATCGCGTGCGCCACAATCCCGGGGCAATTTGGGTACAATCGGCGCAAATCGGAAATATTCGGGTAACACGTCGGGAAAACGCGAATCGGGCCCTTAGTAAATGACCCCGATTGGGGCAGATTTACTTACCCGGTCCATTCACGATCCAGCGGTGCGTTCTCTGCGGTGGATTCGGGTCTGGCCGGGATTTACTAAGGTAGTTCCTCGACGTCCACCAGGTGGCGCTGCTGCGCTGAAGTTCCCCGGAATGCACTGATCTTCACCAAGCCGGACCAAGTGAAGGTAAGCGCGAGTCCCGCAACACTTTTTTGAATGTAGCGGTTTTTCCGAATCCGTCGGATTTTCGTTTGGCTTCGCCCCCCGATTTCCGTTGCGTGCAAGCCAGCGCCGATGTGTCACAATCTGATCACGTGCGCCAAAATCCCGGGGCAATTCATGGAAAATTGGCGCAAATCGGAAATATTCGGGTAACATGTCGGGAAAACGCGAATCGGCACTTAGTAAATTACCCCCATTGTGGTAGGAATAGCAGTGTATTATTCAGAACATGGACAGTTTTTAGAAACTTTAATGATTTGAACTATAAAGGGCCATTTCCTCATGGAAGTGGCTGTGTCTACACAGATAAAGAGTCCTGGTCCAAGTTGTGCCACATTTTTTGTAAATTTTGCAATTATGTAAACTAAGTTAACAAAATTGTGGTGCAGAGTAAGACTGGGCAGTCTTATAGGGAACCTTATTTGATAATTTAGGCCTTTAGGGGATGAGTTTCATTCCTGTCCATAGCCAATCACTTAGGCAGAGTTCAGTCTCCTCCTGTTCTTAGCCAGTTACTTGTGTGAAACTGAATCTCTTCCTGTTCCATATCCAGTCACTGTGTTTCCCCTTGTCCATTAGCCAGTCGTTTGGGCGTAGATGAGTCTCTTCTTGTTCTTTTGCTGGTAACTTGAACAAAGTTGAGTCTCCTCCTGTTTTGTAGGTGGTCTCTTGGGTGAAGATAAATCTCCTCTTGTCCCTTAAGTGGTCACTTGGGCGGAGATGAGTCTCCTCTTGTCCTAAAGCCAATCACTTAGGCAGAGTTCGGTCTCCTCCTGTTCTTAGCCAGTTACTTGGGCAGAGATTAGTCACTTCATGTTCCATAGCTGGTCACTTGGGTGGAGATGATTCTCCTCTTATCCCCTAGCAAATCACATGTGTGGAGTTGAACCTCTTCCTGATCCATAGATGGCAGGCTGGTGAACTTGATTTCCCCTTGACCCATAGCCAGTCGTTGGGCGTAGATGAGTCTCCTCTTGTTCTATTGCAGGTAACTTGAACAAAGTTGAGTCTCCTCCTATTTCGTAGGTGATCCCTTGGGTGAAGATAAGTCTCCTCTTGTCCCTTAAGTGGTCACTTGGGCCGACATGAGTCTCCTCTTGTCCTAAAGCCAGTCACTTGGGCAGAGAGAAGTCTACTCCATTTCCATAGCCAGTCAATTGGGGAGAGATGAGTCTCCTGTTTCATAGAAAGTCACTTGAGTATAGAAAAGTCTTCGCCTAGTTCAAAGCCAGTCACCTGGGCAAAGATGAGTCTCATCCTGTTCCTTTGTCAGTCACTTGGTTGATGATGAGTTTTCGAATGTCCCATACCTGGTGAAATGTCTTTAAATGTGTGGGTGAGAGTTGAATGTAGCTTATGTTGATGTCCTTGTCCTTTAGGAGATAATTCAAGCTAATAGGTCTCAGGCCAGCATAACTCTTCTACACCCCCATGAATCTTAATGGATTATGTGTATACAGGCAGTCCCCGGGTTACATACAAGATAGGGTCTGGAGGTTTGTTCTTAAGTTGAATTTGTATGTAAGTCGAAACTGTATATTTTATAATGGAAGTTCTAGACAATTTTATTTCTTTTGCCCCAGTGACAATTTGAGTTTCAAAATTTTTGGTGTAATTGGACCAAGAATTATCAATAAAGCTTCATTACAGACATCTTACAGCTGATCATTGCAGTCTGGGACTATATTAAAGCATCCAGAGAGCTTCACCAGAGGTCACAGTGGACAGAGGGGTCCGTCTGTAACTATGGGTTGTCTGTAAGTCGGGTGTCCTTAAGTAGGGGACCGCCTGTATATCAGCTTCTTTCTCTTCATCTCTCAGAATTTAGAAGAATATCAGTGTGAATGTGTTGTCAGGGCTCGGGGTCAGTGAACCCCCTGGACCATCGCGGACGATGACTCTAGGTGACACCTGGAACCGGAATCTAAGTGGCACCTGGTCTTCATCAGAGCCCACCGCAAAGTGGGATGGTCTTGCTACAGCGTAGTTCCACCAGGTTATTCCAAAGGTGCGACTAGCCCACAATGGCAGTTAAGGTTGAGGTACAGGTACGGTAGGAAATCTCATGGTCAGAAGCAGGCAGATGTTCAGGGCAGACGGCAGAGGTGCAGGTACGGAGCAGGAGGTCAAAGCGGGCAGAACAGGAGCAACGTCAGGGTCAGGTCCGGGGTCACAACAGGAGATAAACACAGGAACAGCAATGGAAGATTTCTCTAAGACTGGTAGCTCAAAGAACCGGCGGGGATAGATGGGAGCCACCGGTTTAAATGCAAAGCCGGAAGTGACCAGCGCCAATCAATGGTGAGCTAGCCCTTTAAATCTTCGAAAGCCCACGCGCACCATAAAGAGCTGGAATGTGCGCACAGACCAGCAGTCCTGGAAGCAGGAGTGTGGAGAGGTAAGTGAGGGCCGGTACGGGCGCCACCACGGAGAGGGGCACGGTTGTGCCTGTGATACGAGAGGTGTACCTGTGACATGTGTCACTGTCCTGCGAAACAAGCTGGTGATAGCCAGTGGGCCTTATTTCTCATTCAGCAACTGATATTTTAATAAATCTGCTGCAGTTTATGACTGTCAAACTTTGCCTCAATTTTAGACATGTTGGGGCTTATTTACTAAAGGTCCGCGGCTCGCACGTTTGTCGGACCCTTTTTCGTTGGACCGCTTTGACAGGTGTTTAACTGGGGATTGTGTCGCACTTGATCGGATTGTGACGCATCTGTGCCGTCTTTCATGCGACAGAAATCGGGGGATGATCGGACTGAATCGGACTGATCGCAGGATTTAACTTTCCTTGTGTTGCAAAAAAATGCACTTACATACACCAGGAAGAAGATGGTGAACTCCAGCGGACCTGAGCGAGGAAGTGACACATGCAGGACCTTAGTGAATCGTGCCAGAGTGCATGGTCGTCGGACACACCGTACTTCATGAACTCCTCCAGACGGGAAAGTAAATGTGCCCGTTAAGTTAATTTTCTTCATTGTATTGTTTCCTAATCTACAGTATCTACAGTAACTCCCAAAGTATTAGCTAAGATGGCTGTATTTACCCAGTTTTAAAAAGATTTTTAAAACAAATGACAACTTTTTTTTTTAAGCATTAAAAAATGAGTTACATACTAATAAGTCTATAACTTTTTGTATAAAAATAAAAAAGTCACCTTTTTTCATTGGAATGCAGTTTCTCAGCTTCCTTTTTTATCTCCGTGAAATTTCAGAAATGATATTGTGTTGCTTCCTAATCGACAGGATTGTATGTATGAGCCTCCCCATAAAAGATTGCGTTCAGATGAAAGAAATTCAATTCTCTAGCAGGCACTTTGTATTGATCACACAGGTGTCAGCTGGATGATAGACCATATGGTTACCGTGTATCCGGAACTAATTCCATGAGAGGCAGAAGACTTTTTCTCAAGTATTTGGAAGGTAATGAAATAACCTCAGACTTCTATTAAATTAACAAAAGATGCCGGGAAATATTCATTTTGTTCAATTAGGGGTGTATGAATGAAGTTCTAAAAAGAGAGAAAATGGGCTTTCTTCCGTAGGCAGAGCATAAGTACTGACTAATGCACTTCACCGCTTACATTGGGACGGCTAAAGAATTTTTCTCAAGTTTAGATATTTCTGGAATTTCAGTCCCACTTCGTATGAATCAGCTCTGATATTTCTGTCTGATTGTTAGCAGCAGTCAGACGTACAATGGGGTGAAGGCTCACCTTGAAGTTCTTTCTTCATTACTGAGATTCATTTTCCACAAATAAATTATTAAGAACATGCAATTTTGCAGCTAGCCATTACATCCGACTGTCCAGGCTTGTTGGGAGTTTTATAGTATGAAGTTTGTTTTAGAGTTTGAAGAGGTAGATATTTTACTAGGTACAGCATCGGCTCCAGGTTTCAGAAAGCCACGGGCGACAGTGGGCCTTTTTGTTGTGAACTCACGTGGCGGCATTATTCAGAAATTAAAACAGTGTCTTGTTCCCTAAAATATTCCCCAATAGTTTATCATACCAAAGATCTCCCTCATGGTTTTTTTATATAAAGCCCCCACACCCCTCTATGGATTCATTAGGTACAGTCCCCCTTACCCCCATGGATTCATTATGTGTAGCCTTATGTAGCCCCCCTCCCAGGAGCCCTGGATCCCAGCACTTGCCCGGGTATTCCCAGTGTTGGCACCAACCCAGATAGGTACTAGGTATGATTTATCCCATCAATGCCCTAGACCACCAGAGAGGCTGGCTTAAGTACTGGCTTAATACCCCACGGCAAGCCTACAAGGTGAGCTTTGTCATATATCCCTTCTTCTTAATCGGTTTTTGACCTTTGTCATGTTTTCTTTGTTGGCTTCTGGTTGCTGATTTGGATTTACTTCTTCTACTCTGCTTTGACCTACTGCCTATTTCCAGTTCCTCCTGCCTGCCCTGACCTCAGACTGTCCCTGACCATATCCCTTTCCTCATACTATTATTCTTTGCAGTCCAGTCCAGTTTTCTTGAACTAATGCTTAGTAATTCACAAGGAGCTCATTTTGCTGGTGGTCTTTGACCTGCCATTTTCTTGAACTTTTTGATGAAGGACTCCTCTCAGGGAAATGCTTATGTTTCTTATCTACAATTACATTATTTAGCATGGGATAGTCTCACATGACAAACCCTTTAACTGTGACCATTAATTCAGATACCAGAAATGATGGTCAATAATTTGTTTTTTTCTATTTTTGTGTTAAGATATTATAGATTATTATCCCTCTATTTAACACACTGCCCCTTTAACGATAACATATGACCTGTTCTCTTGCTAACTCTGACTTCACTTCCTTTTAGTGCAGTTCACTTGGATTTCATCCAGGTCTTTATCTTGTTCATCCATGAATCAATTGTTGTAAAATCACCTTTATGTTTGTAATACCGATGAGCTTCGACACTGGAGTGTGGAAGTCGGGCCAGGAGGACACATCCGCACTACTCCTCCCATTTCCCCCTCCTGCTTATTTCTCTCTATTAAGTAAAATAATGTTTTGCATTTGTAATTATTTTGCTTTAGCTGTTGCCTGTGAGAGACACAAATAAGGCAGCAGCTATATGAAGTACATGACCTCCTTTCTCCATCTACATTTCTAGTCCTCTTCCTCCATCCAGAGGGGCTGCAGCTATAATCTTCACTCAGATGTTAACTAACCTTTAGACTTCAGTGCCAGCATCTGTGGTCCTCTCACAAGTTACGGACAGTTCTGTAAAAAGGAGGAGAAGGGGCTGAAGTAAGGGGCAGCCAGTGACCTTTGCTACTCTCAACACCAGGAACTATAGAGATCAAGAACAGTTCTACATGTAGAATCATCAAATGGGCTATCAATGAAGTACTGGGAGGTGTGGCTGCAGATGAGATTCATGAATATGCTAGACTCATCTTCAGGAAAGACGCTGATCTGACTCACCACAGGTCATTTGTATAGAACTTTAGGAACTGAATGTTTAAGGTTGCAGGCATTGAGAAGGACAATGCAGGGATAGAGGAAATGCTCTCTAATGGCAGTTTATGAAAATATATTTAGTTTTTTTTTTGGGGGGGGGGGTTAATTTGACAGATTCCCTTTAAAATTACGCCTTGCAAATAATAGTCAAAGAAATTAATATTTCTATGTAAATGAGCACAGATGATGGTAATAATGGGAATGCAGTGAATGCTCAACTACACAGGCTTATTACTAGAGCAAATTAGGTTGAGTATTTATCACTACCCGACCACACCGGACATGTTTATCTAAGGGGTAATTATTTAATTCTGTCCAATAATTAGAAACAATTATTCAAGTATTTAATTTAATGGAAGGGAATGAGACGGAAGGCAACAAATGGCAGATGGAGTAGAATGATGGAAAGGAAAATGTGTTCATTTGTAAGTCGCTTCTGGAAACCATATTAAGTGTGAACATTTCTCATGCTATGATATTTAATAAAATAATCAATTATATTATCACTAATATCCTATACAAAAAAGCAAAAAAACAGCAGCACAGTCCTTAGTAATGAGATATAGCGGGTGCTATCCTTCCACTCACACCAGTCTGAGTGGGTAAGATATCCAAAGCAAAGAAAAACGGCAGCACTCCAATGTTGTGAACAAACAAGCGTGTTTATTCCACCTCCAATATCCTGTACAGCTACATAATTCCATAAAATCGCAAGCAAGGACAGCATTGTATAGGACAATTTATAAGCTTTCCATACTAACCTTTACTATTTATCATCAATATATCATTTGAGAGAAAACCAAATGTTTGTGGTTATGCAAATTAGGGGTGTGGCTATATCAGACAATACACATTTTCCTTTTTTATACGGCTTAGCACCACCCAGTACTGGTTTTCTTACTATAGTGACCAAATAACAACCAAATACAGGCACCACAGATCCAAGCCTTACAGCCAAAAAAGAAGGATAAATGAAAACTGTATATCTGTATGTGGCAAATGAAACTTTGCTACATCTGAATGTATTTTATGTGTTGTAAGGTTACAAATGGGTTGTAGTTACCCCGATTGCAGTAAAGTCCACCTTTGAGACTATGTAGACAGGTTCACATGTTGGGTGAAGCTAGTGGCCAAGTTTTCCCTATCAGTGTTTGGTCATATGCCCGTCGAGGTAAAATGAGTTTTTTAGGGGTTCCAGGCCAGATAGAAACAGAGAGGTCTAGTTGCCTGAGAAGATTTAAAGCCACAGTGCAGCACCAATACCATCAGAATGACCATCAATGAGTGTCTAACCACCAATCATTAGAGTCTATACCGTGAAACCACCAAGTATGAGAGCCTCTGTATTTTGTCCTGGCTGCACATTACCCCTGCATCGATACTTGACATATTACATTTCCTCTTTCGACTCTAAACCTAGTGAAGAATGGTCTAACACGTTACGAGCGGCTGAACTTGGACCCAAATCTGAACCCACTCATTTGCCGCTTGCACTTGGTGTGGGTGTGAACCCTATAAATGCATCCGCTCACCCATATCAGCAATTGATGCTGGCACTAATCATGGGTGTTATCACGCCCATGGCATATAATTGTTGGGGGCGTATGAGCACCACAATTTTTGTAACAATCTTGTTGCGCCTCATGGCATCACAGAGAGGGAAAATCCTCGAGAAAATGGTGGTGGGCATGTGCCATTGGCTATAACAAGTCACACGAGGCTTTGCCCACGGCATATAAGCGATGACACCCTCGATCGGTGCCAGCTCATCACTAATGGCTCGGGTCCATTCATCACTAATGTTAATCCAATTTTTAAATCATAAAACCCGAAATGTAAGTAAGAAACTGAATATTTTTACAATATTCAAGGTGGATTATCGTGGACGCCTTGCAATTTTCTCATCACTAGAGTTATTACAGGAGTTGTGCTTCAGAGCCCTGACAAGTTCCATTACCTGCGCTTCTGCGTTCAGTAATTAAAATATTTCATCCTAACTAAACATTTCTATGTGATTTCATATATTTCTCCAGAATCACACAATAGGTAGAGAAATCATGTCCCTCCCTATCAATATTTTGGCAGACACGAAAGCGCAGAATTTGGATCACTTAATTTTAATGTATGTTTCATATTATTTGCTTATCACCGGCCGCAGCAGGGGAGATCGACTTTATTAGTTTTTCGGCACAAAGCCGAGGTGTTCCATCATACAATCCCAAAAATGCATCTATCTAAAATGACATTGGGAAATTGCACACACCGCTCACATGCACGGCTCAAATTAATTGTAGATTAGGAAAGCATCTTGAAGACGTCTTCCAGGCGTCTAACGGCGATAACTGGTATCTAACCAGAATTTTGCACTTTCTATGCAAATCTAATGGTTGAGTCAGATGTACGGCTCCCTTACTTTACATGATATATTACATAATGAAATTGAGTCATGTAATGATATGTTTATTTACAGTCTGCAAGGAGCCAAATACCAGTAGTTGCTGCAAACCCAGGTGCCTTAAAGGTTCCTGATAGTGATAAGTGGACCCAAATCCTTAATGTGACGGTGTCAGAATCAGTGGTAGTGGATCGTCTGGAGCACTGCAGACAATGACGTGGGACCTGGGACTGAAGTCTAAGTGGTACCCGGTTTTCACCAGAGCCCTCCACAAAGCGGGTTGGACTTGCTGCGGCGTGGTACCACCAGGTCGTTCCACAGGCGTGACTTTGTCTGACCAAGGCGAAGTAAGAATTGTGAGGCAGAAACGTTGTTGGGGACACGCAGAAGTTCGAGACAGGCAGCACTGTATCAGAGTCAGGGACGTAGCGGAAGGTCAGGATGGGCAGCACAGGAGTGAGGTCAAGAACTGAATTGATGTCCCAACGGGAAATCAGGATAATTGCACAGGGCACCAGGAAAGCTTTCTCTAAGGCTCTGAGGCACAAAGATCCACCAACAGGAAGGGGCTGGGAATTTATTAGGAAAAGCAGTTGGCCAGCACCAATTATTGGTGCACTGGCCCTTTAAATTTAACAGAGGCAATGCGGACGCGCCCTAGGCGGTGGGGGCATGCGGGAGGAGATGTGGCAGAGGTCGCTGGAACTGGCATTGGGATTTGCGTGAAGTTAGCAGTAATCTACCGTTGACATCTGCGCGTAACACTCACGGTCGTAGTGAACTCCTATCGCGAGTGATAACCCTTTAAATACTGCGGTCAACCTAGGCCAGGCTATAACTCCAGGCTGTCCATAGTAAATGCCTGTAAGGTCCTGTTGCATACTGCATGCAGAAAAAGCCACACCCATCTCGCTTGGATAACAGGTAAAATTATAAAGTTGAATATACGGAGATCTGAGGGAAACTATTTTTAGCTAAAAGAAGGGTGTCAGGTAGTTAATAAGGCTCTAGGGGAACCTGCCACTAGCTGTATTTGTGAAAAATGTGGTGACAGGTTGCCTTTAAATACTGCCAGCAAAGCCCCTATCTAAATAGTGTGTCATCGGGGAGCAACAAGGCCAACAGTTCCATCAGCACCAATCATGTTTGGATTCTTTGGCTAAACCGTAACCTTAATGGGTTTGCTTATTCATAATAATAAGTCTATAAGCCAAAGATCTCCAATAATAAGTCTTCATGTCTTGAGTTATGAGCTGTGCTGCATTTTGATTACCATGCTGGATTAGGAGTTCTGCTAGACTTCTCATGCACCTGGTGCTTCTAGTCCACTGAGAAACCAAATAAATCTGAAAATGGTGACCACAGGCATCGCGAATATCATGTGATTGTAGCTTGTCTGACCCCTGCAGCTCTAGAGATCAAAAGGTTCATTCATCCATACATTTTCCCTGCAGCACTGACTACAAGAAAAACATAGTTATTACTTGTCAGCCGCTCAGAAGAAAGGCTGACCGTGTAATATATAGACAAGAGAATCCAGCCAGAGCATAGTCCCCTCTCTACAGGGGTGGCTATGGAGTTTTGGGGGCCTCAGATATGTGGTTGCCCCTCATCTTCCAAAAAAACTAATAATTGTCATCCATAAAGCTCTGCACCCCCTACACCTCTTCTCTCTCATATCAGTCTATCACCCAGCCCGTGCTTATTAATCTTCCAGTGATGTCAAGTTATTGTCTTATGTAATTCAACCCTACAACTCCCGTCTCCAGGTCTTCTTCTGAGCTGCACCAATTCTCTGGATTGCCATATCCTGGACAGACTAATACACAACCGCCAAAGTTTCAAGTGTGTCCATCTCTTCAGGCAGATCACATTCCACAATTTTATGTAGCTTTCAATCCCTTTGAACTGTCTCCCATTGTGCATTGTGTACTCTACCTGTCTACGGTGTCCCTCAGAATCCAATATCCTGGTTACTTTTGAGTTCTAAGCACCTACTAAATATTTTGTGTGCTTTTCATGGTGCTCACTTTTGACCTTCTATTTATGGAGCCCTTGGGAAACATATACATTTATATACTGTCAACATGCAGTATACTGTTGTGTTGTATAGAAATGAGACGCATCAGGTATTCAAATCTGGTTTCAAAATGAAAGCAACTTTCCAATATCTGGAATAAACCTGAGGGGGTCATCATTTGCATAAAAATAGAAAGAAAAACAAATACTGAACAAAAAACTTATACTGAACCCTCTAGACCAGTGATGGTGAACCTTTTAAAGTTTGAGTGCCATAAGACCAGCAAAATAACCACTTATATACCACAAAGTGCCAAAACTGCTATTTAATCAGCAACCTATAGTGCCCTGATCTCCTACAGCTTTAAATCGCATTGGTGTCTTGAGGAAACTAATACAGTTGAAACGAGAGAGAGGAAATTCAGATTATTATTGTAGCTTCCCTCTCGGGTTCCCTAGAACAGGATGAATTGTGGGTCCGGAGCTCCAATGATAATCCTGCCCTTTCCACACATCTTTACTTTGATCATGAAGGTCGAGATTCACTCAACCTATATGGAAAACTATGTGCTGGTGTGACGGCCTGGGTGCCCACAAGATGCCTTTGAGCGCCAACTCTAGCGCCTGTGCCATAGGTTCACCACCACTGCTTAAGATTGGCCCGTTGGTTTCTGAAATCGCTCTATCATTTCTGATGACATCATGTAGCCACAACAACCCCTAAGGCCAGCGAGTCACCCAGTCACTAAGAAGGGGCTTCTTCAATTCTGATCTGACAGGACCCAAAGTCTCCAAGAGTTGCTAATGGAAAAGAAGGAATCTTAGAAGGTTACTTTCTCGGAATATGGGAAAACCCCTTTAAGCAATAGTTCTGGCTTTTAATGCGATGTTTACTCTGACCTATTCACAGAATCGTTTGTACTAGCACTAAAATCTACATTGTGTAGTAAGCCATTAGCAGAATGTACTGCACTTCTATGAGACCACCATAATACAGTGAACAGAGCCCTCTACTTCCATCCCTGGCAACTTCCATTTTGGCAAAGCTTATGTGCTCGTGCCCAGGCTAATGCTAGACTTTGCACCTTGGTGTGATGAAGCCCAGCTAGGCCCGCATTCCTTCTCCTCTCAATTGGCCTTCCATTAGTACTTGAAATTTCACTACTAACAGGACAGCGAATAAGCAAGAAGGAGCAGAGTAGAAGGACACAAGTGGGTCCAACTGAGTACTGGGAAGATGTAACTGCTCCTTGATTCTCCAAACTGGCTGTTATTTTATCTCCAGGTTACCATCACTCAGGCCCCCCGGGTCAACAGGACACATCGCAGTTGGGCGTCATTGACAACCCTGTGTATTGTTTACCCGAATAGGCAGTTATTTTACCAACCAGACCAGGTGAACATGCATCACAATGATGTGTGGTCCTCAGGGGCGTTGCTAGGGTGGTAAAAGATCCGGGGCACGGGCCCCAATGCATGTGTATTGCACTTTCAGTAATGCCCCCCCTGTACATAACCCCTCACATGTGGTTGTGCCAATAACAAGGTTACTCCTGGCATATACAGCTACAGAGAACAAAGGAGAAATCCCCATCACCACATCTTATGTTCCTCATTGTCCCTACATCTTTGTTCCCTGGCAGTGTTATCCTGCTGCCGCCCCTAACAATCTCCCCAAATACTGTAAGGCTGCGCTCACACCTTTGTCTTGCATTTAAACAAAACCAGGTGCGTGTTACCCATCACATGTGTATTACCGGAAAATATATGTGATCAAACCGAGGCCTGGCCTAGTGTCATGTGTGAACACGCTCCAAGAAATGTCCCCCACACAGCCCCACAGTAAGTAATGTGACCACACAGCCCCCCAGTAATGTCCCCACACAGCCCCCCCAGTAAGTAATGTGACCACACAGCCCCCCAGTAAGTAATGTGCCCCACACAGTCCCCCCAGTAAGTAATGTGACCACACAGCCCCCCAGTAATGTCCCCACACAGCCCCCCCAGTAAGTAATGTGACCACACAGCCCCCCAGTAAGTAATGTGACCACACAGCCCCCCAGTAAGTAATGTGACCACACAGCCCCCCAGTAATGTCCCCACACAGCCCCCCCAGTAAGTAATGTGACCACACAGCCCCCCAGTAAGTAATGTGACCACACAGCCCCCCAGTAAGTAATGTGCCTCACACACAGCCCCCCAGTAAATAATGTGCCTCACACAGTCCCCCAGTAAATAATGTGCCCACACAGCCCCCCAGTAAGTAATGTGACCACACAGCCCCCCAGTAAGTAATATGCCCACACAGCCCCCCAGTAAGTAATGTGCCCCACACAGTCCCCCCAGTAAGTAATGTGACCACACAGCCCCCCCAGTAAGTAATGTCCCCACACAGCCCCCCAGTAAGTAATGTGACCACACAGACCCCCAGTAAGTAATGTCCTCACACAGCCCCCCAGTAAGTAATGTGACCACACAGCCCCCCAGTAATGTCCCCACACAGCCCCCCAGTAATGTCCCCACACAGCCCCCCAGTAAGTAATGTCCCCACACAGCCCCCCAGTAAGTAATGTGACCACACAGCCCCCCAGTAATGTCCCCACACAGCCCCCCAGTAAGTAATGTGACCACACAGCCCCCCAGTAAGTAATGTGACCACACAGCCCCCCAGTAAGTAATATGCCCACACAGCCCCCCAGTAAGTAATGTGCCCCACACAGTCCCCCAGTAAGTAATGTGACCACACAGCCCCCCAGTAATGTCCCCACACAGCCCCCCAGTAAATAATGTGCCTCACACAGTCCCCCCAGTAATGTGCCTCACACAGTCCCCCCAGTAAGTAATGTGCCTCACACACAGCCCCCCAGTAAGTAATGTGCCTCACACAGCCTCCCAGTAAGTAATGTGCCTCACACAGCCCCCCAGTAAGTAATGTGCCCACACAGCCCCCCAGTAAGTAATGTGACCACACAGCCCCCCAGTAATGTCCCCACACAGCCCCCCAGTAATGTCCCCACACAGCCCCCAAGTAAGTAATGTCCCCACACAGCCCCCCAGTAAGTAATGTGACCACACAGCCCCCCAGTAATGTCCCCACACAGCCCCCCAGTAAGTAATGTGACCACACAGCCCCCCAGTAAGTAATGTGACCACACAGCCCCCCAGTAAGTAATATGCCCACACAGCCCCCCAGTAAGTAATGTGCCCCACACAGTCCCCCAGTAAGTAATGTGACCACACAGCCCCCCAGTAATGTCCCCACACAGCCCCCCAGTAAATAATGTGCCTCACACAGTCCCCCCAGTAAGTAATGTGCCTCACACACAGCCCCCCAGTAAGTAATGTGCCTCACACAGCCACCCAGTAAGTAATGTGCCTCACACAGCCCCCCAGTAAGTAATGTGCCCACACAGCCCCCCAGTAAGTAATGTGCCTCACACAGCCCCCCAGTAAGTAATGTGCCTCACACACAGCCCCCCAGTAAGTAATGTGCCTCACACAGCCCCCCAGTAAATAATGTGCCTCACACAGCCCCCCAGTAAATAATGTGCCTCACACACAGCCACCCAGTAAATAATGTGCCTCACACAGTCCCCCCAGTAAGTAATGTGCCTCACACAGCCCCCCAGTAAATAATGTGCCTCACACAGCCCCCCAGTAAGTAATGTGCTTCACACACAGCCCCCCAGTAAATAATGTGCCTCACACACAGCCCCCCAGTAAATAATGTGCCTCACACAGTCCCCCAGTAAATAATGTGCCTCACACAGCCCCCCAGGAAATAATGTGCCTCACACACAGCCCCCCAGTAAATAATGTGCCTCACACAGTCCCCCCAGTAAGTAATGTGCCTCACACAGCCCCCCAGTAAGTAATGTGCCTCACACAGCCCCCCAGTAAGTAATGTGCCTCACACAGCCCCCCAGTAAATAATGTGCCTCACACAGCCCCCCAGTAAATAATGTGCCTCACACACAGCCCCCCAGTAAATAATGTGCCTCACACAGTCCCCCCAGTAAGTAATGTGCCTCACACAGCCCCCCAGTAAATAATGTGCCTCACACAGCCCCCCAGTAAGTAATGTGCCTCACACACAGCCCCCCAGTAAATAATGTGCCTCACACAGTCCCCCAGTAAATAATGTGCCCACACAGCCCCCCAGGAAATAATGTGCCTCACACAGCCCCCCCAGTAAATAATGTGCCTCACACACAGCCCCCCAGTAAATAATGTGCCTCACACAGTCCCCCCAGTAAATAATGTGCCTCACACAGCCCCCCAGTAAGTAATGTGCCTCACACAGTCCCCCAGTAAGTAATGTGCCTCACACAGCCCCCCCCCCAGTAAATAATGTGCCTCACACAGTCTCCCCAGTAAATAATGTGCCTCACACAGTCTCCCCAGTAAATAATGTGCCTCACACAGTCTCCCCAGTAAATAATGTGCCTCACACAGCCCCCCCCCAGTAAATAATGTGCCTCACACAGCCCCCCCAGTAAATAATGTGCCTCACACAGCCCCCCCAGTAAATAATGTGCCTCACACAGCCCCCCAGTAAGTAATGTGCCTCACACAGTCTCCCCAGTAAATAATGTGCCTCACACAGCCCCCCCCCCAGTAAATAATGTGCCTCACACAGCCCCCCCAGTAAATAATGTGCCTCACACAGCCCCCCAGTAAATAATGTGCCTCACACAGCCCCCCAGTAAGTAATGTGCCTCACACACAGCCCCCCCAGTAAGTAATGTGCTTCACACACAGCCCCCCACCCAGTAAATAATGTGCCTCACACAGCCCCCCAAGAAATAATGTGCCCCACAATGTTCTCCCCCTTCCCTAGTCCCTATCATGCTTCTCACCTCACAGATGCAGCTCTCTCTTTCTGTGCGCTGCTTTCCCCTGCAGGTCATGTGATCATGACATCATCACAGGTCCTTCAGCCTCTGGAACTCCCGGAGGCTAGGTCCTTGCAGGGGAAAGCAGCGCCTGCACTCGTTCTCATCACGATCTGAGGACACAGATCGTGATGAGAACGAGAGGGAAGGAATCTCCCGGGCAGTGGGGCAGATGATCTGCTGACCCGAGGAGATTCGGGGCACTGGCCAAAAGATCCGGGGCACGAGCCCCGGATCTTTTGACCTAGCGACGCCCCTGGTGGTCCTCCTGGTCTAGAGGTGCCATGTGGTTTGGGTGTAGGACATCATAGACAACTCTGTGTACTAGTTCCCAGAACATGTGGTCACTAAGGGTCTAAGTCGTCCAATCCCCACTAATCGGATACTGATGATCTATATTAGAGGTCATCAAAAACCAACACAGGGGGCTAAACACGCCTTTCAACTTACAGTATTCTTTTTAGAATGTGAAGATATATCAGGAGGAAACCCAAAAGAACTCTATGCAGAAATGGTCAGATTTCAACTCATTACCCCAAAGCAGCAAGGCAAAATCAGCTGAACTGGCCCAACGTATGGCCCCTAGAAGATCTCCAGAACAGTAATTCTAATATTAGGAGTCAATAAAACCGAGGTCTACGGCAATTATAGGCAGCTATAAACCTATGACATTACTTCTTGCAGTTCGGTGATGATGGAAAGATCACAATCTCCATCGCGGTCACCGAACAAATCAAAGTAATAACCTCAAGGTTAAAAGTCAGGAGCTACTTTTAGATTACAGTCAGCTGGATGTCGGGCTGGATGGTGGCCTCAGAGGGACACATCAGACGTGTTTATTTGCAGATGTGCAGTCAGAACCCGCAGTATTTCCCTCCAAACACTTCCATCATCCTCCGATCACAGTTCAACGGGAAGCGGTAATAATTTTAAGGAAAGGTTAAGCCGTAGGAATAGTCTTCTCACCCGCTAGTCATTAATCTCCATGCTCTTTAAAGCAATTTTAATATGCAAAGATATGCAAAGAGACATAACGTTCAGCGCCAATTATTCATTACGGATAATGGCGTAATCCTTTTACAAGTACTCTCTGATGTCTAATCTCTCTAATAAGGTAGTGAAGAACAAATAGGAACTTGGCGGAAAAAAAGGTTTGTTCTTCTTTTTGTAATATCTAAAAAAAAAAAGATATTGCCGACTTCTTTTCAGTTACAGAAAGAATCCTGTAAGTTTAAGAATCTGTTGCAATGCTTCACGCTCGGCACCAGATGGCGATAAAGATTGTTAGATGGCAAATGCTGCAAAAAGGTCCAACACGGTAAACAAAGGCGACCTTAGCGACCCGCCGTGTACCTTCATACTATATATGTGATTGCTTCCCGTTAGAGAGGTCCATATTATTCCACTTGATTTGCGATTTCACCTTGTGCGCCAATTTCGAGAATTGCCAGAACATACAATGTATGGGGGAAGAAATAACGTTGACGAAAAATCCTAAAGACTTGATTTTAGCTCAAGTGTATTAACTGGAGAAAAAATCAGCCTGTAATTTATTTATGAAGTTAGAAGAGGGGTGTAAGGCAAAACCTCCAAACTTGAGAATGGAAAGAAAGATACAGCTAATGCATGTCACGCTGTCCCCCTAGTGCGCCCACACAGTGTACTACCTTGCTTAGAGGAACTACATAGTATTAAGTCCCTTCTAGCCACCACATGGTATACTCCAACTGATACACAATATAATTCCCCCTTCTGGTGCCCTCTCCAGCACAATGTAATTAAGCTGCAGCACAGAGGTGCTCTGGTAACACTAAAGTTGTAACTGGTAAAGTTGATTTTAGAACAACGGAGTCCATGGGTAACATATAAGAAGATACCACAGTCAAGGTGGATCTATCAGTAATGTCCCTGGTTTATCATAATGGATTTCGATGGTAGATTTCCTTTAAATATCTGTGCAGAATTTTAGATAGTTTGGGCCAATGCTGCTTATTCTGTCATATGGCTGCGGTTTTATGTTTTCATTTAATCATCAGACATGAAAACTGTAATGAAATATCTATTTCAAAGTGAACTTCCCTTTGATAAAACTGATTTTTGGAGCGATTGTCTCAGCGGTAAAGTCTACAGAGCTCAAACAAAAACTTAAATATTAATTTTCTTTCAAATATCTTTTTAAAATGAATAGTGCGGGTGAATATAGTTTGTAATGCAACATATCTAAAGAAAGTTTCTCTATTCTCTGTGAATATCTCCCATCTGCTAAACTGCTCAGTTCACTGCAAGTGAATACAGCTTGTAATACAACATTCAGTGAATAAAGTTTTTGAAATACAACATGTAGGTGAATAAAGTTTGTTATACAACATGCAAGTGAATAAAGTTTGAAATACAACATATCTAAAGAAAGTTTCTCTATTCTCTGTGATTAGTCCTCTCCCGTCTGCTAAACTGCTCAGTTCACTGAAAGTAAATAGAGTTTGTAATACAACATTCAGGTGAATAAAGTTTGTAATACAACATACCTAAAGAAAGTTTCTCTATTCTCTGTGATTAGTCCTCTCCCATGTGCTAAACTGCTCAGTTCACAGCAAGTGAATAAAGTTTGTAATACAACATTCAGGTGAATAATGTTTGTAATAGAACATATCTAAAGAAGGTTTCCCTATTCTCTGTGATTAGTCCTCTCCTGTATGCTAAACTGCTCAGTCCACTGCAAGTGAATAAAGATTGTAATACAACATGCAGGTGAATAAAGTTTGTAGTACAACATATCTAAAGAAAGTTTCTCTATTCTCTGTGATTAGTCCTCTCCCATGTGCTAAACTGCTCAGTTCACTGTAGGGTGTAGAGCAATCTGCTCCGTTCTGCTAAATCTTTTTTGCATACAGTACTGCTATAAATCTTAGGGACATATTTTTAAAAACACTCTGCTATATGTTTCATCCCTGCATTTAGCTTTATGAACTCTAACTTCACTGAGGACAGATCTGAGCAGTGACCTGAGCAGTATAGCGGGCAGGAGAGGGCTTAAAATGGTTGTCCACTTTCAGCAAATTCCAGCAAATAATTGATATTGTTTGTCTAATGAAAAGTTATATAATTTTCCAATATACTGTATATACTCGAGTATAAGCCCACCCAAGTATAAACTGAAGCCCCTAATTTTATCACAAAAACCTGGCAAATCCTATATTTTTTTACTCGAGTACAAGCCGAGTTTGGGTTTTCAGCACATTTTTTTGTGCTGAAAAACTAGGCTTCTACTTGGGTAAATGGTACTTTCTGTATTAATTCTTCCCTTTAATTGCCGTCATTAACAAGAAGTTTCATTTTTTTCTTCTTCCTGTGGATAAACACCGTTCCATGGTCATGTGATTTCACACAGGTGCACGGCTTGTTCTATCAAATAACTTTTACTCTCTATGAAATAACGAGCCGTTCGGGTGTGAGGGATTGCATGACCATGGACTGGTGTTTATCCACAGGAAGTAAATAAAATAATGCTCCCTGTTAAATGATAGAAAGTAGAGATCTATAAAATCAAGAAGAATTGATACCAAAAGTATATTGCTTAACTTTTTATCAGACAAACAATATCAATTATTTGCTGGAAATTGTTCAAAGTGGACAAGCACTTTAAGGGGAACCTGTCAGCAGAAATATAACTAATAAACCGCTACCAGAATGTTGCCATGCAGCTGAACACCTTCCAGATTGTGTTTCTTGCATGGCCCTGGGTGGTGACATCATCTAGAAAGTCACCTTTGAAGTGAGATGTAAATTTTTTGTATAAAGTCAAGGAGATGGAGAGCATAACACTGAATTCTCTGTAATCGATGGTTGAGCACCTAGAGACACCAATAACCAGATCTCCTGAAGTCTGGTGCATGATGTAAGTCACGGCAGGAGGTGTTCAGAGAGCTCAACATCACTGTTACACTCTCCTTGACTTTATACTACCAATTAACCTTTCACTTCAAAGTTGATTTTCTGGGTGATGGAACTACATTTGGCTATGAAAGAAATGTGATCTGTAAGGTGTGAAGCTGCTAGACAACATACTGGTAGTAGTTTATTAGGCCAGTTTCTGATGACAGGTTCCCTTTAAAAGACAGGATATTGTCATTTACTTCTGATGAGATGAGAGTGTATGTCTGTGTAGTACATAAGCATAGATCGGCATGCATGTGTGTCTATTTATATAGAGATAACTATGTTTTATTGATGAGTGGATCCATCAAAATTGAGGTTTGGATGAGTCCGTCAATAGTATAAATAAAAGCTTCGGCACTTACCGATTCTTAGTGTAAAAATTTGTCCCAAACTTTTTTTGAGTGACATAACTGGACAGTTACATCCCCAGGGAAATACTCCCAGTATACACTCAGCAAAGGTCAGAGATGGATGCCATAACGTTGCATCCATCCCCCAAGTTGCCTTTGTTGAGCAGGAAGCAGGAGTCAAAAACAGTCCAGTATCGGCACAATCAGGACGTAGACCGCCCCTGGTGCATTCCTGATTTGCATAGCTCTGCTGCATTGTGTTTTTGTGTTGTTTTGTGTTTTATAATTTTTGCATCATTAATGGTTAGAATCCAATGCGCTGCCCTTATAAATATTACAGTCTGTAAATCACCTCCGCAGTTGCCTCGACGGGGAAATAGAGATAATTATTCCGGTATCTCCGCAGGAATCTGTCAGGAGTCTGAGTATTTCTCACCCTGTGCCCAGATACTACGAAGTTACTCATAAGGTAAGTGGGGGACTGCTGCTGTAATTACACATGATATATTCACATAGGAAGTCAGTGCACTGCTCATCTAATGTCCTGTATACGCTCCGGTCTCCATGTATAGCAGTGGTGCGGGAAGGGCTCTCCCCAGCACTCACCCCAAATAAATGAGATAATTGCATTTATGTTAAAACATGCTAATTGGTGTAGAAAAAAGATGAAATATGTTAATGAAAAGGATCTCCATAAGCCGTGCAGCCTGAGATGGAGACATGAGTCACTGTGCTGTGCTGTCACGCATGATCCTGTGACGTGAGGCTTAATAAGCGCGGAACACGGGAATGATTCATTCTGCAGCACAAGGTTCAGGTCACACCTGCATCCGGACCTCCGCTACTAACTCTCATCACAAAAATCATAATAACAGAAGACTGGAAAGATTTGTTAAAGTAGTAAAATGGTTTTAATGGGATAATACAGACAGTGATGTCACAGTACAGGGATATTACACAGTGATGTCACAGTACAGGGATAATACACACAGCGATGTCACAGTACAGGGATAATGCACACAGTGATGTCACAGTACAGGGATAATGCACACAGTGATGTCACAGTACAGGAATAATACACACAGTGATGTCACAGTACAGGAATAATACACACAGTGATGTCACAGTACAGGGATAATGCACACAGTGATGTCACAGTACAGGGATAATACACATAGTGATGTCACAGTACAGAGATAATACACACAGTGATGTCACAGTACAGGGATAATACACACAGCGATGTCACAGTACAGGGATAATACACACAGTGATGTCACAGTACAGGGATAATACACACAGTGATGTCACAGTACAGAGATAATACACACAGTGATGTCACAGTACAGGAATAATATACACAGTGATGTCAAAGTACAGGGATAATGCACACAGTGATGTCACAGTACAAGATAATACATACAGTGATGTCACAGTACAGGGATATTACACACAGCGATGTCACAGTACAGGGATAATACACACAGTGGTGTCACAGTACAAGATAATACATACAGTGATGTCACAGTACAGGGATATTACACACAGCGATGTCACAGTACAGGGATAATACACACAGTGATGTCACAGTACAGGGATAATGCACACAGTGATGTCACAGTACAGGGATAATGCACACAGTGATGTCACAGTACAGGAATAATATACACAGTGATGTCAAAGTACAGGGATAATGCACACAGTGATGTCACAGTACAGGGATAATTCACACAGTGATGTCACAGTACAGGGATAATACACACAGTGATGTCACAGTACAGGGATAATGCACACAGTGATGTCACAGTACAGGAATAATACACACAGTGATGTCACAGTACAGGGATAATACACACAGTGATGTCACAGTACAGGGATAATACACACAGTGATGTCACAGTACGGGATAATACACACAGTGATGTCACAGTACAGGGATAATGCACACAGTGATGTCACAGTACAGGGATAATGCACACAGTGATGTCACAGTACAGGAATAATACACACAGTGATGTCACAGTACAGGGATAATGCACACAGTGATGTCACAGTACAGTACATGAATAAAAGCAATGTTACATTACAGTGATAATACACACAGTGATGTCACAGTACAGGGATAATACACACAGTGATGTCACAGTACAGGGATAATACACACAGTGATGTCACAGTACAGGGATAATACACACAGTGATATCACAGTACAGGGATAATACACATAGTGATGTCACAGTACAGGGATAATGCACACAGTGATGTCACAGTACAGGGATAATACACACAGTGATGTCACAGTACAGTACATGAATAAAAGCAATGTTACATTACAGTGATAATACACACAGTGATGTTACCGTACACAACACTTTTATCACTAACTGTTTATTGTGAGTGGGATATGGATCCCCTTGGTTGATGGGTTGTAGCTGCATAAAACTTACAGAATATAAATAATAATAATTAATAATCTTTATTTATATAGCACCATCAAATTCCATAGCAACTTACAAATCAAGGATACTATTAATCGCAGTCGATGCCACAGCTCTAGAATAACATATACCATGATATCATAGATCACATCCATTCACTCACACATACAGCTCTGCTACATCCATTCACTCACACATACAGCTCTGCTACAACCATTCACTCACACATACCTATGTTACAACCACTCATTTACATACCTCTTGCTACATTCACTCACTCAGGTCTGCTATATACATTCATCCACATGAATACACTTAACTCTCCATTCATTCACTCACATACTCACAAACAAACACACACAGCTGTTCTTCATAACCAGTCAGAGCTCGAACTTCTTTTCTGGCCCCATTGCATGCCAGCATGAAATAAGGACCTTGCAGTGATGCAGGAGACATGTGATCAGTCTCATGCTTCTGACATAACTCTGGGTCCTGCAGGAATACTCACTGGTGATAAGAAGTTCTGCTGTTTTTAGGGAGCTGGCTCATTAGGCTCCGCTCACTAAAAAGAGCCGACTCTTCTGGCTCATGAATGGCTTCCTAATAAATGTATTAGCCTCATGTGAGCCTCAGTCCAGCCAGTCTCCCCTCTCCACAACACTTTTAATCCTATTTGTTTAAAGGGGGCGTGGTTACCAGATTAGGGGGAGGGCTAACTGAACCAAAGGGTCAATGCAGGGAGCTGAATCCCATCATTCATATAAAAGAGACGACTCATGAACAACACATAACTAATACTCAGGTATGGAAGAGCAAGTAGAGGGAGAGAGATGTGAAAAGGCTCAGCTCTCTCAGAGATCGGGTGAAATGCTTTCTCAGCACTTCACCCGATCTCCTGGTCAGCATTCAGATGGGTGCTGGAACTTTTACAATATTGTTAATATTCTATTGAATAGATTTTATGGGAAATTAGAGTCCCTTAAGGGTCGTTCAGATGTGACTAAGATAAGAATAGCCCTGCTTCCTCCATGTTATTGTGGCTGGAGTTACCGAATCGGCCACATGTGAACGCTCAGCATTGTTTCTGTGACTCCCATAGAGGTGCATTGTAGTTACAGAAATAGAGTACAACAACTAACTATGTTGTGTGTTTAATTTCAGGAATTACTCAAAAAGCAATTCTACACTTTTTCCATAACTCTTATTCACTTCTGTAGGAGTTACAGAAACAGTATACAGGGGCTACTTTCGGCCGTTCCTAAAACTCCATCCCTCTTAACATGGGGTAGGCAGGACTTAGATGGAATTACCCCTTTATGAGCTAATCTATTAGTGAACCCATTTGTAATTATTGTAATTTAGGAATTATTGATAGGTTTTCAGTTCATTTATTCAGTTTAGTGGCCCACATTCACTTAGGTGCTTGCGCCAATTTTCTGTCGGAGTTTGCACATTCTTTCTAGTGCAAACTGCCTGCACAGGTATTTAAGAAGTGCCCGCGGCAGACATGTGTCACACGCGACCCGTTTTTGTCACGGTTGCACTATTCATCTCGCAAGGCGAATTTCTGCACTGAAAGGGGCATTCTGGTGGACAGTTGGACCGTGCGCCAGATTTATCATGCGGTGTCTGGCAGAAATGTGTTGCACACCACTTGTTAAAGGTGCACCAACAAAAAAGTTGGTGCACTCTGTCAGAACTGTGCAGGGGGTGCCAGATTCATGAAGAACGGGCACCATAAATACCGTATCTGGCGCCCCCTGCACACCACTCAGGTAACTGCACATAGTACACACTGCACTGTTCTCAGTAAAATTGTCCCATTGAGTTTATTTGTTACATGTTATGAATTATACTTTACTATACAGTCATCTAACCCTTGACCATTTGTGCATTGTAGGTATCTGTAGCCATACTCATAACTGTAACTCCCATTATACAGTTACAATTTTTTATATTTCTTTTTTTGATTTTCTGAAGAATAAATGAGCCCTATTTTGCATACATTTATTCAGGCCGCACCATGGGATTTCTCATTCTGCTCTTGATAATTGCAGAAAAGTCAGATAATTAGCTCCTTCCAGAAGAATAAATGAATATATCCCAAGTGGTTCTAATGGAAACAAAAAAAAAAAATAGGTAAAATAATTTGTTGATGGAAATGCAATGTGCACATCTCCTCGGCACAGATTACCTTAAAAGAAATGATAAAAAAAAAAAACGTGAAAGAAAATCAGCCGACTTGACGGCATCACAACACACTCACAATACGATGTAGAAAATACCTTCAGGCATTGACAAAACAAGCAGCATGTGATAATTTAGTATGAAAAGCAAAGCACAGTGGGTTTTCTCTGAACACAAAGTTCAATCTCTTGTACTGAGCGATGCACTAGTCAACATAGTCAAGACTTTCCATCTCTCATGCTTCAAAGAGCTCAACAAAAATGTTCAAGAAGACAATTCAGGTCTCAGGAGACTTTACCTTCATCTACAGAAAGGCCATGCACAAAAGGGGAAATCGGGCCCGGAACGCTTTGTGACCTTCGTAAAGGGATGCATGGATGAATTTCTACAAGGAACCCTACGGTATGATTCGGAAAACTTTGGACTAACTTTGTAATTCCATATTGGAGCCTGGAAGTTGTTAATGATAAATATAACTTGTACTGTGTAAAAGGAATGGACCAGTGCCATTGGATCCACCACCAAACTAAGGTCCACCATTTCCCTAATGACTGTAGAGTCATAAAACGACTTTGGTAGCCAAACAATCAAGCTCAACTGGTGATCAGTCTAAGAGTGACTTTGCAGTTGACCGTTGGGTCTGGCCAGCAGCTTCATGGATACATACTTCGTGGATACATATGTTGGACTTATGGTGCAGCAGATGCACCTATAGGGATATTATACCAAGACATGCATGTTTATTTTTTTAGATTCCCTCTGGAATTTCTTACACATGCAGGGAAACTAATGCCAAATCAGGGTATATGTAACCCAAGGGAGGCATTGTCTTCAGCATAGACACGTTTTCCATGATTTCGATATTAAATTTATATAAAATTGGTGTGAACTTTGATGTCAATCACTCCGCAATCTCTATTTCCCACTATTTCAGCTGATATTAGCAAATATACCAAAAACACAGACATAGAGATTCATTGTGCCAGTTTTATGAAGGAAAAAGCACATGAAATTCCCCCTCCCCACCAGTTTACCGACTTCTCCAACCTGTTTGTCTTCTCTCTGCATCTTCTGGCCTCCAGGCAGTGCGGGCATTGCCCGTCTTTGCTCTCTGCTCACAAGGACACTCTGTGTAGCCACCTAATGATGTCACGAGTGACACAATGGGGGTCATTTACTAAGGGTCTGATTCGCGTTTTCCCGACGTGTTACCCGAATATTTCCGATTTGCTCCGATTTCCCCTGAATTGCCCCGGGATTTTGGCGCATGCGATCGGTTTGTGGCGCATCGGCGCTGGCATGCACGCGACGGAAATCGGGGGACATGGCCGAACGAGAACCCGACGGATTCAGAAAAACAGCCGCATTTAAAAAAAAAATTGGTCGCACGGGCCATACTCACATGCACCACGATGAAGACGATGAACTCCGGGGCACCTCGGCGGACTTTGACGCAGCAGCACCACCTGGTGGACATCGGGCGCAGGACCTTCATGAATCACCGGAAGACCCGAACGCTCGTCCGAGAAGCCGCCGCTGGAACGCGAATGGACCGGGTAAGTAAATGTGCCCCAGTGTGTGCATGTGAGCAGAAAGCATTGTTGTGCCTCTGCGCTCACTGCCTGGAAGCCGGAAGATGCCGGGAGAAGACGAGCCATGGAGAGGCACAGCTGGTCATTTTATTTGTAAAAGGGGGCTCTACTGGACATTTTGTTAAAGGGGGCTCTGCTGGACATTTTGTTAAAGGGGGCTCTGCCGGACATTTCTTATTTAAGGGGGGCACTGCTGGTCATTTTATTTGTAAAGGGGGCTCTGCCTGGCATTTTTTTAAGGGGCTCTGCTGAACATATTTTTTTAAAGGGGGCTCTGCTGGACATTTCTTATTAAAGAGGGGCACTGCTAGGCATTTTATTTGTAAAGGGGGCTCTGCCTGGCATTTTTTTTCAAAGGGGGCTCTGCTGGACATTTCTTATTAAAGGGGGGCACTGCTGGACATTTTATTTGTAAAGGGGGCTTTGCTGGACATTTCTTTTTAATGGGGAGCTCTGCTGGACATATTTTTAAAAGGGTTTCCTCCCACACTCCAAAACATACTGGTAGGTGATTAGATTGTGAGCCCCATTGGGGACAGGGACTGATTTGACAAACTCTGTGCAGCGCTGCGTAATCTGTATGCGCTATATAAATAAAGGAATTATTATTATATGCTGTGGTATTTTTACGGGCGCAGTGTAGGAGTTTTGCAGCAAGGACCTAAAAAAAATCTCAAAAGTGATAAGTCACTGCTAGAAGTTGTTCTAAAGTCCTCTTCCTAATAGAGTAGATTGTCATCTGTAAGATACTAGATGCCACTTCTGTTTGTGTCACTGATTGACTACTAGTGTGTGGGACAGGGTCAGCCAAGTCCCAGGAAGTTATCAATTGTTAGTCATTTTTTATTCTTTTATTCTTCCGGTTGTAGATGCGTTTAAAGGTTTTGTCTATTAATACATTGGGGGTCAGGGCTAGGCTGCAGGATGGGTGGCGCCATTTCAATTTCTCCCTCAGACAACAAAAAGGCCAAAATCAGCCCTGCATAAGGGTCCTAGAGCCTCTCCTTTATTGTAAACTTTTACTGTCTCTTCCTCCAGTTGAGATGGGTTTGGGTAATGTCCTTGTATGACTCTTTTGATTGGGTGCTGAAAAAAGCAAATGTGTGACAAAAACATCCCAAAAAACAAAAAACAAAGAAAAGCCCCAGCATGTACATAATGATATTTTTAGCTATGCATAGTACAATGTGATGAGCTCACATAAATGTATCAGCTTCCCCCCATAATGATGATCTATGATTGGTTCTCTCCATAGTGTAATCCTAGAGTAAACAGGAACAATTTGCTCCCATTAGGTGTCGTACAGTATTAATAAATGAAGTGTTCTATATAATGATGTAGCATCATTATCCCATGGAATAAGGGAGTTCCAGCTCCTAATGATGTGATCCTGCGAGTTACGTGTCGGCACCTCCTCTAGACGCGCTATTAAAATTGTTCGGTATTGTTACTTTTTTCCCATTAATGAGGTTTGTTTTACTAAACACGGCTTATCAGGACGGGGGAGCGGAGATGGCGACTGACCGCAGCTCCTGATTTATTATGTTGCTATTTGGAAAATTAAAACATTAATCAAGTTTAATTAAAAAAGGGACCCCCTGATGGCCGCTCGGTCTAGTCAATGGCATCGTCAATTATGGATGAACTGCCCCAAGAGGATCTTACGGTCAAGTCACAATAAAGACAAAAGTATTGTCTTCTATCTTCTGCTGGTTTTATCATAAATTCTATATTATTTTACATAATAATAATAATAATTTCTTTATATAGCGCACACAGATTACGCAGCGCTGCACAGAACTTGCCAAATCGGTCCCTGTTCCCAATGGGGATCACAATGTAATCACCAACCAGTATGTTTTGGAGTGTGGGAGGAAACCGGAGGACCCCGAGGAAATCCACGCAAACACAGAGAGAACATACAAACTCTTTGCAGATGTTGACCATGGGACTTGAACCCAGGTCACCAGCGGTGCAAGGCTGTAATGCTAACCACTGAGCCGCCGCGTCACCCGATCCACTTAAAAGGGTGTCCTACCATCAAATCCATCATGATAAACTATGGACACTTACTAAAAGATCTAGGCACCGTGACTGTGGTAATCTTCTCATATTTGCTATCCATGGCCTCCCTCCTTAAAAAATGCTAATGAGCCAGAAGGGCTCGAGGGGGGTATTACCAGAGCTCCTCAGTGCTGCAGATTCACAAGCTGTTACAGTAAGCAGATTATGTCTCACCCAACTCACTCTCTGTTCTCTCCATCTTCCCTCTTCCATTGTGATCTAGCAGCAGCAGGAAGTGTGCGTGGGGAGGTGTCTCTGCTCATTTTAACAGCCTGTGCAGCTCAGCACTGATGTAACACTCCCCAGAGCCCTTAACGCTAATAAACATAATTATGAAAGTTGATTTAGGATGTAGTGTAAACACTGGCTGAGCTCTGCTGCTGTACTATACAGGGAATACACTGCTCTGCACAGGAGCTCATCAGCTGCTCCTCAGTCTACACCACCTTCAGGCTGGGCAAATTTTGGGCCAAAATTGCACCTAAATGAAAAAGTCGCTAATGATGAATGATTATTAGGCGCACCAAAAATGATAGATGATTATTAGGTACAGAAAACATCTGGATTGGTAGGATAAATGAGGAAAACATGGTTATTTTTGCTGCGCGGCTAGTATGGTGTTTAGGTGCAAAACTGGCACAAAAACAGTGCGACAATATGAAAAGGCACAAAAACAACAGGAAAAAAAATGATACATCTGGCGCATAGTATTCAACTTCCTTTATGAACACCCAAGACAGACTTATGGCTGTATGTATACGTTTATTTCTGCATATATAAAATAATTCTTACTTCCATGGGCTACATGTATCACTTGTTTTTCTGTTGTTTTTGCGCCTTTTCATATTGTCGCACTGTTTTTGTGCCAGTTTTGCGACTAAACACCAAACTAACTGCACAGCAAACATAACCATGTGTCCCTCATTTATCCTACCAATCCAGATGTTTTGCTGCACCTAATAATCATTCATCATTAGCAACTTGTTCATTTAGGTGCAATTTAGGCGCAAAAACACTCCAGCCCGAAGTTGGCATAAACTGAGAAGTAACATTGAGCTCTTTTGCAGAGCAGTATATTATAGCAGCAGAGTTTAGCAGACACTACAGACATTATCTGTAGCCTCTGTTTACAGTTCATGTACAGTTCAAATAATCTGTGCAAAAGCAGCAGCTCAGAGCAGGATAGAAGAGAAGTGAATGGGAGCTGCAGACAGGACAGAGAAGTGTCCCATGTAGCAGGATAGAAGAGCAGTGGGTAGGAGCTTGGAGATAGTACAGAGACATGTCCCATGTAGCAGGATTGAAGAGAAGTGAGTAGGAGCTTGCAAATAGTACAGATAAGTGTCCCCCGTGTAGAAGGATAGAAGAGAAGTGAGTAGGAGCTGCAGACAGGACAGAGAAGTGTCCCGTGAAGCAGGATAGAAGAGAAGTATGTGGGAGCTGCAAACAGTGCAGAGAAGTGTCCCATGTAGCAGGATAGAAGAGAAGTCAGTAGGAGGTTGCAGATACTACAGATAAGTGTCCCCGTGTAGCAGGATAGAAGAGAAGTGTGTGGGAGCTTGCAGATAGGACAGAGACTTGTCCTGTGCCATGTAGCAGGATAGAAGAGAAGTGAGTAGGAGCTTGCAGACAGTACAGATAAGTGTCCCCCGTGTAGCAGGATAGAAGAGAGTGTGTAGGAGCTGCAGACAGGACAGAGAAGTGTCCCCATGTAACAGGATAGAAGAGAAGTGAGTGGGAGCTGCAGACAGGACAGAGAAGTGTCCCCATGTAGCAGGATGACCACACTGGTGTCTGAGGAGGATACTGGGCAGAATTACAGGGGTGCAGCAGGAGACCAGCACTGGGGGATCCCCTCCAGGAGAAGCCCCTGCTGAGGAGGTCACTGGGTGCTGGGTGTCACACACCTGGGTGTTGCTGTGAGGGTCATTCTCATTCTGGGCTGTGGGAGAAGCAGAGAGGAGCTTGTAGCAGGATCACATGTAAGTGCCTGAATCTAACTTTACGCCTAAACTGCGCCTAAACTAAAGTGATTAATAAGAGGCAGGAACTCAACTCATCACAGATGGTTGTAGCTTGTGATAATTCTGATGCAACAATGCGACTCATTAAGGCGCAACAACGAGACTTGAGTGCAGCAACAGTGATAGATAGATATGAGATAGATAGATAGATAGATAGATAGATATGAGATAGATAGATAGATAGATAGATAGATAGATAGATAGATAGATAGATAGATAGATAGATATGAGATAGATAGATATGAGATAGATATGAGATAGATAGATAAATAGATATGAGATAGATAGATAGATAGATAGGAGATAGATAGATAGGAGATAGATAGATAGATAGATAGATAGATAGATAGGAGATAGATAGATAGATAGATATGAGATAGATAGATAGATAGATAGATATGAGATAGATAGATAGATAGATAGATAGATAGATAGATATGAGATAGATAGATAGATAGATAGATAGATATATAGATATGAGATAGATAGATATGAGGTAGATAGATGATAGATATGAGATAGATACATAGATAGATAGATATGAGATAGATAGATAGATAGATATATAGATAGATAGATAGATATGAGATAGATAGATAGATAGATAGATAGATAGATAGATAGATATGAGATAGATAGATATATAGATAGATAGAAAGATATGAGATAGATAGATAGATAGATAGATAGACAGATAGAAAGATATGAGATAGATAGATAGATAGATAGATAGATAGACAGATATGAGATAAATAGATAGATAGATAGCTAGATATGAGATAGATAGATAGATAGATAGATAGATATGAGATAGATAGATAGATAGATAGATAGATAGATAGATAGATATGGATAGATAGATAGATAGATAGATAGATAGATAGATAGATAGATAGATAGGAGATAGATAGATAGATAGGAGATAGATAGATAGATAGATAGGAGATAGATAGAATATAGATAGATAGATAGATAGATAGATAGATAGATAGATAGATAGATAGATAGATAGGAGATAGATAGATAGATAAGAGATAGATAGATAGATATGAGACAGATAGATAGGAGATAGATAGATAGATAGATAGGAGATAGATAGATAGATAGATAGATAGATAGATAGATAGATAAGAGATAGATAGATAGATAGATAGATAGATAGATAGATAGATAGATAGATAGATAGATAGATAGATATGAGATAGATAGAATATTGATAGAGTTGTATTAAAAACCCTTAAAGTTTACTTTCTCTCTGTAATTAGATTCTGCTATATTGATGAATGGCGATGAGTTGAAGAATCACTTTCTCTTGCATTGTAATTTATTTTGCCCCATTCTTACATAGATCATATTTTCATAGTTTATTAGTATGTTGTTGTTGTTGTTTTTTTACGCAATTAATCGCCCCACCATAAATCTACACCACCCAGAGTCATTGAATAAATAAACCGTGAATAAGTGCACCTATTATCCGTGCTTGCTTTTGGTTCAAAATTATAATCATTAAAAATTTATCCTAAATAGATTTTAACGCAGCCGTCATAAACACATTTTTAATTAAAAACATCTCAGAAAACATCGCTACAACTGTGCTCACAGAAATATATGCACAAACAGCTCATTAGCATTTTATAGCAATTTTATTAGCTACAATAAACAAATTTAATGTAAAAAACCAAACCATTTAATATCTTGCGCTTTTATTCATCCCGAACCCTCGCACAATACTTACAGTAAACTTCAATACAAAGATAAGGCTCATTTCAATGTGAGAGGGGAAAAAAATCAATGATTTTCCCACCCGGCTTGGATTTTCTTAATCAATGCCATTCTATAGCAGTCTTTAAAATTTTGTTACCCTGCAATGCAGCTGGATAATATCTGAGCGTCTCTAAAGGAAAAGCTCATTGAGGAAGTCAATAGGGACAAGAAATTTTAAGGAAAGAAGAACAAAAACTAGTTTCTTCTGTCTACCTATAACATTTTACCCTATTCTAGTAAATCATGTAATAGAATTTATACTTAATATTTTCTCTACCCACTACAGAAATACATGGCTTGCAGCAGCTGCCTGACATGGAGTGCTCAAAATTTTTTTTCAAAATTTGTATTTAAAAGTATCAGATTAAATCTCAGATTTTGTAAAGATATTAGAGATTGAATGGAGTCACAACTTAAAGGGGTATTCCACAACAATATTCTTAAATATACTCAGGATAACAAAATAACACATTCTCTAATTCACTGCTATTAACAAAAATCCAGCATTTCACTGATAAAATTCCAAACTTTCTCTATCAATCCTGGTGTACACAATTTTGATTGCCCCTGGATACAGCCATAAATATTCTGATTATAGTTGAATTTTTCTCATGAATAGCTTCCCTTGTCTGCACACTGCAGTGCTCTCTGCCTCCTGCTCCTCCTCCCTGCATTACAAGACCAGCTCAGACACAAGCACTTCCTGCCGGTAAGCACCAGGTGTAAAGACTAACTCTAAAGGCAGATAAGGTCTTTATCTGGGAGGGAGGCATATAGCAGAGTTTACTCTGTGTGTGTTATAGGTGAGATAGGATACCTCGCTTCTTCTCACCCCATACCAAACTTGGGGTGTTGAGGCCTAACATTAGGGGTGTTCTGCAATTCTTCTGGGTTTACATGCAGTTAGGCTCTGCAGACGCAGGCCATGAGGGTATCTCAACCCCTCAACTCTCTGCTATGACTGAGGACTCATAATTAGGAATTATGTCCCAGACACGTCTTTGTCTTTTTATGATGGTAAAGCAATACATAAACCTGCTCTTCTTTGACCTCCCCTTCTCAGGAGATGGGCTTGTAAGGGTGTGAATGCTCACACTTGGTGTACAAACAGGCTCTCCTCCCAATGTTTGGTCACAAAGACCTTCTGGGGTTGGTCAGGCATTCCTGGCTGGCTGTACAGAGTATCATAGTATCATAGTTTATACGGTTGAAAAAAGACACATGTCCATCAAGTTCAACCAAGGAAGGGAAGGGATCAGATGAGGAAGGTATTTAGGGGAAGCAATTCTATATAACATAAACATCAATGTTATTTAGGTGTAAAAAGGCATCTAGACCCTTCTTGAAGCTCTCTGCTGTCCCTGCTGTGACCAGCGCCTGAGCTCAGCTATTCCACAGATTGACTGTTCTCATAGTAAAGAAGCACTGTCGCCTCCGGTGATTAAACCTTGTTTTCTCCAAATAATTACCATTTGCTCTGCCCAAAGGAGTATCATGTCTGTAATATACCTTAGTGGGCAATAATGCCCCCCTGTCAATAATTAAAAAAAAGAAAGAAAAAAAAAAAAGGAAAATGTAGAACTGCTGTAATATGGTTGTTTAGATTCGGATCCAGACTCACAAATCCTCTGGACCCTAATAGTGATGGGACCGCTCATCAATATCTTCTTGCAAAGGGAAAGGATAAGTCTACATTGAGTCTACTGTAGTGGGAAGGTGAAATTTCTTACCACTCCAGAGAGTGCTCAGTATACAATAAATTATATATTTATAGTTTCTGTTCTGGGAACAGACACATTTGAGATGACTACTTCCTTTATGTACCGTTGTATGTGTGCTACATTACAGTTGAATGGTAGTCAATGAAAGGAGCAATGACATAGGTAAAGTACAACTCCCATCCCCAGAGAGGGTGACTGGGGGGCTTCCTTGAGAGTTTTATCTGTATATGTTTTGTACAGTACTGCTAATGAGATGTCTCTGCATCTTCTGTCACAATATACACAGAAAAAAACTAATAAGTGAACTACTACAAAAAAGGTGAATTAGTGTTGAGTGGAATTATTTGGCTCTAAAAAAATATATATATATTTCTAATAAAAACTTAACTTGGACCATGTGTGCAGTTACTGTACCTGTAGTTGCTTCTTTATTCAATGTCATTCTTATGCCCCCAACCCCACTGTAACATAGACAATCTACTTGTTCCACCTACCCAGGGGTTGGTCAATCTTTACAAAAATTTCCCATTTGATTTTACTGCTTTAATAATATTCCCAGGATGATCTCTAGTTGATTCATCATCCCTGATGCTTCCTTTAGTGCTGTGTGCAGACTCTGAGATTATGTGAGATTATGACTCATCCAGTTGCTCCCCCTCCCCTTACCCTGTGTATGTCAGTGAAATGGACTGAGAGAAAGAAAACACACTGGAGGCTGCCCTTAGGACGGACTGAAGGAGTAAGAAACAGGAAGTTGTGTGTACATGCAGAGGGCGGCATGGGGAGAACATGGAACGGCCGAAGCTCTCACTGGCGTTAAGACACAGGTTCATATACATGCAGAGACCTGTCTGGTGGAAGAGATTTATAGAAAAGTGGCCAACCCCTTTAATTCTCATCTGATCAAATCATAAAGAATTAACCCTTGACCATGGAATAATAGTCTGCATACATTGTCTCAATCTGCTCTGCTCCCTCTGTGATATCTAAATGATATGAATTAAATTATAATACTGATTAAACACATCTCTACGAGACCAATTTAATCTGTGCTTTATTTCTGTGCATCGGACATCAAAAATGATAGATCCTGCAGTATATTATACATACTTATAGCCGGTTCGCTTTGTTCTTTTTCCGAGCTAAGGTGCAGTAGTTATGAGATGCATAATGAAAAATATAGATTTCAATTTTCCTTTGATGGCAATAGAAGCCCAGGAGGAATCTTATTGGGTGAATATGGGAAGAAGAAACTCAAACTGATATCAAAAACTTGCCCAAATACAATGGAAACGGTATAATTTGCATCAAATGAGAACACACAACCTTCGAAAATTTCATTAAAATGAAGACCGGGAAGAGCCATAAAGTTATAATCAGGCTGTAACTACTTTATGTTTCATTTAGGTCACGATGCTGGAGATCTGCGCGGTGAATGGGGAAAAGTTACGTTACACTGAATGGATTTCATGTAAAATTATAACTTTATCTTACTCTTCGCGGTGATGTCACTGGATCTTACTATAGGTTATATATAAATGATTGGACACACGGAAACCCACCTCTATTAGCAACTGTAATTGATGCAAGTATCAATTGTGGGTGTTTACTCCTTAAAGCAGTGGTGGCGAACCTATGGCACGGGTGCCAGAGGTGGCACTCAGAGCCATTTCTGTGGGCACTCAGACTATCGCTTCAGGACAGAGTTCACCATGTAGAACCAAATCCTGTAATCCCAGGCAACTTAAGAGATAATGTTTTCAACTGTATTGGTGGCCTCAGGGGGTCGATACGATTGAAAATTGAGGAAGAACAGGTAACAATAAGTTACTCCTTAAAATGCCATGTTGGCACTTCACGGTAAATAAGTGGATTTTAGTTGTAGATTGGGCACTCTGTCTGTAAAAGGTTCGCCATCATTGCCCTAAAGTAACCAGTGGTATGTGATCGACTAAACGTCATGCGTCGGAAGTAGCATAATAACAGCGCAGGGCAACGCCGTTTTGGGGAGGATTGTCACTGCCCAAAGACGTCGTGAGGAGCGATGATCTTTCCCAAAATGGCGGGTAGAGTCATTTCAATACCGCTGGCATCTGTGCCAAGCATTAAAACAATATACAACCACAATTGGTGCTAATGCCGATTGCCGGTGTAACTGGTCAGGGGTGCAGGTTCGGGGAATCGACAGGGTACCACAATACCCATACAATGTTTTAAACAATCTACTTTAGGATACATTAACCTCATTGACAAAACAGACCAGAAAGAATTACCATATATACTCGAGTATAAGCCTAGTTTTTCAGCACAAAAAAATGTGCTGAAACCCCAAACCCATGTTTCTGCATCAGTGTAGGTACAGCATTCTCAAGGTATGTTTGCTCCATAATGCTTAAAAACAAATAGTAAATTTCTTTTAAAGTTCAGATCCGTCCTTCCCTAGTGGTCACATCTCCCAGTCTCAAATGACCGACCCTGTCACAGGATACTGAGCACTTAAAACTATCACAGGACATAACTACTCTATCACAGAATACTGAGCACTATCATAGGGCATAACTATCCTATCACAGGATACTGAACACTTAGGGGCACATTTACTAAGGGTCCGTCGGATGCATTTCCGTTGGGTTTCCCGAATTTTTCCATTTTGCCCTGAATTGCCCCGGGTTTTTGGCGCACGTGATCGGATTGTGGCGCATCGGTGTCGGCTTTAATGCGACACAAATCGGGGATATGGCCGTCGGACAACCCGACTGATTCAGACAAACCGTGGAACTTAAAAATCAAATTGTGTCGCAAGATCAGCACTCACATACACCGGGAAGAAGAAGGTGAACTCCGGCGGATCTCAGCGGGGAAGCGACACATGCAGGATATTGGGTGCGCGATCTTTGGCGTGAATAGGACGGGTAAGTAAATGTGTCCCTTTGTACTATCCTATCATGGGATACTGAGCACTTAGTACTATCACAGGACATAACTATCCTATCACAGGATACTGAACACTTAGGGCCACATGTATCACTCGTGTTTTCTGTTGTTTTTGCGCCTTTTCATTCAGGCGCACCGTTTTTGCGCCATTTTTGTGATTAAACGCTAAACTAGCCGCGCAGCAAAAATAACCAGCTTTCCCTCATCTATCTTACCAATCCAGATGTTTTGCTGCGCCTGATGATATTCATCACTTGCAACGTTTTCATTTAGGCGCAAAAACGGGCACAAAAACACTCCAGCCCGAAGGTGGCGTTAACTGAGAAGAAAGCACTGAGCCCCTTTGCAGAACAGCTCATTTCTAGCAGCAGAGCTCAGCCAGACACTGGAACAGATAATAGATACATTAGATACATTGCAGACAGGAGCTGCAGACTCTATTTACAGTTCATCACCTTCTATTTACAAAACATTCTGCAAAACGCTGAGCTCACAGCAAGAGCAAGAGAACTTTGCACAAGTTTGCAGAAGTTTGCAGAATGTTTGCAGAACTTTGCAGAATGTTGCAGATACTACATACAAGTGTCCCCCATGTAATTCTGCACATTATCACCAGTGTGTCTGAGGGGGATACAGTGCAGAATTACAGGGGTGCAGCAGGAGATCAGCACTGGGGGATCCCCTCCAGGAGAAGCCACTGCTGAGGAGGTCACTGGGTGCAGGGTGTCACACACCTGGGTGCTGCTGTGAGTGTTATCTTCATTCTGGGATGTGGGAGAAGCAGAGAGGAGCTTGTAGCAGGATCACATGTAAGTGCCTGAATCTAACATTGCGCCTAAACTGCGCCAAAACTGCACCTAAACTGTTTTAAAGTAAAGTGATTAATAAGAGGCAGAAAATATACTTATCACAGATGGTTGTAGCTTGTGATAATTCTGGCAAAACAGTGTGCCAGAATTTATGCCCAACTACTACACTTAGGCGCACAAAAGTGATAAATGTGGCCCTTAGTACTATCACAGGACATAACTACCCTATCACAGGATACTGAACACTTAGTACTATCACAGGGTATATCTACCCTATCACAGGATACTGAACACTTAGGGGCACATTTACTAAGGGTCCGTCGGATGCATTTCCGTCGGGTCTACCAAAAATTTCCGTTTTGCGCTGAATTGCCCCGGGTTTTTGGCGCACACGATTGGATTTCATGCAACACAAATTGGGAGCGTGGCCATCGGACAACCCAACTGATTCGGACAAACCACGGAATTTAAAATCAAATTGTGTCGCAAGATAAGCAATCACATGCACCGGGAAGAAGAAGGTGAACTCCGGTAGACCTCAGCAGGGGAAGCGACACATGCAGGAAATTGGATGCACGATCTTAGTGAATCGCGGCAGCTCCGAATCCTCGTCGGACATCCTGGATCGGCGGCATCAACAAGACGGGTAAGTAAATGTGCCCCTTAGTACTATCACAGGACTTAACTACCCTATCACGGGATACCAAACACTTAGTACTATCACAGGACATAACTACCCTATCACAGGATACTGAACACTTAGTACTATCACAGGACATAACTACCCTATCACAGGATACTGAACACTTAGTACTATCACAGGACATAACTACCCTATCACAGGATACTGAACACTTAGTACTATCACAGGACATAACTACCCTATCACAGGATACTGAACACTTAGTACTATCACAGGACATAACTACCCTATCACAGGATACTGAACACTTAGTACTATCACAGGACATAACTATCCTATCACAGGATACAAAACACTAAGTATTATCACAGGACATAACTACCATAAAACAGAATACCGAACACTTAGTACTATCACAGGACATAACTACCCTATCACAGGATACTGAACACCTAGTACTATCACAGGACATAACTACCCTATCACAGGATACTGAACACTTAGTACTATCACAGGACATAACTACCCTATCACTGGATACTGAGCACTTATTACTATCACAGGACATAACTACCCTACCACAGGATACTGAACACTTAGTACTATCACAGGACATAACTATCCTATCACAGGATACAAAACACTAAGTACTATCACAGGACATAACTATCCTATCACAGGATACTGAGCACTTATTACTATCACAGGACATAACTACCCTATCACAGGATACTGAGCACTTATTACTATCACAGGACATAACTATCCTATCACAGGATACTGAACACTTAGTACTATCACAGGACATAACTATCCTATCACAGGATACAAAACACTAAGTACTATCACAGGACATAACTACCATAACACAGAATACCGAACACTTAGTACAATCACATGACATAACTATCCTATCACAGGATACTGAACACTTAGTACTATCACAGAACATAACTACCCTATCACAGGATACTGAACACTTAGTACTATCACAGAACATAACTACCCTATCACAGGATACTGAACACTTAGTACTATCACAGAACATAACTACCCTATCACAGGATACTAAACACTAAGTACTATCACAGGACATAACTACCTTATCACAGGATATTAAACACTTAGTACTATCACAGGACATAACTACCCTAACACAGGATACCGAACACTTAGTACTATCCCAGGACATAACTACCGTATCCTAGGATACTGAACACCTAGTACTATCACAGGACATAACTACCCTATCACAGGATACTGAACACCTAGTACTATCACAGGACATAACTACTCACATTTCAATAGCGTCTTAAAGAACTTTTGATGTGAAATATTACTAAACTATCTTCTGAGGATTCTTCTGAGTTTTGCTGACTTAGTGAGTTATTTTAAGATCCTTGGGAACTTCCCAAGAAATTATGATCTCGTACTTTCATCTTAAAAATTCATGTCCTAGAAAGGTTACTGATTTAAATTCATATATTGTAATGCAGTCCTCCTTTACTCCCATGATATACATTGCAAGCTGCTGCTCGTCTTTTGTTCTTGCTTGATAAATGTTCCATGAATTCAGTGTTGTCTTCTGCTGCCTGTGTCATTACAGGCAGGGGCGAAACAAATAGATATCTAAAAGCACAGCAGTCTGGAAATCATTTTCAGGCACATAAGCTTGCAAAGCTTGTTGTTTTTGATGGAAGAGGACATTAATTTGCAATATTGTTTGTTCTGATGATATCTGCAGCGTATAAATAATTTGTGGAGTCGTAAAAAAGAAAAAAACTACCGCATTTCACGACAAACTTTGTGGGGTGTTTTACCTCCAAGTCGGAGTCTACAATATAAAACATGGCGCTCTTAGAAGATGTTGTATTATTAACGCCCTGAACTGAGAGATCATTGGTTTCTTAAAAATGGAACGATTTCGGAACATGCTCTATTATAAAAGATGTCCCTCTACATTGCCCAGATCAAACTACTTAGCTTTCTGAGATGACTCCTTCCTTTTTCGCTCTTACACCATGGCCCACATCTACTAAAGCTCCTGCGCCAGTTTTCTGTCGGACTTTGCACGTTATTTTCAGTGCAAACTGCTTGCACAGGTAATTAAGAAGGGTCTGCGCCACTTTTGTGTGGCACGCAACCGTTTTGTGTCTCGCTGCACTATTCTTCATGCGACACAACGTTCTGCACTGTAGGGGGCGTATTTCTGCAAGCCCTATATTAAAGGTGCACCAAAAAAAGTTGATGCACTCTGTCGGGACATTGCAGGGGGCACCAGATTCATGACGAACGGGCACCACAGATCCTGTATTTGGCGCCCCCTGCAAACTACACAGGACACTGCACATAGTACAGACTGCATTGTTCTTAGTAAATGTGGGACTATGTATATTATAGAAAAAGAGAGCTGAGATATTACCTGCCAGGTTATTTGGGGGCCACCAACAACCTGTTGTTCAGGAGGGTGAAGAATCGCAAAGCCAAATCCATTAAAAGTACACATGTAATTGGCCAGGGAGTCAGAACAAATGTATGCTGTGTGTACACAAAATCTGGTAGTCTCGAAAAACTAAAACACAACTAATGAGTGACATAATTAATTCATATAAATTTATGATTGGTCCATAAAACAAATATGGTGGAAAGATGTTCCCGGTTAAATCAAATCAAAAGAAAAAGGGGGCAATGTCTCCACCTGGAGAAAACAAGGTTTAATCATTGTGGAGACAGGGCTTCTTTATTGAGAACTGTAAATCTATAGAATAGCTGAGCTCAGGTGCTGGTCACAGTAGGGACAGCAGAGAGCTTCAAAAATGATATAGATGCCTTTTTGGATCATATAACATTGATGGTTATTTTATAATATAGAATTGTTTGCCTTATATCACTTCCTTGGTTTAACTTGATGGTAATAAATCTTTTTCAAACCGCATTAACTATGTTAGCCAGGTTAAGTTTGGCTGTAACAGATTATGTAACTCATTAGCTGTCCTCAAAACTCGACTATATCTGTAGAGGCTACAGAAGTATTAGACAAAAAATGGTGTTACCCTAATTGTTAACAACTATAGGTAAGTGTTACCTATATAAGAATAGACAAAGTTAAATCTGCCATGTCTAGCATCAAGACAAAAATTAATATTTCGGAAGACATTTTGAAAAAAATTTTTTAGAAGTGGTCAACTGAGCAAATCAAATCACAAAACCTAAAAAATTTATGAATTTCTGCCCATGGGAAACAGGGAAGCTTCAGTGAATGAATGAAACTAGGTGTTTTAGGTTTCATGTCATTACACATTACTTCAGTGTATGGCATCTGTGGAATATATCATACAGTGGTCAATCCCTTAAAAGAGGTTGTAAAAAATATTTAATATTTTCTCTTTAAAGAACCAAACACTTCATGGTGAAAACTTGCCAATACTGAGGGACATTTATCAGTGCCAGCATATGATAGCCCCGCCGCTGCATATTCGCAATGGGATACATCAAGAGGAAGGAGGCTGCGCCGCATTTATTCTACGACATAAAAGTCGCCGGCGGCAGCAAGGGTGCTGGCGCGGGGACAGTAACGCCCTGCTCTGGCCCACTCCCAGCCGGCTGCGCCCACCCCTCAGCCGTCCACGACCCCCCCCCTCACACCCCTTCGCGCCCCACTGGCGTGAAGGTGGCGGATTGGGGCAAATAGTAGCTAAAGCTAGCAATAGGCTAGCATTTACGATTATTTCAGGGCCTCTGCGCCACTGACGTGGGGCAGAGGTCCTGATAAATATGCCCCACAGTATATTTACTAGCTATAATGGCGCAAGTTTGGGCCCACTGTGCAACAAAATTAATCTGACTTGATCTGATCAGTGAAAAGCCCAGATCATGGTAAATGGACAAATGGACAAACTAATGGGACATTCCCATGGCCGTGTGCTCCGGACCAGATCCCGGGCAAGCATAGGGCTGTGAGAATGAGGGGGAGGGGCAAGCACTCGTCACCCATCCTCCCTCCATAGGCAGAATATAGCCGCCCTACACTATCAAGGTGTGGTGTTGTATTGTGTGCTCACCGTGCCATGACCTGGAGCCATAGAAATCTCTGGTGGCCATGATCTGGTCACAATCTGAGGTAAGAATTGAGAAGAAAACAAACTAGGCCAAACAATTCACAAGAAACCTTAGGCAACCGATAACAGAAGAAGGTACCTCAAATCTTTCCATTCTGGGATTCGACTGGGGCCTGAATATAGCATATACTTGACTCTGAAGAGGTGACCTCCTACCTAAAGAAGAGACAAGCCATGAGAGAAGCCTGCCACCAGCATTACAGTCCCCTCCCCTAACCTTGATCTTTTCCCACTACACCAGACATAGTATAAATTGGCTTAGTTGAGGCAGAATGTAATACTCAAGGTTTTTTTAAGCTTGGCAATACATGAATCCAGTAATACTGTGAAATTTCCCCACAATGATCATTATCTGTAATATAATTAATTGTACCCTCCAACCAACCCCATCCCACCTCGTAATTAATACTCAATACACGCCGATCATCATCCAGTAGAAGTGATTTTCCTTCCCGTTTAGTAGAAATCTTGAATTTGCTGATTACCGGAGCTTATTCCTCTTCTGCTATACTGAATTAATTCTCTTAATTAATTTTCAGTCTTCTCATATCTTACTAATTCCTTCTAATATGCAATCTTTTATTATTCATCCTTTATATACACAACAGTATTTCATATGCTAAACCATGGAGATGGAATTCTGATTGATCTTCAGAATATATTTACGTATCATATCAATCTTCTTACTGATGTTCTGCTTCAATTAGCCTTAAAGGGTTGTCTGAGATTGGAAAAATTTGGGGAAAATGTTCTGAAATAACAAAAAAAAAAATTCTTAATAAATGAATTCACTTAAACCTCTGTGTTAAACTTCTGTGCCAGTGATTGACTAAAATGGTCAATGTTGTCATCATGACACTACGGGGCACATTTACCTACCTGTCTGACGAAGCTCCCCGAAAGTGCATTGTTCTACGATCATGCACTCTGCCGCGATTCACTAAGATCGTGCGTCCGATATCCTGCATGTGTCACTTCCCCGCTCAGGTCCGTCGGTGTTCACTTTCTTCTTCCTGGTGCATGTAAAGTGCATTGTCTTGCAGCACAATTTGAAAATTAAATCCCGCGCACAGTCCGAATCAGTTGGATCGTCCGAAGGCTTGCCCCCAACTTCTGTGGCATGAAAGCCGGCACCGCTGCGCCAAAATCTGGTTGCCTGTGGCACAATCACAGCGCACAACCCTGTTAAATACCTGTCACTGCCGTGCAATCCCCAGAAACGTCGGAAAGTCCGACGAAAGTGCAAGCACGGACCCTTAAATAAATAAGCCCCTATAACTGCAAATAAACATAGAGCACCAGAATGGTGGGTGCTCCAACAGTAAGAATTGTTACTTTTGTTACATTTGCCCCCAATCAGTCTGTTTCAACTCATTTGAAAGGGCATCCAAAGCCATTAACCGCTTTAAAGTTTTTTTCTTTAAGTCTGTATTAAAATATATAACATATGCACAGCGTAGGTGATATGAGCTTCATCACTGGGCGATCAACCAATGGGTGTCAAGAAAAATGGCAAGTTCACCCACTTGAATACAGTCACAGCATCCAAGATTTCACACTGATGCTCCATTTAATCTCTGGGACTCTACTTGGTTACTGCTTCTTCAGCACTGTCAGTGATTGTGTGTGGAGCACCAAAAAATAGGTGGGACATTGGACTTTCTTCTCGATTTCTGGTAGTCATGACTGATAGGAATCCTAGTGCCTTGTGTCTATTCTGTAGTAGATGATGTAAATTTTAGAAATGTTTTTGATAGGAATATTTAAGAGAGACAATGGGGCTCATTTACTAAGGGTCAGAACGCCGCACTTTTGTCGGGTTTCCTGAATATTTCCGATTTGCGGCTAATTGGCCCGGGATTTTGGCGTACATGATAGGATTGTGTCACATTGGCGCCGGCTTTCACACAACCAAAATCGGAGGCCGTGGCCATCGGACAACCCAACGGATTCAGAAAAGCTGCAGAATTTAAAAAACAATTTGTGTCGCAAGGTCAGCACTTACATGCACATACAAGAAGATGAACTACAGCGGACCTCGGAGCAGCAGCGACACCTGCTGGATATCAGGCGCACGGACCTTAGTGAATCCCGGCAGACCCGAACCAGCGTCGGACAACGCGCCGCGGGATCGCGACTGGACCGGGTAAGTAAATGTGCCCCAATGAGGTCAACTAAAAAGGGTTTCAATGCCGTTCAGTCAAGACTCCATAAAAAGGTCTCCTCACTCTTTTGGGATATAGATAGATAATTTAGGTTCCTTTTAACCAGTATTCTAATATCAATGCCCTATCTTTATAGTCCATTCACAGACATCATAGCTATTATAATATTATATATTATAATAATATTTCTTTATTTATATAGGGCATACATATTACGATTAGTCTTTTTTAATGCCAAATCAGCATAGGTAACAATAAAAAGATATGTGAGCAGACTCTAAGTTGGCTAATTAGTATCAAGTTGGTGGGGGTTAAATTCCTAAGACCCCCATTATCTGGCCAATGGCAGTTCTTCAATGTGATCTTCATTATTGCCATACACAACTTCAAAAATGTAGTAGTGGGTGTGCCCTGAATTGCAGCTTGGTTCCATTATCTTAACTGAGCTGCAGTCATCTTCTCAGCCACCATGAAGAGTATGTGTATTAGTAAAAGGGATGAATTGTTGTCAAAAGGGCTCCAACTCCTTTAACAGTTGATCCTTGGAGTTGGACCTTATAATTGTTCATATTTGATATATTTCACAAAGAAAACTTTCCCTTTGTAATGAGATTATCTTCTAGTTTTGTTGGAGCAGATCCCGACAGACCCATCATCTCCATCTCACCGTTTCCTTTGTATTTTTACTTCAAACATAATTTGTCATTTCTAGTTAAATAAATCATAGGGTTTTATGCCGTTTTATGCTCTTCCCCAACCCTTCTGGGTCACTTACACAGTCGGTCGGGGGCCTGTCCTCCCCTTATACTTGATTAAGGTGACATAGCGTGAGGTTTATGATGGAACCGGTGTCATCTGCTACTTTTACTTCCCATAAAATCATTAAATGTTCTGTTCAACACCTCGGGGCATGTTTGACTTTATTTGATCTCCTCCGAGTGACTGAAGTGACAGAGAAAGGAATCTCATGATCGTCAGGCGGGTGACATATTCTTCATCTTACCAGATCAGCACAAGGTCATTGCAATACATCATTTTTAACAAACATTCTTCTTCTGAGATGTCCACATCCTACGCAACCAGGATTTCAACACATCAGAGCTCACGGATGTAATTCAATTTTTAAAATTTTACTTAAAGTGTAAAAAAAAATCTTGTTCGTTCACTTTTAATTAGTTTCCTCTCTTTATGTAATGCGATAATTAATCCGATTCCATCATTTCATTCAGCTCCATATTAATGTACGATTAAAGTTTTATACTCCTCTAATCTAATATATAATCTCTTACCATCATGTCTGTTCAGTCTTGTGTTCTTATTAAATGACACAAAAGGCCATCAAATCATTTGTTAAAGGGAATGTGTCACCAGGTTTTACTCTAATAATCGAGCTCTAGCATGCGCCGTGACATACAGGGCCTTTCCTGACCCTCGTTGCATCACATACTTGTAGGAATATATAGTTAGAAACAGAGATGAACAAAATCATCCTTGATTCACTTAGAGAAAGTTTTTGAGAATTTTTCAAAAGATTCTGTTTGGGTTCGAATCTATATGGTTTCAACCAATATTACCCCAATTGTAATAATAAATGGTGAATAACCCTTCTAGTCCTATTAAACACAGATTTTTCAAGAAAAAGTCTGGTCAGAACTTCAGTTTGAACTTCTTTGGCTAGTACCATAGCCAGGTGTTTTGCCCTGCAGAGGACTTGATATTCATCTTTCTGCTTCTCAGGTGTCTCAGGTGCAGTCAGAGAGATGGCTGGACCTACCAATCAGCTGTCAAGGCCTCATCCAGGAACCCTATTCATACTCAGTATATTCACTACTGGTTAGACATGTTTTCCTGCCCTTATAGTTCTACATTTTCCATTGAGTTTTTGACCCTTGCTTGGACCTTTTGACTATTCTATTTCCCTCAAAATTTTGCCTTATTTTTTATGTTTTGAGCAAAATGCATAACCTATTTGTTTTGTATGTGGTCACATCCCTTAACATGGATTAAATACATATCATAAAGTTTTATCCTACATGTTTGTGCCCATGCTGGTGGTAATCCTCCTGTTGCTTTCATATATCTGTCGGTTTGTTACCTCTTCTGTGCATGTACCAGGTTATGGACTGTCATCCAGTTGTCACCTGTGTGTCAGCACAATGTGGGCAAATAGGCAGTAAAATAGATTGTGGGAAACACATGGCTTTTACTTTTTCTTGTCTTGACAGCTCCTATCTTGTTTTGTTAATTTTTTACAGAATTTTTCATTTTCCCTTGCCCTTTTCTCCTCTGGGATGAAAAACAGCTGTAGCTAGCCACCAAGATTTTTCCAATTTAGAACACATGCTAACTCTAACCTAACCACTAGCAGGTATTGATAGTCTATGTCCAAGATTAATGTTGAGGACAGTGTTGTTTTTTAACGTTTTAGGTAAAATCAATTCCTAGTCAATAAAAAACATCTTGGACTTGTTTTTCCAGTAAATTAGTTATACTTGCGGTTACTTTGCTATAATGTGTGATGGCAAACATTTATCCCAGGCTTCAAACATAAATAAATAAGATTGTAATTTTTTGTTTAAGAATCAACAATTTTTGGTGGGCACTTTGCTCGACACAGCTGGACACTCTATTAACGGGGGGGGGGGCACTCTGCTGAACACTCTTTATGGGGGCACTATGCTGGACACTATCAACAGGGATACTCTGCTGAATATTTTACTAATGGGGCACTCTACTGGACTTTATATTAATGAGGCACTCTACTGGACATTATATTAATAGGGACACTCTGCTAGACACTTTATTACTGGGGGCACTCTGTTGGATATTTTATGAATTGAATGGCTGGTGTTCACATTTTATTCATGAGGAGAGACTACTGGACATTTTATTCATGAGGAGAGACTACTGGACATTTTATTCATGAGGGGAGACTACTGGACATTTTATTCATGAGGGGAGACTACTGGACATTTTATTCATGAGGGGAGACTACTGGACATTTTATTCATGAGGGGAGACTACTGGACATTTGATTATAGAGTACCAGCTGCATTTCCCACCCTAAGCTAATACTTGAGTCAATACATTTGTCCATTTTTTTTTTGCTAAAATCAGATACCTTGGCTTATACTCGCGTATATATGGTATATATCTATCCATTTATATCTCTATTAGTATATAATGTAATATTTACCACAGACCTTAAACTTTGGTTACCTCATGGCAGGTGTAAGCTTTGTAGAAAAGTGAAACCCTTACTAGAAACAACTTTGGATAATATATGCAGGCAAGAGTCTGCAATTAAATACTCTCATAAATATTCATATCCATGCTCCTAATTTTAGAGAACAGGAGTGAATGAACTGATTAATCAATTGATTGTATTTGATTGAGCTTAAACTTAAAAAAAAAAAGCAATTCCCCACGACAGTATGTTAATTTCTTAAGACTAATTTGCATACACCTTGTGGCAAAGTACAGTACAAAATATTCTTTTTATGCAGTACTGTACTTATGAGTAGTAACTCAAAATCCATCACCTCATCATCAGATTTTTAGAAATACCTATCTGGTTTGTGAGATCTCAAATGATTTCAATTTGTTGATGGTAGATGTGTCCTAGTAAGAAGAAGTAAATAGTAATAGTAGTACATTCTATTATTACTCTACATCCTGCGATTATTAAAATGTAAAGTTATAAAAGTTATGCTAATTACCCTCAAGTGCACTCCCCCATAGCGCTAGCTGCCCCATGGGTCACCTATCTATGCGCTTGGGGGGCGGAACCAGGTTGGACCGCTAGCACTACAGGGGGTGGCACTCGGATGACATAGCCCCAGGGTATTTAGCAAAACTTTTTAACTCTATATTTCAACGATCATGGGATATAGTTATAATAAAATAAGTCATAGTTCCTCAGGAACTACTTACTAGGACACATCTACCATCACTAAACTGATTGTAGATGTCCTTTAACTGTACACATTAAATCTACAATGAGTTTGTACTCATTTTTCTGGAATGGCCTCTCGAATGGATTTTCTATTTTCTGAAGAAGCCTCTGAGGGCCACCACTTGGTTCCAGTAGTGGCTCTGGTGATTCAGATCTTCTCAAAGTGGAACTGAAAACATTCTTTGTATTTTTGAACTATTCTACATCGTCTCAATGATCACATCTGTGGTTAGACATTGGAATATAAAAAACAATCTCTACTTCAAATTCCAAAATTCTGATTACACTGCAAATATTGGACATGGTCATGAATAGAGATGAGCGAGTATACTCGTCCGAGCTTGATGCTCGTTCGAGTATTAAGGTACTCGAAACGGCTCGTTGCTCGGACGAGTATTTCCCCTGCTCGAGATCGAGCATTTAATTAAAAATATACAGTGAAGAACAATGAAGAATAGAATAAAAACAGTGAACACAGTGAACACAGGATCATTTAAGTGAAAAACACAGTGAAGAACACAGTGAAGAATAGATTACAGATGTTCGGCACATCTGCTACTTGTTGGAAGATACGCGCGGAACAAAATAGTATGTGAAGAACAATAAATATGTGTGAAGAACACACTGAAGAACACGGGGAGCAGCACAGAGACATCGGGGGAGCAGCACCATGGAGACATCGGGGGAGCAGCACCATGGAGACATCGGGGGAGCAGCACCATGGAGACATCGGGGGAGCAGCACCATGGAGACATCGGGGGAGCAGCACCATGGAGACATCGGGGGAACGGGCAGAACGGAGACATCGGGGGAACGGGCAGAACGGAGACATCGGGGGAACGGGCAGAACGGAGACATCGGGGGAACTGGCAGAACGGAAACATCGGGGGAACGGGCAGAACGGAGACATCGGGGCTGGGGCAATGCGAATACATCGGGGCTGGGGCAGCGCGGACACATCGGGCTCGGGCAGCACGTATACATCGGGGCTGGGGCAGCATGGATACATCGGGGCAGCACGGAGACACTCGGGGAGGGGCAGCATGGGACACCGGGGAGCAGCAGCACGGATCCCGACAAGTAAGCAGATGTGCCAAACATCTGCAATCTATTCTTCACTGTGTTTTTCACAGCATTTTTCACTTAAATGATCCTGTGTTCACTGTTTTTATTCTATTCTTCACTGTTCTTCACATCTGCTAACTTGTCGGGAGATAATATACGCGCGGAACAGTGAAGAATAGATTGCAGATGTTTGCATACATCTGCTAACTTATCAGAAGACATTTGAAAAATGCTCGAGTCTCCCATTGACTTCAATGGGGCTCGTTATTCGAGACGAGCACTCGAGCATCAGGAAAAGTTCGTCTCGAATAACGAGCACTCGAGCATTTTAGTGCTCGCTCATCTCTAGTCATGAATCATCTTCTACTAGTAGATTATTATACAACATGCTCGGACTGAGATACTCCATGTTTTATTTGCTTTCTGTCTTCTTGATGTTGCATTATTGATAATGTTACGTTGTGTTCTGCATTAGTGATCCACCTGCTGTCTATTATTCAGACTACACTGGGGCTTATAATATGTATTCCTCACTAGCAAATGCTACTAAGCACAAAAAAATTCTGAACTTTCTTCCAAATTCCCAGCGAATATCATCCCTTTGTTTCGTATTTCCGTCTGGATTACTATATTTTATGTTTATTCAAAAATTCTTCACTAAAAAAATTACATCAAATGTAATTCATCCAAGTAATGAGGCAAAGATGTTGCACTAAATAAAACAAATTCTGAATTGCTTTGTTTAGTAACTGATGACCTTGCCCCTCCCACAGAGCCCCACCCATGCTTATCAAGCTCTCAGTTCCATATTTTTGTGCAAAAATTAATGTGCAACTTTCTAATTCCAAAAACTGATATAGAGGATGATAATTTTGCCCCAAGTTAGTTACCCCCATTGGTAGGTATGCTTCTCTGCAGTGCCTCTCATAGCAAGTGACCATATATTAAAGTCTACACAAATGTGCTAACCCTGTTCTTCTAGAAACTACTAGAATCCAAAGACCAACAGATGCTGAGCAACTACTGAGGGTCTACAAACTGGGAGGTCAGGGGGTAAATAAAGATATGCATAGAGAGAGTGGACTGTGCCAACAAATTGACAAGGAGGCCACCAGAGATTGAGGCATATTTTCTGCCACAATGCTCCACATACACAAGTCACAGGGTTTTCCACAGTACCCAACAATCATAGTACCCTTAAAGTAGCCAATAGTCACATTGTTCCCATAGCTGTCAAGTCACAGCCCCCCCCCCACAGTATCCAACAGTCACAATGACCCCAAAGTAGCCAATAGTCACAGGGCCCCCCACAGTAACCAAGTTACATTGTTCAACAGCGGTCAACTCAGTATTTTAGTTATATTTTTTAACTTCCTCCTCTCCTGGCAGCCCCATTGTTTAAGAAAAAAAAATGACCATACTTCTCCATTGCTCCCAATGAAGGTGATGTATGATATCATTATGACTTTGATGACACCAGGTCAGTTCTGGCAACTTTGATTCTGAGAAAGTGGTTGAGTAATCACATGTGCCACATCCCACAGTCCACACATTGGTGGCCTTTGAGACCACAGTAGCCAAGGGTGCACAATAGTTCAGCACCTACCATACATTGAAAGACATACGATATGACACGGACTTCTATCAACTGCCAACCCAAGCCCCATCTGTCAATCCCTCTAGGACATTTCTATTATTCTCTACCGGTTAGGCAATGCTAATTTGTTAATTTGTATAGGGAGATAGATGATGCATGAATTAATTGAAACATTTATATGGACAGGCAGTCCCCGTGTTACATACAAGATAGGTTCCATAGGTTTGTCCTTAAGTTGAATTTGTATGTAAGTCGAAACTGTATATTTTATATATTGTAGTTCCGGACAAAAAATAAAATTTTTGTCCCGGTGACAATTGCAGTTTCAAATTTTTTTTGCTGTAAATGGACCAAGGATAATTCATAAAGCTTCATTACAGACACCTTACAGCTGATCATTGCAGTCTGAGACTATAGTAACATCCAGAGAGCTTCACCAGAGGTCAAAGGGTCAGAGGGGGTCCATCTTTTACTAGGGGTCGTCTGTAAGTTGAGTGACCTTAAGTAGGGGATCGCCTGTATAAACTATATTTTAGGTCATGTCTCCTATTGTCATATTGGGTGTCCATGTAATGCAATGTCCTCCTCGATGTCGCTTGCATCCATCACCATTATTACAGTACACACAGTGTCAGCGTTTAGGTAACCAGACAACATCTGCCATAAGAAGATAAATGGCGGAGCACCACCTTGTTCTTACAATTTGGTATGCTACATAAAAACATGTCCTCACCCCGTTATATTTCACTGTGACATTATCATCATAGAAATCGATAGATCTCGCGGATGAGTATCTGGCGTTTTCTTCTAATCTTTGTAGATGCTGCTTTTGATTACAGTAAAGAATGATTGATCTCAGTGTGACAGCGGGTACAATTAAAGGTCACAGAGTCGTTCCTTGACCCGCAATGTAACTTCAGGGGCTTCTTATGATTGTTGATTTTGCAGGAATTAGAAAGCTGCCACACAACTCACTCATAAATGGGACATCACCCCCGCTAAGCAGATGTTAGCGTTATATATGGCTCTCGGAAAATTAGGTTATCTATCCTGTGCAAAATATATTGCAGATTTTTATGGCCAATTTTCCGATCCAATTATGCTTGGGTATTGGCATTTTCACATGACTGGATATTTAGTATACCATGCATCTATTATAGGGAGAGCAGGGTGCGTTATGTAACATAATATATTCTAATTCAGAGATGGAAACAATCCAGAGGAAAGGTTTTATAGGAAGGACACCCCAAAAGTTGTTTTGTCCTTAATGCTGTCTATTCGGAGATGATCTATTGTTTCTTACCAGGTCTGCAACTACAGTATAAGAAACTTAGAGCTATGGACGAATATGCCCAAATGTTTTATATTCTAAACTCTGCCCTTGAGTTGAATTGACCTTTACTAGACTTGGAGCTGAAGCCTTCCCCTACCTTATAAAGTAGCCAAAAAGATATTTTCTACAGGTAGATACTGTACATAGGGATTTATTATTCACTTTCTGCTAGTTTTTTGGCTGACATTTTTTTTATGTTGTTCCTTGTGCAACATATTTATTTATGATGTGTTGGTGCCACAATTTGGCTTCTTTTTTGACACTTCCTTTTGTAGCTCAATTTGACCACAGCTTTATGAATCCTAACACTTTTTCTGCATTTCTAATTTCCCCAAAACATTTTTTACAAAATTGTAGGCGTGTGGAGACTTATAGCCAATGATGCTTCACTAGGGGATTCTGGGAAATATGCAGTTTTCCAGGGTAGGACAAGGAAAATAACACCTCATTTTGCTACCTTCTAATGCATTTTATCCAAACAAAGAAGACCAGATCAAGGGGAGAGGGGACAGGAGACAATTAATAACCATGTGGTATTGAATCCCTCTAATCATAGCCTAAGTGGCCCCCCTCATGTGGTGTACGCATGGGGTTAGAATCCTCAAACACACCTCATTAGTGCATACCTTCTAATACAGCCCCCTCAACAACAAGCAAGACTTTCGAGAAGCCTAACGACATAATGTTGGATTAAGCCAAAGCAGTATATTTATTCCAGAAGGAGCAGATTCCCAACTGTAGACAGCGCTGTTTCGATGTGGTTGCATCTGTTCTGTACAGCATAGGGAATTAATTTGGTTTCACATATGTGGAGTCATTTCAGACACCTTTTGGTCATGCGCCAATTTATTAAGCCTTTGCGACAATCTAAAATTCCAGTTTAATAAACCACACAATTCCTGTGCCAAAAACATGGACCCTGTGGCAAAAATACAAAATGACACCCATAGAGTTTTGCATTTCATAAAAGCCATTGGTGTAGAGATGACCTCTTATATTCTGCAGCTGAAGCCTACACTGACATGCCCATGTGCCAGGTTTATCCCAGAATATAAACCCCAAAGGATCAAGTATTGGTGGTCTACAGTAGCTTATACTTCCTCTAATAATAATATCTAACTCAATGTTGCCACAAGACCAAATAGACCTAGATTTAGAATAAGAGGATTTATCCAAAACAAAGACCTTTGGAGTCCTGGAGAACCCCATGCTTGTAGATTTATTAAATAAAATTTGGAACATTTCGAGGTAATGTGTATTCTCCGAGTACAAATTCACAATTTTTGTAGGTTTATACATGTGGTTCGACTTTTTAGCAGCTGAAATAGCTTAATTTACTTGTAAAGTGACAGGACGTCAGCCTGAAAGTGAATCACACTGAAAATGTGTCACAAATCCGATACTTTGCATGGATATATTCATAGCCAACATGGGTAATTGCCTCTTAGCTTACGTAAAAATTATCAAATAATTCCATAACAACAGTCATTTCATGTTTTTCAGAGGCTGCTAATGCCACATCACGGGATGCATTTAATCCCATTATAATAGCTATGAATTAGGTTGGTGCGGTAACTATACTGTTTTTATTCTTTTTTGTTTGTTTGTTACACTCCTATTACTCCTATTTAGATACTACAAAAATTATTGTAAACCTGAAATGTATTTTTGGGTGGAAAAGGTAGTAACCTTAATTCCACATGTCCTCTTCCTGTCTGCACCCATCCGCCAGTGACATCACTTCCTGACTTTGTGACTACAGTGTCTTGTTATAGAAGCTTCTCAATCCAGAAGCTGATTTGGAAGATTAATCTTTGTCCTCTTTGAGTAGGTTTGAAGGAGCTGTCTACACTTGTCCACCAAAGACACCACTTCCTCACTTGAATCCAGAAGCTGTTTTGGAAGATAAAGCCATGTCTCGTTTGAGTAGGTTTGATGAAAGAGTGCAGAAAGCTCCTTCAAACCTACTCACAAAAGACAAGGCTTTATCTTCCAAAACAGCTTCTGGATTCAAGTGAGGAAGTGATGTCTTTGGTGGACAAGTGTAGACAGCTCCTTCAAACCTACTCAGAGAGGACAAAGATTCATCAAAATCCTGATTTTGTGACTACTGAGTTTTGTTGTAGAAGCTTTTGAATCCAGAAGCTTTTTTGGAACATCATTCCTTTTCCTCTTTGATTAGGTTTGAAGGACTTGTCTGCACCCGTTCACCAATGACATCACTTTCTGAATTTTTGACTACAGAGTCTTGTTGTATAAGCTTTTGAATCCATTGTCCCCTTTTTGTTTCAATCTTTTTATTGGTTTTTGTAACAAGAGGGTAATAGAATGAAACATATTCTTATTAGTACTCTGACAGAACATTATTCATTTGCTTATGCTCACGCAGGAGCTATATAATCATTTTACATTCTATTCAGAGAATCCAGTATAGTTTGGGTTAGGGGTGGGGGGGGATGGGAATGTACCAAGGAAGGTAAGGTACGGGGGGAGGATGAAATAAAGATTGCTTGAGTTATTGGGGGGAAGATCTTCCCAGCTGATCACTTTGTTGGTTCACCATCTTCTAGAATCTTGTATATGTCTTTTCTTTGTGCGAACCATTTGTCCTATGAAGAAAGGAGGGGTGTTGGGTGTGTTGGGAGGGAGGGTGGAATTGGGATGTGGGTAGGGGTACTTCTTGGATATTCCTTTGATCCATAGCTATCAGAAATAACCATTTTAGCTTATCCAGTTAAAAGTAACTTTGTATATAACTTAAATACCAAAAGGTAGATCGTGGATGAAAGTTAGACTGGGTCCACATCAAAATTATAATTTTCAAAAAAAGGCCTGAAAAAAGGCCTCACTAAGACCCATTAGTCATATATGTGGGGGTAATTATATTCCCCATAAAACTTATAACCTTTATTTGTTTATTTTAAAAAAGTTTTTTTGTTTTAGTGATGACAATTATAAAGAAAGAAAACCATTAAAAGTCTACAAACAGGGACTCATAGGAATTCATAGGAATGTGTTTTCATTTGCGGCTCAGGTGTGGTATGTTTTGTGAGCATGGGACCATAGTATTATTACTATATGGCAGTGATGGCAAACCTTTTAGAGACCGGGTGCCCAAACTTCAACCAAAACCTACTTATTTACCATCGAGTGCCAACTTGACAATTTAAACAGTAATTTATTGTTCTCTTTTGTACCACAACAGTTAATTGTATCAGCCCCCTGAGGACACCAATACAGTTGAAGGCAGGAAGGCAAATTCAGACATCATTTTAGCTTCTCTCCAGGGTCTCTCTGTACAGGAAGAATCGTGGGGCCAGTAGTAGGACCTCCAAAAATATTCTGGGCCTGTTTACACCTTCTTACTTCTCTTACAGTTCCAATCAGTCAAAGATACGTCAATTTAAAAGAGTGGCAATAGCTGCATCTCAATTGTCTAGGACTACAGGAAGATTTAAGTCCTGTCTGGTGAACTTTGTCCTGGGGCGACAGCCTGGGTGCCCACAGAAAGGTCCCAGAGGTCCACCTCTGGCACCCGTGCCATAGGTTCGCCATCACTGCTATATGGAGTATAGTGCGAAGTTCTGTTCCCACCACTATGTGGATCTTTGGCAGAAAACCTTCTACCCTTTTTCAAATGATGCACTAGTTAACCATAATTGCCAGACGTACTGGTCAGATAAATGTGGCTTGTATCACTGTTGCAAGTTAACCAGTGCGTCAATGCATCTATGGATCGCACTCAACTAGTGCTCTTTCTATCTCACTATATTCTCCAGAGACATCTATCGGTCCAATTCACACTTTCATACTTTGGGTATTTGGATTCCCATGCCACTCGCACAACCACAATCACACATTTATTGCCATTCTAACACTAATAGTCGATTGGTAGTTTAGAGTCCTCCTGCTGCTATCTAAAACCTAACAGAACACTAGAGCCCCCCCCCGAGGATCACGTATGATTGATAGTGTCATCATTTAATTGATTTATCATAACAATGATAACCTAGTATTGATGAATATATATAATTAGGATAGCCTTTTCAGCCTCAAGATTGTTTATTCAGTTCATTATTGTATTTATCACAAGAATGCTGCATATGTGAAACCTTCATTCAAACCTTGTGGGCTAAGGCTTTCCGCCTATCAATCCATCGGGCTTCTAACTGCAACAATTTCTTATCAGCATTTCCTTTCCGAGGGCCTAATTTAATTTGGTCAATAGCCCAGAATTTTAAGTGGTCCATCTTTCCCCCATGGCACAGTTTGACATGTCTTGCCAGGGATGTATCCTTATTTGTGCGCACAGAGCTTAGATGGGAAGATATACGTCTCCTAAGTTCTTGGATAGTTTTTCCAACATATATCTTAGGACACGCGCATTGGGCTACGTATATCACATATGTACTCTTACAATTCAGAAACTTCCGGATGTCAAAGACTCTCCCGTTTGCTTCGAACTGTTTTGTCCTCGGCATATATCTGCAGAAGTTACAATCCCCACATGGGAATGATCCCATGATAGGTGTAGACAACCAGGTCTTTTTTCCGGGTTCTCCCGCCTGAAAATGACTATGTACCAGTCTATCCTTTATATTCCTACCTCGTCTGAATGTTATTGAAGGACTGTCTCCTATTACTTCAGTTAAATCCGTATCCGCCTGAAGGAGAGGCCAAAATCTTTTGAGGATGCTCTTAACATCCTCAGCAAGAATGATCTCCTATCGAAGGATGAGCACAAATATATACTTAAAAAGAAACCCACTTTGTCCACTTTTTACGCCCTCCCGAAAGTGCATAAAAAGATCATACCGATCCCCGGCAGACCTATTGTCTCAGGGACAGACAACCTAACACAGGGCATAAGTGAATACGTGGACTCCATTCTGAGACCCTTTGTCATCTCCCTGCCTTCATACATCAGGGATACAAAGGACCTCATTACCAAATTACAGAACATCACTGTCCCGTTGGGGACCCACCTTGCCAGCCTGGATGTCGAGGGACTGTACTCAAATATTGATCACAAGTTAGGTCTTCTTGCGGTGAAAATCTTCCTCGACACAAAAGGTACACAATTTAAAGAACACAATTCTTTTACTCTCACGTTACTTGAGTTTCTTTTGAAACACAATTATTTTTTATTTGGCGGTGCCTTCTATCATCAGATGAGGGGCACCGCCATGGGCACAATCTGTGCACCCACATACGCTAATCTTTTTCTTGGGTGGTGGGAAGCAACACAAGTTTTCAGTGACACACTTACCTATTTTACCGATCACATCCTTTTCTGGGGTAGGTATATAGATGATGTCCTCATCCTCTGGCATGGGGGTGAGGACATCTTCGATCACTTTGTCAAAACCCTTAACCATAACACAATAGGCATGAAATTCACCCCTGAAATTCACTCCACTACTATTAATTTTTTGGACCTCACCCTACACATTAATTCACAGGGAGAAGTAGGATCAATGGTTTACCGAAAACCACTTCTACAAACAGTCTACTCAATTGGGATAGCTGGCACCCAAAATCATTAAGACAGGGCATCCCGATCAATACCTCAGAGCTAGAAGAAACTGCTCAGACGCAAACAGTTTTGAAGAGGAATGTATGACACTTTTCAACAGATTTAAAGAAAAAGGATACCCCAAAAGGGTCCTAAAACGTGCCTACAGACGAGCCAAAACGACTGACAGAGAAACTCTTATAAATAGTGGTGTCAACAAGAAGGAAGAGAAGAAAACAATACGGTGCATTGGTACCTACGATGCATATGCTGAGGATGTTAAGAGCATCCTCAAAAGATTTTGGCCTCTCCTTCAGGCAGATACGGATTTAACTGAAGTAATAGGAGACAGTCCTTCAATAACATTCAGACGAGGTAGGAATATAAAGGATAGACTGGTACATAGTCATTTTCAGGCGGGAGAACCCGGAAAAAAGACCTGGTTGTCTACACCTATCATGGGATCATTCCCATGTGGGGATTGTAACTTCTGCAGATATATGCCGAGGACAAAACAGTTCGAAGCAAACGGGAGAGTCTTTGACATCCGGAAGTTTCTGAATTGTAAGAGTACATATGTGATATACGTAGCCCAATGCGCGTGTCCTAAGATATATGTTGGAAAAACTATCCAAGAACTTAGGAGACGTATATCTTCCCATCTAAGCTCTGTCCGCACAAATAAGGATACATCCCTGGCAAGACATGTCAAACTGTGCCATGGGGGAAAGATGGACCACTTAAAATTCTGGGCTATTGACCAAATTAAATTAGGCCCTCGAAAAGGAAATGCTGATAAGAAATTGTTGCAGTTAGAAGCCCGATGGATTGATAGGCTGGAAAGCCTTAGCCCACAAGGTTTGAATGAAGGTTTCACATATGCAGCATTCTTGTGATAAATACAATAATGAACTGAATAAACAATCTTGAGGCTGAAAAGGCTATCCTAATTATATATATTCATCAATACTAGGTTATCATTGTTATGATAAATCAATTAAATGATGACACTATCAATCATACATGATCCTCAAATGCCAGCATAGGGGACTAACCTCATCAAAATAGCAAAATGACTGCCACATATTTTACACGTACTACATACAATCTCACCTCTCACAGTGGCGATAATGTCCATATGATAATCCCTAGCACGACCATAACTTACCTCCTGATGTTATGACACGCCCGGACTATCCGGTCATAGAGGAGAGAATAATAACATAGATATATGAGCGACAAGGACATGAAACTTTGGTCCTGGCACCCTAAGTCCGGGCGCATGTGCTGAGACAACATCATTGACGCGCACGCCGGTCTAGTATTCAAAGTCCGGGCGCATGCGCGAAATAACCATAGACTAGCACATACGCCACCCCAAAAAATCCTAAGTTTGGGCGCATGCGCGTAAAAAATACATACCGGCGCGAACATCAGTCTTAATTCTAAGTCTGAGCGCAGGCGCAAACAGTCATGTATCGGCACACATGCCAGCCGAAACACTCTAAGTCCAGGCGCATGCGCAAATGGAACTCAAATTGATACCTACATCCAAGTTCATGCGCACGCGTGGGTTAATGGCGCAACCGTAGTGGCTTCGGGGAGGAACAAAGTTTTTCGCAGGGACAGCCTCTAATTGACGGACAGTCAATTTGACAAATAGAGTGAGACGGGTGGGTCTGTTATGACCAATCAGTATCGTTAAAACGACCGAGCGTCACGAATTACGTCACAAACAGAGTCTATATGTGACGGTAGGGAACAGCTGGCATGCACACTTAGCCCCGGCACCCCTGATGATGCCACGCAGTGGCGAAACATGTCGGGGGGGCTCTAGTGTTCTGTTAGGTTTTAGATAGCAGCAGGAGGACTCTAAACTACTATTAATCGACTATTAGTGTTAGAAATAATGGCAATAAATGTGTGATTGTGGTTGTGCGAGTGGCATGGGAATCCAAATACCCAAAGTATGAAAGTGTGAATTGGACCGATAGATGTCTCTGGAGAATATAGTGAGATAGAAAGAGCACTAGTTGAGTGCGATCCATAGATACATTGACGCACTGGTTAACTTGCAACAGTGATACAAGCCACATTTATCTGACCAGTACGTCTGGCAATTATGGTTAACTAGTGCACCATTTGAAAAAGGGTAGAAGGTTTTCTGCCAAAGATCCACATAGTGGTGGGAACAGAACTTCGCACTATACTCCATATAGTAATAATACTATGGTCCCATGCTCACAAAACATACCACACCTGAGCCGCAAATGAAAACACATTCCTATGAATTCCTATGAGTCCCTGTTTGTAGACTTTTAATGGTTTTCTTTCTTTATAATTGTCATCACTAAAACAAAAAAACTTTTTTAAAATAAACAAATAAAGGTTATAAGTTTTATGGGGAATATAATTACCCCCACATATATGACTAATGGGTCTTAGTGAGGCCGTTTTTCAGGCCTTTTTTTGAAAATTGTATATAACTTAAATACAGTGAACAACTTAAGATCCATCCATGAGTCTTTGGTTAGTCTGCGGTTTGATTTTCAACGAATTTCCTGCTTTTATCTGTGGTTGTATGTTCGTGGCAAGTACCTACTTATTCTTTTGTTCTAGTATGGCCTATGATTGGGTTTATTGCTTCCTGAGGCAACAGCTGAATTTTGCGTGTTATGTAAGTTTGTGTCTGTATTTTACCCAGGGTTCCCACAAGAGTGAGAATCTGTGATGTGATCTGTTTTCCCAGCTAACTAGTTCCTCCATCCTATAAATGCTATCTACCTTCTCCATCCATTCCGTTAAGGTAGGGGGATTAGTTTGTAGCCATTTTGCTGGTATTACAAGTTTAGCGGCTTGGATTAGGTGCGTAGTAAGGTTCTTTTTATTTGGTACCCAGGTTTTGTGCGGCAGCCATAATAGAACTGACTCGGGTGTTAGTGTTATTATCTTCCCCATTATTTGCGTGATTTGTTTTTCTACTTCTGACCAGTACGATCTAATGAGAGGACAGCCCCATAGAATGTGGCCAAGTGTCCCTTTCTCCTTCTTGCACCTCCAACAGCTTTCTGAATCAGTTAGCCCTTTTTGTTTCAGTTTGTCTGGTGTATTGTACCACCTAGTGACCGTCTTATATGTATTTTCTTGTATCCTCACACATTTGGAGAATCAATGAGAATGTCTATGAATGGTCTTTATTTGTGAGTCTGTGAAAGTTGTTTTGAAGTCTTTCTCCCAACCTAGAACATGTGCTGGTTTAGGGTACAGAGTTTTGTTTAGTATGTATTCATAGAAAATTGATATAGTACTTTTTGGGATTGTATCTTTTCTCAGCCATGATTCAAGCCACGTAGGATCTTTTAGGAGGGGGTTGTTCTTTTTCAGGGTTTTGTGTGTGGATTTGAGTTCAGCTAAATGAATAAAAGTAATTCCTAACCCCTATCCTACGACTTTCCCTTTTAGTTCTTCATATGTTAGAGAGTGAAACTGTTTGAGGGGAGTCATGGTCAAGGTGTCCCACATGTTTGAAGTGTCTTCCCTTTTGGGATTGGTCCAATATGGAATCAGGCTGCTTGGCATCAATGGGGAAGGGGTATTTAGGATTTTCTTTTGTTTTCCTAGGGAGTACACTGATTTGATTGTGCCTAAAGTAATAGGGTTTGTGCATTGGGATCTCGTATTGATGTTCCAAAGTTTTGCCCTGTGTTTTTGTTCTAATGAGGCTAGTTCAATATTTGTACTTAAATTGGAGAAGATCGGATTGTGTAATTGCGTCCATCTTTTAAGGTGAACCGCTTTCTGATATGTTTTAACGTCCGGTAGGCTAAAGCCACCGTCTTGTTTTTTAAGTATTAGTCTATCATAAGCTACTCTCGCCTTTGTACCTTTCCATAAAAATTTAGAAAACAGAGTACGAATTTTAGAGAAAAATAAATTTGGCAAGGCTATCGGGATCATTTGCAACAAATATAGTACTTTGGGCATTGTGAAAGCCTTAAGCAAATTCTTCCTGCCCATCCAGGAGACAAAAGGAATGGCGTATGAATCTAGGGTGGTTTGTATCTGATTTAGTAATGGGGCATAATTTTCTTTGTAAAGTGAATTTACATTTTTAGTTATTTGTATCCCTAAGTAGGTTATTTTTGATGTTTGCCAATGGAATGGTGTGGATTCCTTTAGTTTTTTAATTACTACTTCTGGCGTGGAAATGTTAAGTGCTTCTGATTTTTCAAAGTTTATTTTAAAATTTGATATTTTGCCGAAATCTTGAAAAATTTCCATTACTTTTGGTATCGATTGGGACGGTTTTGTGAGCAAGAGTAGCAGGTCATCAGCAAACGCTGCGTTTAGGTGAGTTATTTTCCCCGTGAATGTCTGGGTGTTCTCTCAGGGTTTGTAACAATCTCTCCATCACCAGTATAAAGAGTGTTGGAGATAATGGGCAGCCTTGCCTAGTCCCGTTTCTTATATTAAAAGATCTTGACAAGTTCCCATTCACTTTGATGCATGCCGAGGGGTTGGAGTACAATGACATCACGGCTTGGATAAATTTCTGTGGGATACCGAATTTTTGACATGTTGCTATCATATATTGCCATGATACCCTATCAAATGCCTTCTCGGCATCTGTGCCGAGAAGGACAAGGGGAAGCTTCCTATTCGAGGCATAATGAATGGCGTGTATGACCCTAGTTGAATTGTGGTTTCCCTCTCTACCAGGGACAAATCCAGTTTGTTCTTTATTTATTAACTCTGGAAGATAAGGGCTCAGTCTTTTTGATAGTAATTTCGCCCATATCTTAATGTCAGAGTTTAATAGAGAAATCGGGCGGTAGCTACCGCAATTTTCTGGATTCTTTCCTGGTTTGGGGAGAACCGTGATAGTTGCCGATAGAGCATGCTTTGGTAGCGGTACTCCTTCCATCATTGCATTACACCAGTCAGTTAGGTACGGTACGGTAGTTGTCGCAAATTTTTTATAGTATCCCGGGGGGAATCCGTCTGGGCCTGGACTTTTCTTTAGAGGTAGGGAGGATATTATTTCTTTAACTTCTTGTGTAGTTATGGGTTTTGTAAGGTTCAATTGTGCCTCCTCGTTTAGTGTTGGTAGTTTTATTTTTTCTAAAAAACTATCAGTCAGTTTTTGTTTGTTAAGTGTTATTGTGTCTTTCCCTTTGTCTAGGTTATATAATTCTTGGTAGAACTCACGAAAGGCTTCTGCTATCTCATTAGTTTGGGTACATTTCTTACCTTTATGTGTCATTAACGTGTCTACAAATGCCTGTTCCCTCTCTTTTTTTATTAGGTATGACATTAACTTATTCCCCTTATCACCGTATGCGTATTGTGTAAATTTTGCATATTGATATTTTCTCGCTGTTCGTAGATTAAGGAGGTCTAATAATTCCTTTCTAAGATTTATTAATTCCTCCATGTTTCTTCTGACACTAGAGCGTTTTGTCGCTGACTCTATTGCTAAAATGCGCGATAGTAGATTTTGTATCTTTGATTCTCTTTTCTTTTTATGCCATGCTCCTAGAGCCATCAGCTCACCTCTTATTGCAACTTTATGGGATTCCCACCTTATGGTTTGGGAAGTACCGTCGGGCCTATTCTTTGCAAAATAGAAATTAAGTTTTTCCTCTATGTTTTTAATTTGATTGGGATTGTCTAGAAGCGTCTCATTGAGGCGCCACAGTGGGGGGTTTATTTGCTAGGTCTGTTAATAATATAGTTATTGAAACCGGGGCATGGTCCGATATTGTGCTTGGGCCAATTTCGGCAGTTTTGACAATATCAGGGTGGCTAATAGGTGTAAATATATAGTCTAGGCGGTGGTATGTCTTATGTACTGCTGAGTAATGAGAGAAGTCTTTCCCTGTTGGGTGGATTAATCTCCAAGTGTCCAGCAGCCCTGCTTCATGTATCGCTTTTTGTACAATTCTCAGAGATTTTTGTGATTGGGAGGAGGTACCCATTGAACAGTCTACAAGAGGGTTTAGGGCAATATTAGTGTCTCCCCCAAAGATTTTGTATCCTTCTGCCAAGGTGTCTATTTGTCTTAGTGCGCTCCTCAGCCACGAAGCTTGGCCTGTATTTGGAGCATACATACAAACCAGAGTCACTGTTGTGTGTCCTATTTTCCCCTTAACTAGGATTAGTCTTCCCTCAGAGTCTGACCATGTAAGGCTGTGTTTAAAAGGTACTGAGCGTGAGATTAAGATTCCCACTCCTCTTTTTGCTTAACTATTATAATATCTGTGAGTAAATCTACTTCGTGTGAATGGTGGTGTGCAGTTGTTCCTCAAATGGGTTTCCTGGAGAAAACAGATGTCCGTTTTATCTTTATACAAGAGTTGGAGAAGTTTTGATCTCTTATTTTGCGAATTTAGGCCTCTCACATTGTAGGTGGTTACCTTGATATCAGCCATTAGGATGTATGTGCAGGTATTGTGGTGGTGCTATGACGTACCTCGGACTCATGGATTTGTTGGATCTGAAAAGAATAAATAAAAGCAGAACATTTCAAATGATAACATTTAACATTGAGCATCTTCCTAAATCTACAGCTGAGCTTCCAGACCACTAACTAGGGTACTGGCTGCCCCTGTGAGTGTGGATGTTTGCTCTGAGTTATAACTGTGGGGTTGTATTGACAGTTATATCCCCAAATGTGGGGATCTAATTTGTTACGGGGGGTGTAGGTAGAGTAGTGTTCCTGACTGGAGTGACACAAGTTTGCTACATATGCATCGTGAATTTTAAAGTGTAGAAAACTCTCCCGATGGGGTTTGTAGTGCTTATGACCTTGGTTAAATACTGAAGTGTGTAAATGCAGAAAAATACTTATGACAAAGCACTTTCTTTAAAACTGCGGATAGTGTAAGGAGTCTCTTAGATTTTCCTTAAACTCTCTTCTTCATCTTTGGTGATTTAAATTTACGGGGCATTTCCCATTTTTCAACTGCAGGTAAAGCTGGTAGGTCTAAATGTTGCTCCGTAACCGGTAACCATGAGGATACATCAAGTGGAGCAATTTCGAGTATGTCCCAAGCTTTTGTGAGATCTCCCGGTGTTTTGGTGCATCTTCTTCCATTCTTCGTGAAAGTTATCCCAAATGGAAAAAGCCATCTGAAGAGGATTCCCTGCTCTCTCAAGGCGGTCGTTAATGGACGCAGGAGCTTTCTTTTGTACAGAGTGGAAGGTGCTAGATCTTGAAAAAAGGAAATTCTGCGTCCCTCTTCTTCTATTTCTCTTTTTTCCCTTGCAGCCTTTAGTATGGCTGCTGTGTCTCTGTAGCTCAGTAGTCCACATATGACATCTCTTGGTGGATCATCTTTAGATGGTATGGGGCGCAGTGCTCTATGTACTCGTTCAATGATAATGGCTTGTGCTTTATCCTCTGAGAGTAGTATAGCAAATAAAGATCTGACCTTTTCCTCTAGCTTATCATGTAAGACAGATTCATCCAGTCCTTTTATTCTAATATTTTTCCTCCTGCTCCTGTTCTCTTGATCTTCTATTAGTAGGAGTGCGTTATTCAGGCCATCTGCCTGTGTAGACATAGTATGTACCAGCGCCGAGCTGTGTTCAATAATGGCGGCTTGTGAGGATTCGAGTGCCATCACTCTCTGCCTCGTGGCACGGACCTCTGCATGTATCGCGGTAAGTTCCTTCATGATAGGGGCTAATGCCTGTGAAAGTACCTTCTTCATGAAGGATCTTGATAGTGGGGCAGGATCTGATGATTCCGTCTGGTCCTCTTACTCTGTTAAGCTTTCAAGATCTGAGTCGTCGGGTATATCAGACTCTGGCTGCGGACACGGCGCCATCTTGGAGCTTCGGTCTTGCGGAGATTGCAGCCTTTTTCTTAGAAATTTATCTATATCTCCTTGCCCTCTCCTCGATCTCGGTGTGCCCCAGTTCTCTGTGGATTTCTCTTCCTACTATTTTTCCCCATCGTAGATGAGTTTAGCTGCAAAATTTCCTTGTAGCAGGGCTTGTGTCTCGGGAGCTCAGCAGCGAGCGTCCACCATGCAGCGCAGTCAGGCTCCGCCCCTGAATCATTGTCCCCTTTGAGTAGATTTGAAGTATTATTTGAAGAAATAATTTTATAAATACAGATAATATAAATTGATAAAAGTTAATATTTTGCTCTGAACTGGAGGTTTCATAGATTAGGAAACACAAATATCAGGAAGAATAAGCTCTCACCCCAATGACCACCAATGAGTTTTGCAAGTGCAGACATTAACACACAGATTAGTGGAAACTAAGGCCACCTACATGAACCCATAGAAATACATTTGTCCATGAATTATGGGTAATACAGAGGTAAGAATGAACAAGTGAGTTCCTGGATGGCTCAATCTTATAGAATAGCTACTAGGTTGAAAAATTTGACATACATAACATCAAAATCTATTGCATATGGGCTCCTCAGAATGGTCACACTTCTCATCCTCTGCTGGTTGTTTTTGAACTATTATGCCAGGTGTGCTATGGGTAAAAGACAAGCTAGGGAATTCATTATTTCATTCAATTTATTCTTGTGATTTTGATCTTTGTTTTCCTTGCATCTTGACTTTTGGCTTGTGTTAAGACTCTTCTACTGTTTTGTGATTTTGTACCGCATTTGTCCCCTTTGTTTTGACCTGGCTCTAGTGAATATTCTTATCTGTTTGTACTGTCTTGTCCTTCTTTCTGTGTTTTGCATTTTAGACAGGGAGGGATTGTCTTATAGTTGTCCACCTATTGCCTAGGGCTGTGTCTGTGTATTCAATCTGTTTCCAGAACCTGGGTGACAACTCTTGTGGAAATCTTGTGAAGTCTATGCCAGGATGGATCACAGTTTCATTGTTATCAGAAGGAGAACGGAGAAAGGATTACCCTTTAACAATATACAGTATAAATGTTTCTTTTATTAGTTTACAATACAATGGCCCACATTTATTAAAGCCCCTGCACCAGTTTTTTGTCTGACTTTGCACATTCTTTTTAGTGCAAACTGCTTGAACATGCATTATTGTTGCGGCTGCACTATACAACACAAATTTCGGCACTGATTTTGTTCCGGTGCATAGATGGACAGCGTGCAACATCTTTTCATGCCATGTCCAACAGAATTGGGGTGCATCAATAATAGTTGGTGCACTCTGTCAGAGCCGTAAAGCCACCAGATTCATGAAGAATGTGCACCAGAAATCCTGAATCTAGCGCCCTCTGCACACTTCACAGGTAAACTGCACCTAGTACAGACTGAACTGTTTTTGATAAATGTTCCCCAATGTGTCTTTCATCCAGCCTCCGTATTTGTTGTATTTGAAACGAGCGGCAATTTCTTCCAATTTTTCCGTCATTATTGAAATCTTTACCTTCTAGAAATCATAGACAAAGAATTTTTCTAGCAGCAAAATCCATTGGCAGAATAAACACTTTTGGCAGCAGAATAACTTATTATGGAAATCATCCTAAAAATCTATACGTATTGACTCACAGCGAACAGACAGCGAAATTTGGCCTGGCCTTTAAATGTAGTGTTTTAAGCAATCAAAGGAAGATGAATCTCCACGGAGAGGAGGCATCTGGGATACTTCATTCTGTAATTGATTCCCTGGCATTGCTAAGTGCATGTCTATCAGGGCTAAGGATCTGACTTATTTGAGACAAATTGGGAAATGTCATTAAAATTGTGACTGATGATACATGGTGCACATACATCCAGACCGAGCGCAATGACATTCCCTACTTATGTTCTAATTGTAATGTATGCCCACAGCAATATGTAATATCATAGAAGCCATCAATGGATGCAGCCAATCGAAGGGACTGTCATCGAGAGACAAACTGCCTGCCTATTGCTTCTGTCACTGAGTTGTATAATTCATTGCTGGAGTTTACATCTGTATTTTACAAGCTTTGCACTCATGCTATATTCTGCATCGACTCCCGGCCATGACTAATTACTGTAGATTAGATCAATAGGTTTTATTGAATGAGAACTTGAGACTTGAGTATTTGGACGCAGTTGGATCACGTGATATTTCCAATTCTGGCCAAGTCATAAAGTCATCACTACATCATCACCTACCAGCTCTATCACATCACAGCCCTACTGTAACTCTAAGATAATTGCCCAACGTCCACAATCTGCTTGGATAGTCCACTTATACAAAGGAGCTTTGCAAATTTGGCTTGTTCAAACCCCAAAGGCTGGGTTTACGAAATTCCACTCGAAGTTCCAGGTGTTCATTTAGTAGGGCTTAAAGGAAATCTAACATTTGTTTTTATGCATTATGTAGCAAACATACCTTGAGAATTCTATAGCTACACTGATGCAGAAACATGTCTTGTTTAATCCCTGAACTGAGTGGTTTGGCAAAAAAAAAACTATTATAAAATTATGCTAATGAGACTCTGGTGCTCCTGTGGCTTCCCTGCCACTTCTCCTCTTACCCTAATTATGCACTGCTCCAGAGAATGATGTAATCACTGTGTTGTCCCTGACAGGCAGAAGTAATCAATCACTGTCTGGACAGTTCAGGTAGCTCCGTGAAATGTCTCCATGCCAGTCTGCACCCAGCTTACCCAAGGTCCTGAATTTTACAATTGTTTTTTGAGCAAAACCACTCATATCACATATTAAATAAAGTATGTTTCTGCACCAGTGCTACAGCATTTTTATGGTATGTTTGGTTCACAACGCATTAAAACAAATGGTAGGTTTCATTTAAGTAGACCATTTTTACTAATAATAATAGTGATGATTTTGCCCCCTCAAACCCAGAGTCAATCAGGGTCATATTGGCCCACTAGAACAGGGTTGAGCTCTGAAACAATACTGGACCCAGTAATGTGAGTTCCATCAGGAAATCTATTATCAGTATTGACAATATAAAACTGCAAGAAATATTAAGTTACAGAGCTATGTAACCAGGCCCATGAGTATATTGATAGTAGCAGCGGTACTATGAAAAAACTATTTAGATTCCAAGTTTGACACATTTGCTAAATTCAAAAGTTCAACACAAAGATCTTACAGCACTACGTGAAGTCCAGCTACAATCTCAAAATATAAAGTCATATTTTACATTCATACAGAGGTATGGATACACATCTCTCTGGGATAGTTATCCATTACTGGCTGCTTGGTCAAACCTGCTGACTCTCATCTCCCAGAAAACTTCCTCTCCAGAGGGCTCCTTGTTCTACTCTCCATTTTCTGTTATTTCTGCTACTATCATAGAACAACTGAGAACATCACATACACTGTGGAAGTGATGGCTGAACCACATTACAACCCCACAAACCCCATTTGAAGATACATGATAATGGATGTGATTTAACGAGAAGCGGCTGAGCCAATTTGTGTTATTTCATCATCAATTACTATCCTACAGGGATGGAAGCAACGGAAAACGGAAAGGTGTTTTTGGTAGTAGGCGAAATGTGTATCAATTTTCCACTATCTTTTATAAAACAACGGCTCCTATTTTGGAAATTCCTTTTACAGTATTCAAAAAGCTCATAATCTCCCCCTAGTGGTGACAACAAAATTCATAATTTATTATATAGTTTTATTCTTTCTTGAACTGATTTATCATTTTAATCCTTTACTGGCAGGAGTCTTAATACCATAATGATGGCAACGATCAATCAGGAATCAACATAGTTGTGGCGCTATACACTCACCGGCCACTTTATTAGGTACACCTGTCCAACTGCTTGTTAACACTTAATTTCTAATCAGCCAATCACATGGCGGCAACTCAGTGCATTTAGGCATGTAGACATGGTCAAGACAATCTCCTGCAGTTCTCCCGAGCATCAGTATGGGGAAGAAAGGTTATTTGAGTGCCTTTGAACGTGGCATGGTTGTTGGTGCCAGAAGGGCTGGTCTGAGTATTTCAGAAACTGCTGGTCTACTGGGATTTTCACGCACAACCATCTCTAGGGTTTACAGAGAATGGTCCGAAAAAGAAAAAACATCCAGTGAGCGGCAGTTCTGTGGGCGGAAATGCCTTGTTGATGCCAAAGGTCAGAGGAGAATGGGCAGACTGGTTCGAGCTGATAGAAAGGCAACAGTGACTCAACTCACCACCCGTTACAACCAAGGTAGGCAGAAGAGCATCTCTGAACACACAGTACGTCGAACTTTGAGGCAGATGGGCTACAGCAGCAGAAGACCACACCGGGTGCTACTCCTTTCAGCTAAGAACAGGAAACTGAGGCTACAATTTGCACAAGCTCATCGAAATTGGACAGTAGAAGATGTTGCCTGGTCTGATGAGTCTTGATTTCTGCTGCGACATTCGGATGGTAGGGTCAGAATTTGGCGTCAACAACATGAAAGCATGGATCCATCCCGCCTTGCATCAACGGTTCAGGCTGGTGGTGGTGGTGTCATGGTGTGGGGAATATTTTCTTGGCACTCTTTGGGCCCCTTGGTACCAATTGAGCATCGTTGCAACGTCACAGCCTACCTGAGTATTGTTGCTGACCATGTCCATCCCTTTATGACCACAATGTACCCAACATCTGATGGCTACTTTCAGCAGGATAATGCGCCATGTCATGAAGCTGGAATCATCTCAGACTGGTTTCTTGAACATGACAATGAGTTCACTGTACTCAAATGGCCTCCAGTCACCAGATCTCAATCCAATAGAGCATCTTTGGGATGTGGTGGAACGGGAGATTCGCATCATGGATGTGCAGCCGACAAATCTGCGGCAACTGTGTGATGCCATCATGTCAATATGGACCAAAATCTCTGAGGAATGCTTCCAGCACCTTGTTGAATCTATGCCACGAAGAATTGAGGCAGTTCTGAAGGTAAAAGGGGGTCCAACCCGTTACTTGCATGGTGTACCTAATAAAGTGGCCGGTGAGTGTATATGTATATATATATTTCCCTCTGCTTTCATCTCATTCTCTCTTACTATCTGACTCAGTTTCTCTGTTTCCTGTAATGTAACTAGGCTGCAATAATTCCTGCCCATAACTGCTCCCCTATCTATCGGTGTCAGCTTCCGCTGTGGCTTAATACATTACACTGCAGAGACTCTACCATCGAATCACGGTTCACCCGGCTGGGAAGGAATATATTCACTATCATTTTATCGGATCTCCGTTTTTCTTTTCCAGCCTTCTATATGTATGAATTCATTCTCTGTCAATAGAAAATAAAACATAAAATTAGCATTTATCTAATGGGTTTTACTATGTGCCGCTTACTGATTATTTTATATTGTGTTGGATGCAAACTAAAAGAAAAGAGGGGAAAAAATGTCCCCTCTGAGCAAAAAGGTTAAAATCAAAACCCAATTATGAATGTTCATGTTAATGCTGATCTTTGAATTTTTTCTTGAGAAAGGTTATCCTGCCAATGTGTTAACAGGAGAGACAGCTCTGCCGTGCAGCAGTTTGTGCGCTGATTCTAAATGGCTTAATTAAGCAATCACAACGCATAGAGAGCGCAGCTCCTGAGGAAACACTAAAATCCATAAGCCACTGGCTTTTAGGACTTTGCAAGACATCATATACTTATCTGCTGGGTAAACCGGGCAGTGCTTAAAGAACTATTTCAATTTGTGAAGAAGATACAATGTTAACAGTGGGCACAATTGTAGATAAGATATTTAAGGACTAGAATGAGGAAAGTCCTTTTTTTGCTGTTGACAGGTTCTAATACCCTATGCTATGCTGATTTTAAAAATGCCCTTGTCAGCCTTCTGAATCATTTCAGTAGCTTAGAAAAGTTTCATTCACATGACCTGGCTCCCTGCCAGCAGCATAGAGGGGGGGGGGCAGCTGCAGCCTGTGTGTCCCTGTGTCTCAATCTACTCTCCTCCACACCCATGTAGATCCCTCCTCACTTCCTGTCATGTGCATTGAGCAGGCAGGGGAAGGAAGGGAATGGTGTGGAGAAGAGGGAGAGCACACACAGGCTGCTGCTGCACCTTCCCATGGGACTCACCACATGCTACTGACAGGGAGCCAGGTCATGTGAATTAAAGTTATATAAAATACTGAAATGCTGACAAAGGCATCAGCGCAACAATGGCAATTGGAACCTATCATTAGCTAAAAATGATGTCTACTTTAATCTGTGTTCCTCAACTTTGACATATAACCACTCATGGATGTATCTACAACCAGACACCGAATTAAAATGCCCTGGCACCTCAGATTTATTTAGATTTTTCCAACATCTGTGTCGCTGATGAGATATCCTATATAGAATCCTATATACATGGAGCTTTTTTCTTATAGGTTAATTGTATCTCCAGGGCTGTATGGATAAACTTTGTCTCCTCCCCCAAACTCCCTAAACTAACTCCTCCCCCAAACTACCATGACATGACACAGCTGAGTGGTACCAGTATAACATGCTCTAGATCCAATGACCCAATTCCACATCTTACTGCCTTGGGTGCACCATGGCACCTCAGATATCTCAAGCCATTGAAAATATCTGCTATTGATTATAAAATCCTATTTAGAGTAATTACAGTGTAATCTATAGATGAGGAATTTTAAGGTATTGGTTGATTGGATGCTCAGGGTTGCGAGGAAAAAATACAGAAGGTTGGTGTCCACTACTTAGGACTCGAGATTGCTGAATCTTATTCATAAGTGATAGCTGAAGGTCAGCAGTTAGAATGGGCTAGATGGACGGATGGATATCATATACCTCTGGTCCTTTATTTCTATGAAGAGATACAGGCACTAGAATATGAACAAGAATATAAACGACAACACGCTATCACTTCTTGACCATATGGGACAGTGCGTTCAACAGTAACTTGGTTTTTGCTAAACCAAACTATTACTTGAATTCTTACCGCACTGCATATCGTGACAGCATTCAGAGAACACAGGAGCCCTTCCACCACTTTAAGAGTGACACCACCTCCAAATAGGGCGCCATACGTGTATACCTGACAGACCTGACCTCACATATATTGCTGGAGGTATTTCTGATGAAGACATTATTGATGTAAATCTCTATAGTTAAAAACGTTTAACTAACCTACTGTAAATAGTCACATACCGGCACAAACGTACTAGTGGCACTCCCACTCCTCCCCAAAATTGCAGTGAATCAAATTTTTAACAGGTTCACTCATAACTAATAGTAAACCATTGTCCACTGATGGAGTCACAAGTGATCCGGGAACCGGGTTCCTTTCCTGTGTCACATCATATGACTAAGGCTTGGACTGGCCCAGAGTTAAGCAGGTAAATACACCGGTGGACCCCTTAAGTGGGTGGACCCCCAAGTCTGCACAGGCATTGAATTGTAGGCATTCTTAACTTTCAGGTTAATAGCAGGTTAGTGACAGAGCTCTAAGGACAATAAGGAAAGCAAGCGAGTAATAGGTAATTCCTGAGAATATTTGTTGGATACATTTTAGGAATTTGTGAATGGGTGACAAGTACAATACTATTTTATGTAGCTTTAAAATGGTGGTCTTTTTTATTGGTGATCCCTGGGCATTCCAGTCTGACTGTTGCCTCTACTTTTTGTATGACTCTACAGCTGAAGGCTATACTTCTCTCCATTGTCCGTTACGTGGCTTGATAGTACATTTTATTTTCATGGCTCCTGTCACGGGTGCCCCTGCGACCCATATCGCAGGTCCAGGGGCACCTGTGTACCTCTGTGTGCCCCAGTTAGGAACTTACCTTTCCCGGCTCCAGCGGCGGCCTCCACGATGCCCACGTCCGGGACGTGTCCACCTTCACCCAGGGTGTGTGTGCGCCGACTCTGTCAAATTTAAAAGGCCAGCATGCGATAATTGCCGCTGGCAGGCTGCCAGTTCTGTTAAATAGCTATCCTCTTCCTGTGTTCCCTGACGGATCTTTGTGCCTCATAACCTTAGAAGAAAGCTTTTCCTGGTTCCCTGTGTGAATATTCTGAATTCCTGTTGTGACCTTGATTCTATTCTTGACCTCGCTTCTGTCCTGTGCTTACCATCCTGACCTTCTGCTATGTCCCCGACTCTGATCCTGTGCTGCCTGTCTCGATCTCCTGCTTCTCCCTGACCAAGCTTCTGCCTAAAGATTCTGCACTTCGCCTTGGCTTCCACCGCGGACAAACTTGCACCTGTGGAACGACCTGGTTGCACCACGCTGCAGCAAGTCCACCCTGCTTTGTGGCGGGCTCTGGTGAAAACCGGGTACCATTTAGACTCCAGTCCCAGGTGTCAGCTTCAGTCATCATCTGCGGTGGTCCAGAGGATCCACTACCATCGTTCCTGACAGCTCAATTCTTAAAGGAACATTGGAGCCTCATCCTCACAAGAAATTTATGGTCCCAACTTTGGAAACTGGAGCAATCAGACCCTTTTCAACTATTTTGTGAACATTTGATATCTGGATTAAAGCCCCTTGAATGGGTCATTAAGACTCTACTCTCTTAGGGTCTTAGGTTGTTACCTTCTGCCATCATTATCTGACAACAAAAGTGTCATTGTGACCTTCACTGTTGATCCCCCAGCTTGGATGTGGATTTGACTCCATAGCACAGTAATTATTTTCCTCTGTTTCTGTGATGTACTCCGTCGCTGTGTGCCTGGATTTTCAAGGTAGAATGTTTTCTAGCACATCTAATGATAATTGCTGATTTTTGTCAAACGCTTAAAAAAAATTATATTTTTGTCCGTAACCTCCGGATTGGAAGAAAAATAAGAGAAAAAATCTGCATACTCCATTTGACATTTCTGGTATCCATAATGAGTCTCGAAAATGCAAAGGTTTACCCTCCAGTGCTCACACATAAAACCTTCGGAAGAAGCGATTCCTTTTTGTTTAGTCTCGGCGGACACTTAGGTGTATCAGTTAATGAGCTCTTCTAAAGTTTAATACTCTGTGCTGTTATTTTCTTTATAAAACGGCAGAATAAAATGTATTCATCTTAAAAGGTTACTTACTTTGCTAGAACTTATGTCTAATTTTCTTCTTGGATAGCATTCGTCCTACTTACATTGTGGGATTCATTTTGTTATTTGTAGAGAAACTTACTTTTGTACAGAAAAAGACGTCTTATTAAGTTAACCCGTCCTGAACCCCTTTGGCTGTAGCAGCACATTCTGACAGGTTGAGCACTGATGTTCTACATGGGTTCATGGGTGTCACGAAAACAGCTCCGGAATCAAAAAGGAGAAAATTGTTCACGTCTAGGAATGCCTCTGTACTAGATATAAAGTAGGGTTGCCCCCTACTGTTTAGGGCAACTGGATTATTCTGGCAAAGAGGTTCTTGCTCCCATAGAGTCTCTAAATTTGAAGGTCCGGTTCAACCATAATTATTGTGGCCAATGCTTGAAAGACCCTGATGTGAAAATGGCACTTCCCTTAGGCAATGGGCGTCATTTACTAAGGGCCCGAATCACGTTTTTTCAGACGGGTTACCCAAATTTTTCCGTTTTGCGCCTGCGACGGAAATGGGGGGGGGCGTGGCCGTAAGTAGACCCGACGGATTCGGAAAAACCGCCGCATTTAAAAATAAAAAAGTGCCGCTTGACACACGCTTACCTGCACCCAGTGTAGGACGGTGAACGTCACTGCATTCCGATGGAATTCAGCGCAGCAGCGACACCTAGTGAACTACCTTAGTGAATCACTGGAAGACCCGAATCCTCCACAGAGAACGCGCCGCTGGATCGCGAATGGACCGGGTAAGTAAAACTGCCCCAATGTGTCTAATTGTAATAGATTCCTAGAGTATAATTTCTTTGCAGACGTTTGGTGCTAATGTTATCCAGTAACATTTGTTCCTAAGCCTGGCTTTATTGTAGGACTCCTCTTAATTCTGGTTTTGGTGAAGATCTTGACTTAATCTGATGTTTAACCATTCCTTCCAGTCTGTACCTGAACTCTGCCTGACCTCCATCTGCCCTGACCTTGGCTTCAAGTGACTATTTTGAGAGTGACCCCTTTGTGTTTCCCACCGGCATATCCTGACTCTTCTTGGGCAGATGCCACTAGTACCATGACTGGAACTTCATCTCCAGTGATATAATATTTGAAAGAAATCTACCATCAAAGTACATCATGATAAACCAGGGACATTACTCATTGATCCAGGCACCGTGGCTGTGGTAATCTTATATTTGTTTTCCATGTCCATCTTTCTTCTAAAATCAACTTTTGTAATTATGCTAATGAACCAGAAAGGCTCTTGAGTAGACATTAATAGAGCCCCTACGTTCTGTAGCTTCACTGACTGTTACACTATGCAGAAGCACTTCCTTCTTCCCTCTGTGTGAGTTTACAGTATGCAGAGAGTAGGGGGAAGTACTGAGAGAGCAGGGGAGGGGGTGACATAGTGTAGCTGTCTGTGAAGCTACAACACAGAGGGGCTCTGGTATTGCCCCCTGGCTAATTAGCATAATTTAAAAAGTTGATATTAGAAGGAAGGAGGCCACGGATAACAAATATAAGTAGATGACCATGTAACGGGGGCTCCCGCGATCCATGTCGCGGATCGCGGGTACACCCGTGCTCCACTGTGTGCCTCACCCTATCACCCTGCCCAGACTTACCTCTCCTGGCTCCTAGCTGTGCTTCGGGTCCTTCCAGGCCGCGCACTCCCGCTGCTAGGTCACAAGCCCACTCTTCAGGATTTAAAGGGCCAGCGTCCTTCTGATTGGAGTTTGCTAATCCGGCCTCAACCTTATAATCCGGCACCTCCCTTCCTTCCTGGCCGGATCTTCAGAATTCTAATGGCACTTCCAAGGTTTCCACTACTTGCCTCCCACAGCGGTTCCTGTTGAAGTGATTGCCCATCAGCATTTGCAGACGCTCCTGTCTTCCCAGCGTTCCCATACGCTCCTGATGTGTCCTGTCTTCCAGCGTTTCCAGACGCCTCTGTGTCTCCTGTCTCCAGCGCTCCCATATGCTTCCTCCTGTACCTTGGCTACAACCGCGGGCCTCATACCATCTCCTGCTGTGATCCAGAGGGTGCACTGGTCCATAGACTCCTCCCTCCGGACTCTTCCCATAGAGACTTTCCTCTCGGGTACTCCCAGGTACCTTCCAGTTGTCCGTGTGACCGTTACAGACCACAGTCAAGGTGCCTGGTTCAATGAGTAAGTGCCCCTGGTTTATGTATGGAATTTGATGGTAGATTTAATTTAATAAGAAAAAAAAAAATCATACAAGTGAAATAAGGTAAAACATAGATAACAAACAGAAAGAACAAACTCATCTTTCTGAGTTGTAAATGTCTACTGGAAGTGCCTGAAGTTGAGCTGAAGTTGTACAGTATGTGGATTAGATATGGAGTCAGACTAAAAAAACTCTGAAGGCTCTTAACATTTTAACCTCATACAGAGATTTTCATTGGTACAAGAATGAAATCGAGTATCACATTCTCTGGAGCTTATATTATAAAGTACTTCCACATTTTTCTTATATTTGTCTTTTTGAGCAGTTATGTGTTGTTTGCCTCTAATCTGCCATTTCTGTCTTGTGAGCCAGGTAATTGCAATGTCTGTACCCCTATATTCAAGACAACTGGTACATATTGATCTGTAGTGCATTAAAATAAGGGCGCTTTGGGTGATAGCCTTGGCCCAAGTCTTCTAGCCACCCACCAAATTTTGTACTGAGAAGGACCTTCACTCAAGAAATCTTTTTTACATCTGTTCCTGCTCTCAATACACATGTACACGAGAGCCATTTCAGAACCTTTGAAGGTCATCGAAAGGTCCTGAAATCGCAGATTGAAAGCAGCAGAAGGGCCACATCCTCCATTCCCCTTCCTTATGTAGGAAGTGATTCCAGACTTGTAGTAGTAATAATAATTATACAGCCCAGGGCCCATGACCGTCTTAAAAGCTATCTATCAATTGCTTTTGTGCATTATGAACCAAACATACCTTGAGAATACTGTAGCTACACTGATGCAGAAACATATATTGTTTATTCCCTGAATAGAGTGTTTTTGCAGAAAAATCAATTATAAAATTATCATCATGAGGCTCTGTCACTCCTGTGGCTGCTTCGGTGCTTCTCCTTCTCCCTGCCCGGCATAAGCCGAGAATATGTCATCACTGTGTTGTCCATGACAGGCAGAAGTAATCAATCACTGCACCATCCCCCAGCTGCTGTGTATGAGTCATCCAGCTCAGGTTGATTAGTCCTGTCCGGACAGTTTAGGAAGCTCCGTGTAATGTGTTTATGTAGGCAGTCATCATGCAACCCAGTTTTCCCAAGGTCCTGAATTTCATAATTGTTTTTTGAGCAAAACTACTCAGCTCAGAGTTTAGACAAGATATGTTTCTGCATCAGTGTCGCTACAGCAATCTCAAGGTATGTTTGGTTCACAATGCATCAAATAAAATGGTAGATTTCATTCGATCCACCCCTAATTATTGATATGCACTTCGAGCATTTCCTCTCCAGAGTTTTAGGACGGAGGAGGTCTCTACCAGGGGGTAGGAACTTTTTGGTAACTTTATGGAGTTGTATATGTAATTTAGATTCTGTTGTTTGGAGAGGAGACTCGGTAGGTGACTTCTCTCTCTGCCGGAAATCCTTTTAGAGAACAATAAGTTATTAGACAACCTGGAAACTCTGCTCATCATATCCCGCACATAATAGAAGAACCCAGGCCTCGGGCGCAGACGCGTAGGTTGTGCTTCACCTGTTGGCAGATTTTCTTTAAACGTCCGATTTCCCCCTGACAGGTGTTTTTATGCAGACGAGGAGGCCTTCACACCATGCTCTCTTTGTTTTCACTAATTTGAGCCTGTCAGCAGACAGACAGAGGTGGCTAATACCTGATTTCCCACTAGCGATATTTCATAAATTGTGGAGTTTCCAGACTGTCAGGTCCATGACGGAAAAGGCTCGACTCCAAGGAAACTTTGTTTTACAACATCTGAGACTCTGTAAAATAAGCAAAGCCTTGTGTTTCACCCCAAAAAGTGCAAAAAATCATAATAGCAAGGGCAAAGAAAACTTGTAACTGGTAAACTTGGGGAAAATAGCAAAACTTGGACTGCAGATTGCAACAAAGCATGATTCAAATGGCTTAGATAATGCACATTATGATACCACTCTACAGGAATAACACACAGTGATGCCATGGATAACAAAACAGTGATGTCACAGTACAGGGATAATACACACAGTGATGTCACAGTACAGGGATAATACACACAGTGATGTCACAGTACAGGGATAATACACACAGTGATGTCACAGTACAGGCAAAATACACACAGTGATGTCACAGTACAGGGATACACACAGCGATGTCACAGTACAGGGATAATACACACAGTGATGTCACAGTACAGGGATAATACACACAGTGATGTCACTGTACAGGATAATACACACAGTGATATCACAGTACAGGGATAATACACACAGTGATGTCACAGTACAGGGATAATACACACAGTGATGTCACAGTACAGGCAAAATACACACAGGGATGTCACTGTATCAGGATAGTAAACAATTATTATGTCAATGGATTACATACCTAATAATGTATATGTTTATCACAGCTATATATATGAAGAAAGCTGTCAAATTACTGTATGTATCTGCTTAGATAAAGTTTACTTGATTTAAAAAAAGATGCAATTTTAGACAAAGTTTATTATGGAACATTACATTTGTAAAATATGTAAATAAATATGTTCTTCCCTATTAATCTTCTGCTACCTCTTTTTAAAATATCAACCAAATGAAAGTTACTGTAGCTTAGTATACCTGAAACTGGCTTCATAAATATATAGATTCTGAGCCCCCCGAACAAGCCCTACCTACTTTTTTAATTGACCCTAAACGGTGTCGAGTAACCAGGCGTTGGTTCCTTCCTATGCCAAAGTGCAAAAACATGTAGACAAGGATAGATAAGAATGCTAGCAAGCCAGGTCACAACAGAAAAATCAAAAGCAGTGCAACACACTAGACAGGGTAATAGTCAAAAACAAAAGCCAACCACCTCCCCCTTCCCCAACCCCCCCTTCCCTCCCTTCCCCCCTCTTATGCTATAAACTCATCTTAATGCATATCAAAATGGTGCTACGAAGCATTTTGTCTAATATGTGCTTTAAATTAAGCAAATATGTATGTACCTTAATGTCGGGATAAGAGGGGGTACCTGCGTGTACGCCTACCTCTACCCCTGTTTTTGGACATGTTATGTTGAATTTCTCAATAAAAACCTTTTAAAACTTAAAAAAAAAAAACAATAGCCAAAGTCAAGAAACCAGACATTAAGAATACACATGCAAGGTGAGATGCTAACTAAGAAATCACTATAACCAGCACTCAACTAAATGTAAGCAGCATATTTATGTGTAGCCAGTAAATCTTTGCCCCAGATAATTGAAGAAGAGCTCTGTCAAAGGGTAAACTATTGTTTGACTGGAACAGAGCTGCAAGAAGAGACAAAATTAAATACAGACAGCCAGCAACCTAAGCCAGTGTTCACGCAATGTATATGGAAAGCAAAAAGGACACAATCGGGGCTTCCCCAGCTCCATACCATGAACAGAGGATGACGCCAAGTTGAGCACTACAGATTGTGAAGGTATACAACTTGTATTTGGTGGATGACACGACTTGCTATGGAAGAACAGTCCAAGAATTTGACGTTAAGAAGAATTTCATTTCATTGACCTTAAAACTAATGATAGGTTTCAAGATCTGACAACCTCTTCTTCAGATGAAAGAGACAAATCCTCCCACCATTTTGGTTCCTGTCCTAATTTTTCCTTTCCACCAAGAGCGTTCTAATAAGGATTATACAGAGAACATGTTATTCAATGGTTTCCATGATGTTGAAGACTTGGCAGCTTGGCAACATTGGGTTCTCTACTGATTGTCTTTAAAGTCATGAAGAACCCATCAAGAGACAATAGTAGACCGTGACGTTAGACGTATCCTCCATTACTTTTCAATTAAAACACAACAACACTTAACGCTCTCATTTATAATTCAGCTCTCGTCGAGCCTCCACTTCTGATCAGCAGTAAGAGAAATACAAACACAGAACAAATAAAGCCTTTTATTGGCCTCCGCAAAACAACAGCTTTACTGGGGGATAGAGGAACGTCTGTATGGATGATTTAAGTGTTTCGAGGTGTGTTAATCTTCACAGAGGCATTAAGAACGACACCCATGAGTATTCCCAGGCATATGGAAACCAAACACATTCTCTCCCAACCACTAAGCAGAATGGAGATTTTTTTCCATAAATTTGAAGAAAAGCGGTAGAATGAGAATTCTTTCCATACGTTGCTTGTGTTTTCCACAGCTCACTATCTCCGGCACCCTGTGTACAGTAATGGAAAAATAAATACTGTGTACAAAGATAGTAGTCAGCAAACAGGCTCCCATAAAAACAAATGGAAGTAGTTTAAGGAACGCTTAACCCAAAATGTGTTATCTTCTGGAAAAAAAAGAAGCTGAGTTGCTTCGATGTAGGGTAAAAGTCTACTGAGATGTTTTTGTGTTTGCTTTGTTGTGTTTCATTGTATCTCCTGTTACACGTTCCTCTTATAATGGAATATGTTTCTCTGCTGGAGGAGACATATCCAGCTGGACCCTGCTCACTAGCATGATTTACAAAGATAATTGTGGTAGTAAAAATAAGAAATTTTCCAGGATTAAGATAGAGATAAAACACCAAAACCGACTATGCCCTCCTACAAAATATATCCTGTTCAGCTCTCAATAATATAGAGTCAACAATACCAAAAACAAAGAGCTAGAGAGATTATTGGAAAAATATGTATATGCTTTATTAACATTCCAAATAATACACATTTACAACTCCCAAAAATAGAATTTGGGGAAATTACAAAGTACAGGGGAAACAAGGTGTCCCAGATGAAAATGGGACCACACAGAGTACCAACGGCCCTCCCTCCTTCCCGTGCCCCAAAGTGAAAGCGTGCCAAATATGAGTAACAATTAAAGCTATGTCCCGCAATAGGACCAAAAAAAAGGTAGGGGAAGATAGACAAAGGTGCAAATTAAGCCAATTCAATAAACCGGAGGTACCTTCCAGTATAGAAAGTTTTTAGCTTTGCATGTCGCACTTACTCGCAGACATGGTAGAGGCATGCGGAGGGCAGTCAGAGGGAAGGCCGAGCAGGTATCTGTTAAAATCAAGATGTGGAGCATAGAGATGTTGTTAAGATAGAGATATATTGAAAGCAGAGTCTCTACAAGAACTTCATAGAGGAACTACAACCTAAAGGAAATTCCAAGATCCTTAGTGTAGTACTTATCTGTTATTGGAAATCTAAGCTCCTAGAGGACTAGGAATAATGACTATGTTCCCCCTTTTGCCACCTCCATGACAAGTGGCCAAGAAGTAGGCCATGCCATCCGAGAGAGTGTGTCGGCATGGGGAGAGAGTTCCAGCAAACTAGCTACAGCCTGATCTAGAATTAAGTGCAGGTTATAGCACATCCCTACACCAGGCAGGGCCGTAGCCTTGAGGTATATCTGACGTGACCTTAAGGTTTGGTTTAACATCAAGCGTTGACCTTAGTGGTCAATATAATGAGAAATCTCAAGCAAGTAAATGGGGATGACCTGCAGTAACAAGGTCAGGCCAATATATAGGTTGAAGATATCTACTTCCTGTTCCATTTTCTGTGTATTTGTGGCTCAGAATAGAGGAATATCTGTGGAGGGTTTTCAGACCCCTTTCATTTTGAGATAGATGAACTGAAGATTATGATGATTGTTCAGTAATATTTTTATACCATAAAAAACCTATTAAACACTATAAAGACTATACTGGGCGTAAAATAGCAAAAATATCATAGCTAAACCATTTTCCTGTACTGAATAGACACAACCACTTCAAAATATCTCGGTATAGAGTTGGGAATCTGGTCATTCTGGAATTGATATACTTTACTTGTTTTCCTTGTCCCATCCTGGAAATAGTATTTGCTTAATTCCCAGAATCCTCTAGTGGAGCATTAATGGCTATAAGTCTCCACACACCTACAAGGCGCCTTAAATGGCAAAGTCTCTGATAGGGAAATCTTTTTACCGAGCCCCAATAAAAACCATATAAATTGCTTTTCATTTTTAGAATTCCTTTTTTATGTCATTCAATTATACTATAAATAGTGTCTAAAGCCTTGTTATATTATTCAAACCCCCATGATAAAGAGACCAGGATCTCCAATTTCCTCCCCTGCAGGACCGTAGTGAGGAATATGGGGATAGAGTAATGGACAAGGTACTGCTCCAAGGTAGCAAAAATATTCAAAGGTCCAGACAAACTGAGGACACCTCTTTTTTATTATTAAAATCAATGCCAACGTGTTTCAAATGAAAATTATGGCATACGGAATTCAAATACACAAACAAATATACACATGTAGAGACACTGCCATGAAACATGACATCATTACACGTGACTTCCGGAATATTAATAAAAGATACTACAGAAAAATATATAATGTTCATCCAAAAAAATTAACGTATTAGTCATTTAAGAACACAATAAAATAACCATGAGGGGGCTGTTTGGATTGATAAACTAGGGAATATTTTAGGGAACAGGAGACTGTTTTAGTTTCTAAATTTTTAATGCTGCCTCATGAGTTCACTGCAAAGGGGCCCACTGAGGCTCTGTCGCCCAGGGGCCTACTGAAACCTGGAGCTGACCTTGCTTTTACACCAGAAAACCAGTGCATACGCCTGGACTATTCCCCTCCCAATATCTGTACCTCATATGTTTCTATCTATATATGTAAATTATACAAGACAATTTTCTACTCTGTAAATAACATACTACGCCGAGTAAAAAAAAAATGTCACAAGTGATAGATTTTGGCGTAAAGTTGCACTTTGAATAAACTTCATCTCATTCGCGAGTCAGAGCATGTCTGAGGTTTTGTCAGATTGTTCCTGATGGGTGCTGCCAGGACCCAGCACAGTTTCGTAGATTGATTCTGCCTTCCTGCACTCTTTCAACAAATTGTGTTGCCCATCAAAAATTTTTTTTGATAAATATATACTTGAACGTACATTTACTTGAAATAGATGGCCAAAGCTCTTACCAAGTGTGAAGCTCAGCGATATGAGATCCTGAAGAAATAAGGCTCCGCCACATCGAATGTCAAAATGAAGAGAGCTACAGCAAATTTCAGTGGAAACATCATCAATATGGGACATGCAAATGAGATCCTTATTAAAAATCTTACTATACATACTTTCATTTTTTATATATATATTAATACTACATAGAGGTCCTCTTAGGATAGATAGTTTTATTATTACGGGGTGCACCACTCAACTTTACCTCAACTTTTTTGTAATGTGTGTATAAGTATTGGGGGCGAGATATGAGGTAATTTACCAATATACATCTAGTAATAGTTCTGCTCTGCTTTCCTGATATGTAAAGTGAAGCCTCCTGTTTTTTACCTCGTCAGCCAGACATTCCTGCCCATAAAATGGCCAAAGATGGAGGGTCATGTGATCTCTATCTCTGACCATGAGCAATCGGCCTGTCAGGACCTGTCCTGCCCCCCACACTTACACACACATTACAAAAAACAAGAGGTAAAGTGGCCAAGTCTTAAATTTCTCCACCGCCAATGCAAAGCGGCCCTGATCTACTAAGACGCTCTGGCCTCTTAGTAGATCTATAACCCTTCTCCCCAAAGTTGAACCTGTTTATAATTGGGGTTTGTGCCTGTAGTCCCCCTTAATGCCCTTCGTCTGCCCTGCTCTCTGCCGAATGTGAAGTCCGGGATGGAAAAGGCTAAAAAGTAGTTGAGATGGGGCCCTCTTGGCAAAAATCTGACAGAGAGGGCATTATATAACTGGGCCTGTATGTTCTTACAAACAAAATACCATTATTTCTGCATGTACCGTATTTCCTATATCCAGCATTTATAAACAGTTGGCTACAAAACACAACCAGGATAATGAAAACGACTATAGAGAAGTGGCCACAGTCACTAATGGAAATAAAGCTCTTGGGGTGAAATAGAAAACTTTTAGCTCCAGCAGCCTCTGTTTTGCATCCCTCACCTACAAGCATTGACAGGACCATATACGACATTATAGAGGTGTAGTTACTTGTACTGACGTGAATAAAACTCTTAGGGTGAGATAGAAAATCTTTTCAATGAACACAACATGGCCATTCGCCTACTGCCTAGATACTAGTGCAACAGGGTGCTCCAAGTCCTGCTACACACTGGAATATCAATGCATTTTTCACAGCACTGCTGCTACAAAGAACAAACACAGGTCTGCTACCTAACACCATGTGCAGTTTTTGCTGTGGTTTATGTTTTCTGGATGTGTTGATTGAATTGCACTACACCCATCAATCTGCAACTCTGCTCCAGCTCAACAACAATTAACCTGCTGTGACTGATTGCTCTGCTCCAATTGCTCCAGGGGCCTGGACTCACAAAAATCTTCTTCTCACAGTTAGTTTAGTGCTTGCTTTCATCTTGGATTGCAGTAAACTACTTGTACCGAGACATTGGGGCACATTTACTAAGAAAAGTGCAGTATGTACTATGTGCAGTGTCCTGTGTATAGTGCAGGGGGCGCCAGATTCAGGATTTCTGGTGCATGTTCTGAATGAATCTGGTGCCACCTGCACTGCTCCGACGAACCACGAATAGGTCTTGATCAGCCACAATGCGTAGGTCCGGTTGTTGGTCTCTGTGGATATGTGTTCTGCTTTTATTCTTGGATTTATATAAAGAAGATTTTATGAATATCTGCCGTCCAAGTCTGCAGTTGAGTGCCGAGTATCTCTTCCTTTCTCCATTTACTGATGTGTTGAAGCCTCCACATAATCTGCGAGCACCTGCTGACGACGAAAGACAAAGCGGCTGGAAGGGTGAGTTGAAATCGCACATAGTCCGCTACTTTCGCTCCGACGGAGTGCACCTTTTTTTTTGGTGCACCTTTTACATGGGGAATGCAACACAATTCTGTCGGACTTTGAATGTTAAATCCAACTGAGCACCGGAACGCCCCCTAATTTGTGTTGCATTGTGATAACTAGTGTGCCACAATAGGGTCGCGTGTGACACAAATGTGGTGCAGACACTACTGCTACTTAAATACCGGTGTAAGCAGTTTGCACTAAAAAGAACTAGCAAAGGTACAACAGAAAACTGACCCTTAGTAAATGTGCCCCATTGTGTTTTTCCTGTTTTTTGTATTTTGGTATCTGGACCTTCAGAATGTATTCAGACTATTCTTCTGGCTTTTGATTTTGTACTCTGTTTCCCTCTTTTTTGTGACCTAGCTCAGGTCACAAAAGTTGTGACTGTAGTGTTCCTTTAATCTTAGCTAATTTTATGGACATTTTCCTGAAATGCTTGAGTTGCATATGGAAACAACCAAATTTGGAGGTTTTTAGGGTTTTTTTCCTAGGGTTTGATGGATGACTACAGTGATCAGGAGACAAGTGGGAGGAGGGCCATGTCTGTGAGGGCTCCCAATCTATATGAGAGGGAGACACAAGGTGAGGAAGCAGAGCAGAGAAGTTATTGTGTGTCGTAGGTGATCATAAACAGATGAGACCCTTATCCATTGACCACAGTGAGGATCATTTACAAGGAGAACATCTCTCTCTCTTTTTCCCTGGAGGACCTGTCTTGTCTTGTATTATACAGACTTCTCTCCTATTTATATTAGAGTGATTTTTGTTCCCAGTGGTGATTTTGGAAGAAAATGTAACACTTTCTTTGAGGTTTTTCCACTGTTTATAACTATATTTATAACTTGCGGTCCCAGTGAGAGGACCATTATTGGGACCATTCTAACAACAAGAAGATTTTTTCATTAAAGGATGCATCTCCTTGCATTACAGTCCTTTGCCTAGATGAGTCACTGTTGTACTCTTCTATATTATTGTGTGCAGTCAGTGATGTTCCTTCGACTCATGTTACAAGCGATGGCACTTTGATTTCATATTCTTTGTTTGTCTAAATTCATTGAACCAAGTCGCTGGTCCTCACCTCTTTTCACCTTCTACGTCAACTCTAAAGGCTCCATGTGTGAAATGAAAATTTAAGACTAGAGACAAGCAAAAAGTCACTGAAAGGTGTAAGGTAAAATATGCCACGATCAAGTGAGAAGATTAACAAACATTTCAGTGTCTGAGACCAGGATCAAAACACAAGTAACTCAAGTCTTAGAAAACATCACCTTATTCTCATAGATGGACTTTTTTTGCATTTTTAGTATTCAGGGCCAGATTAAGACTGCCATGGACTGCCATATACCCAACCTAGCACAGACCCCACATCTGGAGTGTACCAAACTAGCATCAGACTGGGTGGATTAAGTTTGCCATGGGTCCTGGGCTATATTAATACTGTAGCCCCTATAAGTCTAGAATCACTTCCTATATATGATTCTAGGATCAGCTTCTTGGGGGATGGAGAATGTGCCCCTTCTACCAGCTTTCAATCTGCAGTTTCTGGACTTTGTAGGATCTTTAGAGCCCCTTTAATGACTCTTGTTTACATCTGTATCAAGAGCAGGAACAGATGTATGAGGATATCATGGGCTAAAGTCCTGGCCAGTATAAACTTTGGTGGTTGTTTTGGATGTCCATCTTCCCCCTAGAATAGCGATGGCAAACCTTTAAGAGAGTGTGTGCCCAATTTGCATCCCACAACCTATTTATTTATTCCAAATTGCCAGGGCAAGTTAAGCAGCAACATATTGTTCCCTGCTCTACCATGGCTTTACAATGCTATTGGCATCCAAACAGATGAAAGACGGTAGCTAAGTCTGATTATCATTATAACTTCTCTCCCAGGACCCCTGAACAATGATGCTCCAATGATAATCTGGCATGTCCTAGTCTGCTGTAGTTACAGGAGAATGCCCTAAGTCATTTCTGACAAACTCTGTGCTTGGATGATGGCCCATGTCCCCACAGAGAGGACTTTGAGTGTCACCTCCGGAAACCATCCCATAGGTTTGCCACTGCTGCCCTAGAAGGTTTGGGCCTTGGACTCACTGTCCAAACTATATTTTAATCCACAACTGACAGTACTACTTTTAATACTTAGAAAATACCCTAAATAAAATCTGTTTGCCCCCAATGATAACAATTTATCTAGAAAATCATATTTTTTTTATTTTGTCATAATAATAAATAATAAAACACATGAACAGAATAAAAAAAAACCATGAAAACTTAGTTGAACCCAAATTGTCTCATTCGGCTTCCCCCTCCTTGTTCTCTTCCTCTTCTTCTATCCCTACTTATTTTTCCTGCATTATATTTCTCCTCCCCTTTTCATGTCTCTCGTTCCGTCCTTTATCCCTCCCATCCCTAGAGTTTTCTCAGCTGTAACCTGATCCCTCAGTGAGCTGGTTGCTAAGGGGTTTATATATTACTTGAGCCCTTTGGAGTCATCGAGAATATTACAGGACTAATAGTACTAATCCCTAAACCCACCCTGTGCAATGTGTAATGCTGGGGACATGATTATAACTGAGGAACATTTTGACATATCCAACAAAGTTATTTATATTTTTTTAAGAGTTTACATTTACCTAAGAGGAATTAAATCCCGTGAAGCCAGAAGTGAAAAAGATGTTGTGGGCTCAAGAGAAGACCCACTTGACCTAGTAGAGATTTTCTTTCCGACTTCAACTTTAGAGCATAATTGTCAAGAAGCCTCCTTCAGAAAGCCATTAGCCATCTTGCCCCTCGAACAAGAGTATTGTTGACGGTCTATTCATACATTTATAAGAGGAATAACAGAGGATATAGATGATAGAGGTTATGGAAGGGGAATAGAAATATTTATTAATATAGAGTAGACGTGTCTGGAGAACGGACAGTTCCAATTAAAGATTATTAATTTGTATAATTAAACGTGACATTTTCTGAATCAATTTCTTATGGTCTTCTAGATCATACAATATGATTTTGATGTAAAATCAATTTAAATTAAACCTTTATGTTGTGGCTGCCATACATAGAGTATGCAAATGTATCCATTTTATGGAGCGTTGACATGTGCCCGGTATAAGGCATAAGTTTACCTATGGTTTGAGAAGGAAACCAACAACAAGAAAGATCCAATAGATCCAAAGCTTTTCTGTATGGTACCATCACAATGCAGAGGCAAAATACAATCTATTGATATGGCAATATTTTACATATGGGCACTGGTGGGGAGCAGCTAGATCAACATAAGATCATTAGTTGCATCTAACATGAAACTTCTGGCTACCCAAAACTCCTATATCAGAACCTTTTCTTATAATGACAATGAACATGACCATAAGCAGAGCTTTTGAAATTTTTAATGGGGTTGGTGACTTTTCAGTAGATCTCTTCCATTAGCCATGTCTCTACATGTGTATGTATGTGTCTTTGCCTCCTGCCCTGTCTTCACCATGCTGCCCTCTGCATATGTACTTAACTTCAAGTTTCTCAATCCTTCAGTCCCTCCTAAGGGACAGTATCAAGAGGTTCTGTGGGCTCTCTCATTAGCATAATTGTAAAAGCTGATTTTAGAAGGAAGGAGGCTATGGATAACAAATATAAGAAGATACCACAGTCATGGTGCCTGAATCTATGAGTAAGTGTCCCTGGGTTTTCCATGCTTGATCTTGATGGTAGATTGGAGCCGGTAGCCCTCCATCTAATTATAAGGGATATTGGTGATTCCTCGGTCATCATATTCAGAAGACAACTCAATGATATAACATCGCAGCACGAGAGCCATGAAACACTTCTAGTAAAATAGATTCTTCTATTAGGTCCTATAACACAACATTACTATTTAATGTATTACTTAATACGCCCTTTTAGGGCTGTTAATAAATACAGTGCCACGGCCGGTCGAATTCAGAAAAGAAAAACATATCAATTATTTATCTACACTTCAGCACAATACATACTTCTAATATTTTTCCTATTGTTTTCCCTCACCGTTAAAATATTATTTTATCATCCTCCAGAAATTGTTCTCTTGGAACACGGACAATAAAATAGATTTTATTTCATGCCGCCGTGGCGGAGATTATCTCCCCAATTCCTTATGCATATTTCTCTATGATGGCTACTTCATATATTATTGCCACCACGTCCTCTCCCGGCTACGAGGACTGTGATTATCCGGCTGGAATCGCGGCTCTGGAGCCGGGCTAATAAATACCTGTTATGTGCTTCTTATTCTGCACAATTCTTACGTGAACATGTTAGACAGATTGGTCGTCTTGCCTCCTAACCAAAGATTTAGACTCTTATCTTCTGCGATGAGTAAGAGAGAAATGCCAGTTTTCTCCCGTTAACATCCATTGCTGTCAACACAAGTTAACGAGAGAAAACTTGTCCTCTCTGTTTGTCTTCCAAAAAATGAAATAAATATAAACCCCAGGATCCTGTGTCTGCCAGACAGGTGCTATACGGTATAAAACATGCCGCAAACGAGCAATATTTTATAATAATACAGATAAAATATAAGACAAATACAATATTTATAGCTCATGTACAGGTTAACAATTCAACACAATATACTCTGGTATTCATTCCTGACTTTAGATTTAACGGGACTCTGTCACTGGTTAAACTAGCATCAACTTCATGTACAATATGATAGGTCATTTATGAAATGAACATTTTTGTGTTAAATTTTTGCTGTTCACCTACATTAATTTGACTCCAAAAAATTCTAGTGCTTTTAATAAAGGGGTTTAGTCTTTCTAGAAAGTATGGTGGGGCCTATCTGACCTCCAGATCTACTGGTATTTGCCAGAATAGAGAATCTGCGTTCCCTAAACTGAACCATTACTGCATAGAACGTCTTAGATCAATCATCCTGTAAGCCATGGCTTTCCAACTGCTGAGTTCTGGCCAAAGACTGGGCCATGGAACACCTGGTTCTGGATCACCACCACTCATATAAACCCGGAAAAAAAGATCTGACACCTTTCTGCGCTCCCACTCGCAGTCCTCTTCTCTACTGAGACTGTGGGTTTAGCTCTAACGTTGGAGTGGTCCGAACCATGACCAAAACCCCCACCAGTAACATCCGTGATCGGCACTGGCAAAGCGTGCACTGGCACTAACATTCTGTAATTGGGGATCAACAATCCTCCCTATATTGCTAGTGCTTATGTGTGGGGCCATACCTGTTTAAATGTCACTGTTGACTTCGCCAGTGACATTTAAAAAGTTAGAGCCTGCAATCATGGGTGTTAAGCCAAAATGGACCCGAACACGCAAAGTTCAGTACAAACTCTCTTGAAACTGTTAACAACACTTTTATCTACATGAATTTTGATAGTTAAGTGATTTTCAATTTTCCTTTTTCCGCTTGATCTTCATAGTGCAGAAACTTTTTCTATTTCCGTTGGCATAGCTGGTTGAGAGGTGGTTTATTCACAAGAATTTCATAAATATATGTGTATTTGTGGGAGTGAAATTGGGAAGTTTGGTTTCAAAAGAGAACGACAGCCATGCTCAATTTGATGTCTTTAGCAACAGCACAGCCAACTATGTGAAGGAGTTACACATACTGCACAGCAAACAGAAAAATACAGGACAAAAGTTGAATTTTACAATAAAGATATTTCAGTGCCAATTTATCTCACTGGAATTGATTGGATTTTTTTCTAACTAGAAATAAGCAATTTTAAATTTGTTGTTCCTTTACAAAAATGTTATGTATAATAATTATTAGAAGAATACTCTATAATACTTGTTTTATCAGTAGCCTTTTCATAACCTATCTTTTTTGGTGATGATTTTGCATTTTTAGTCATGCCAAATTCTAAACCGAACTAATCCCATCAGGTGAGAGTGACTCTGGTGGATGGCACCATTGTGCCTATCAGCAACATGAGCATCCATCATAACTAGGATGAATAGCCGGCTGATTAGAACTTAATGAGCCATGACATTCTATCCTTTCACAAAGTGCAAGAACAGGACCTGTGAAATCATCCCCATGGTAAGGCAATAAAAAGTTATTAGTAGTAAATACTTCAATACAGCCAACAGACTGGAACATAAACTGGCAGAAAGACAAAATGCTAGTAAATTAGCTGACATTTTAAAAGGCTCCAAAGTTTATATCCAGACACTTAATCCACTTAGACGGAGGATATTGTTTACTGCAATTAATGTTATCTTCTATTAGTTCTATAATCAGTGGATGTTACAATGTAACCAGTTTTAAATGGCTGTGTTATAATAGTTAGCTTATAAAAGTTTTGTTGTAAATTATAAAGCGCTTGGGGGGTTAAATTTGTTTGCTTCACTTTTCTAATGCATCTAAAATGAAAGCATACAATGGGAGGATGTATCATTGGATTTTTGTCTATGTTTGGCGCAGTTGTGGTACAAATGCTGTTTTGCGACTTTCCATTCTGCCAAATGAACATAGGACAGTTCAAAGTCACTTTGACATAGACCCTGCTTGCGCCAAATTCATTATTTGCATAGACTGGTCTTCACAAAACTGAACTGAATTCATGATTTGAGATTTGGCGCAAATTTTCAGTTAGGTGCAAGTTTTGGTGCAAAATAACTCCAGTCACCCCCTGATATTGAAATAGGAGAAAACCCACTACCAGATTTATCAAGACATCAAGGGACATGAGTGGCAAAAAAAAAAAAACAATTTGCGACAAACAACAAACAACAATATTATGAAACAAACCAAAAAAAATAAAAAACAAATACAACAACATACACAGACTCACTTGAAGGATTCAGAGAAAGCAAAAATGGAATTGGACACAAACGACCAAGTCAAAGACAAATTGTAATGATAAATTTCCCCCCAATCTCCTATCGTTCCATGTTTACTGTTCCAACTTAGACCTTTGTATCTCCACCTCCGATCCTGCAGTCACAGTACTGCCCCTCTATTACAAGAGACAGGGAACAGATAGCAATATGAAAGGAGATTAGACTAGCAGGATTAGTTTATAGTCTGTTACCTAGGAGACACCTAGATCTGCATAGAAGCTTCAGACATAAAACACAATTCTTAACCAAGACTATCTACAAAGTTTCTTTTCTACTCGTTAGAACTGATTTTTATATTCTCATAGCAGAAGATTTGTTTTCATCTCTTTAAATCCATCTAAAATAGTAAATAAAGCAACGTTACAAATACGGGCACTGCTCACCCCACCCCTCTCCTTAGTGATATATATGGCGCACGGTGCCGTATTTTGGGGAACGCCAGGACATGTCCAATCTTTCTCCCGGCTACGGAACTGTATCGCTCCCATACGGCGCCGCCATTGCCATTTACGTCTATGGTTGACTTATATACGGCATATATATGTCGGCCGTATATATGTCCATCATACAGTTGTGTGAATATAGCCTAAGACAGGATCAAACTATCAAAATCAGTTGGTAGTCTGTTACCACAGAGAAACATAGATCTACACAGCAACTGTAACAATGGAAGAGACTGTGTTTCCACAGTTGACCTACCTGAACTATGCAACTGCTATGCTATGTAGGTCTTACCAACTACAGGTCAATATGGATTTGTGGTTAAGTATCCCAGAGATTCAAAAGCAACATCCCCCACCGGGGCCTGGCCTTTTCTTGGGGCCTGGAGGCAGCCGGGGCCCAGAATACCGGAGTGGCTGGCCTAGGCACGCTAGTGTCACAGTGCTTGGTATGGGGACCGGAGGGCTGTACTACAGCCTGGCAGGTCTCCAGCAGGTGGTGTGTGCAAGAAATGATATAGAGGGAGAGGCTGTGGTACTGATTCTCCCTGGGGCACCCCTGAGTGTCTGTAGTGTGTGTCCCTGGTAGATGAATGGGGCGCCCTTGATGTTACAGCCGTAGCAGGGACCAGCCGGAGGCAACGTTGTGCAAAATAACTTATAGTTCTTTATTTGAACCAACAGCAACAGCAGGCAACGTGCCCAACGATTCCTTACAGAGGTAAGATACTGGGAGTGCTCTTGGAGAGGAACCACAGGAGTCTGTTCACCAGCCTGGATGCAGGGGCAGGCTAGGATGGAGCTGTGTCCAATGTAGGAATCTTCAGCTTTTATCCTGGAATGGTTCAGTGTTAGCCCTGAAGGCCTAGGGGGCCTGTTGTCAGAGCACGAGCTCTGAGGTGGTGCTTCTCAGTCAGAAGCTGGGTCTGAAGAGATCTGCTCTCTTTAGAAGTTTCTGGAACTCTCTTTCCTCCCCTGACTAAGGGTTTAGTTAATCCATGGTCAGGTGGTCTCCTCCTCCAATCACACTCCAGTTCACAATTAAGTGCATTGAGGCATATCATTGGATGACAACAACAAATGACATTAACCCTTGCCTATCCAGGCAGAATCTACCGCTGCACAATGACCTAAGTATACGTGTAGTGTCCTGCAGAGGAGCTGATCAGACTCTCTATAAGGGGAACACACATATGAGGGGCTTATTTGCAACAACTCCTCTGCCTTGCATTGGCAGGGATGTTACACAAGACTGGTAACGTTTCAATGATACAGTCCCCTACTTAAGAACACCCGACTTACAGATGACCCCTAACTACAAACGGACCTCTTGATGTTGGTAATTCACTGTACTTTATCCCTAGGCTACTATAATCAGCTGTAAACGTTATAAAAGGTGTCTGCAATGAAGCTTTAGTGTTAATCCTGGTTCTTATGACAACCCAACATTTTTAAAATCCAATTGTCACAGAGACCAAAAAAATTCTGTCTGGGGTTACAATTATAAAATATACAGTCCCGACTTACATACAAATTCAATTTAAGAACAAACCTATGGAACCTATCTTGTACGTAACCCGGGGACTGCCTGTATATACCCATTTGAAGCAGAAAAAGGTGTATATCATCGGAAAAACATTGCCCCTCTTGAAATAAACCTTTATCTTAGTTCTTATTGAATCTCTGCAGTGCTGCCCCCTTCTCTACGCTGAAGAGATGACACTGTGAATTATTTTTTGTAAAAATCATTCAAATATTCCGCATTCAATAAGGTTAACAAAAAAGTTTTTAAAAAAATTGCATATTTTTTTGGTGAGACATTACAATTGATGTATGGTGGTTTCCTAAGGCAAAGTAGATGCAGGCTGAGGAAAAGTGTTTCGTCCTATATTAACCATCTATACAATTATTTTTTAGCCACCATGATGACTAGTTTCCTGCACAGTGAAACAAAGGCAAATGAACTTTTGTAGGGTAACAGGTCGCCCTAATTTCCACTTAATGGACTACCGGCAAAACAAAGACCATGAGTGGGTCAAAAGACGTCTTTTAGTCACTAAAAGGATGACGTCTATTTGTAAGTTCTCAAGATAATCTACTAGACTACTGTCTCTCGTCTCCCTAAGATGCCATACTAATGGAATTATAATGTAACGTATCCGAGGGAATAATTGGAGCAAATGATGGTGAGTGTAAAGGACACATTACTATGTAACAATACTAATATAGTGACTAATAGGAGGCTTCAGTTCTCTGTAGGTTTTAGAAAATCGAAATGTTAATTCAGGAGACAAAAGAGAAAACACTAAGTGAGCGCCGTATTAATAATATATACAAGAACATTTGAGGATAAAAGCACAAAAACTCGGAGGAGCGCGGCAGACTGGGAGCTGGTGAGTAATTATATTAAATCTATGGATGTGCTGAGAAACAAGTCAATTTGCTTAGAAGGAAGTCTTGTAATCACATTCTTTATGGGGTTTTATTCTAATGTGAATTAACAGCAAGAAGCAAAAGAAGAGAAAATGGCATTACTGACTGTAATAATTATGTACAAACAATCCCCAAAGTACATGGACGCAAATACAAATACAAATGACCGGTGTGGATCAGAAAGTTAACTCCCAGTATACCATCACAATAAGAAATGGGGATGTCACCCATCATAGCTGTCGCCCTTAGTTGGATACAGGCCCAGGGTCAGTCCCCGGGTTAGGTACAGAATAGGTTCTGTAGGTTTGTTCTTAAGTTGTATATTTTATAATTGTAACCCCAGACAATTGCATTTTAAAAATGTTGGGTTGTCATAAGAACCAGGAGTAACAATAAAGCTTCATTACAAACACTGGTGATAACTGTTATAGCTGTTTATTGTAGCCTGGGACTAAAGTACAATAAATTACCAATTACCAGAGGTCCGTTTGTAACTAGGGGTCGTCTGTAAGTCGTATGCTCTTAAGTAGGGGACCGCCTGTATATACAAATATGCGAATCTGGGTAGAGATGAGAAAATCGTAGATTTGCCACTTTTTTCGTAGATCTGCTTTTTTTTTTTTCGTAGATCTTTTCAAAACTGAGTACAATTTTACTCAGTTTTATTGCTGTTTTAGCTCCTATAACTCTAAGTGATGATCATTGAAAGACTCCAGAGTGTGGGTGCTGACTCTCTGAACAGACACTTCATGATTCCTCTATGCTGTGAGATGCTCTGTGCTGACAATGTGCTTAGACTATCAGAGTGCAAGGTTTATATACACTTTCATTAGGCTTCTGAATATTCTACTAGTATCTGGCACATAGAGAAAGAGAGGTGAGACACATGAGAAATGTGTAAGATCCATGAGATGCATATAACACATAATGACATTCTCAGCTATACTATCTATACTGGCTATACTAGCCACAACATACACTTTCAGCTCTGCTGTGCACCCCCCCCCCCCAATGGATAATGGCCCTATCTGCCTGTAACTTGTAGATTTACTCCCTTCACACTGCTTTTTGCTAGCAGGAAGTCTCTGTATGCAAGGGGAGGGGCCAGTGCATGGAGGAGCTCACTGCAGCATCATTCAGGATAACAGTCTGTCCTGAGTGACCCTAGAATTCTGATTTATGGTCCGATCCAGGCACAACCAAAATAGTATACACCAGGACTGATAAAGACAGGTAGGAATTATATCTGTGAAATGCTGTATTTTTGTTAATTACAGTGAACAAGAGAATGTATTATTTTGTTATCTTGAGTATATTTAAGTTTAAAAAGAAATTCTGTGTCCATATTTTTAGGATTAGAGTGACTATTAAAAACCTCTGACATATATTTGCATAGCAATGAGAGGTGCTTGATTTAATATACCATGTAATAACTCATTCCCCCTGTGGTGGTGCTGCAGAGCAATTAAACACATCCCGATGGTTGCTCGTTGCAGAAATATCACAAAGCAGACGATTGATATCTGACTTTATTACCTGACCGTCACAATGTACAGACAGCAACAAATTATAATGTTTCAGTTAACTTTGACTTTATTTATTGCATTATTCATTGCCTTTTATAAAGTTTGTATAAAGTTACTGATACAGAGGAGACGCAGTCGAGAAAATAAATTAAATGTGACACCGAGTTTAACGAAACAATATAACAGACAGTAAAATATTTGCTCGGACGACGAGAATGTGTCTGGAGCAACACAATAACCATGTCAAAACTCAGAAAACAGTAAAAGGAATGATGTCATGTAGCATTCCAGGAGTTCCAAAGATGCCAGGTTATCGGAATTTTAATTCCATTTTCTATGAATAGGAGGAAATCTACAATCAGAATTCTACATATTAAGGTAGGTCTGTTGGTAGGTTGTTAGTAAAGTTCTAAGCCCTTATCTATATTTACCTAGTCCTATTATACTTTCTAAGCTTAGCTATACTTTACCTATCAAATAGGCAAATTTTTGGCAGAGACTACTAGGGCGTGGAGAAGCCTTTCAGGGCAGTTGGAACCAAGGCTACTCCACTCCCACGCAGTCTCTGCAATCCCTCCTAACTGAGCGTTCTTGGCGTGCTCCTCACACTTCTGTAGCCGTCCCGGCTCCTTTGGAGCTCTGCACATGCCCAGAAGCTCTGGCTTCAGGGCCGACAAGGGTGCTGCTTTGCACTTACGGTCTAGGGCCAGAGCTACTGTGCATGCACAGAGCTCCAAAAAAGCAGGGTCCACTACAAAAGTTCTAGGAGTGAGCCGAGGATACACAAGTAGAAGGGATCGCAAAGGCTAACGAGGCGTTGAGTAGACTTTGCTCCAACTGCCTGGAGAGGCTACCCCACATCCCAGTAGCCACTGCCCAAAATTGGCATATTAGATAAATAAAGTGTAGCTTAGTTTACAGAGTATTATAGGATTAAGTAAAGTTAGATTAGGGCTTAGAATGTTACTTATAACCTACCTTCAGATTTACCCTTATAGGTACATTTTTGATGGTCGGTTTTATGAAAGGAAAATTGTACCGATGACTTTTTTATGACGTAGTCACAAGATAAGTCATACATTGTTAATGAGGATTGCTGGTGGACAATTTCTGAGTCAATCGAGTCAATTTGAGATGGAGATTTAAAGGGTTTGTCCACATCAAAGACAAAACTTCAACACTGACTTCAACACAGTTGTATGTGAAACTTACAAGTTTAACATAATCTTAACACACTCCTCCATTCCAGCACTGGTGTCATCTTGTCAGGAGCTGGAGGTTTCTATTTTTTAGTCACTAGCCTCAGCAGGGACTTCTAAAGCCATTGCACATTACTATTGAGGTATTTCAGTAACATATTGAGGGTGTTGAGTCACCACTAAGATCAGTCAGTAACATGTTGTGGATGTAGAGGTCATTGGATGTACTAGTTATCTGCCACTGAAATGTCAGTAGAATTGGTGCTATTTTAACATAAGTCTGTATGGAAGTCAATTGTATGTTTGAGCTGAACAACTTCTTGGCATTGACTGTGACTATAAATGGTCATCGAAGTCCAAAAAAGCAAAAAGCAGAGCATTCCCATAAAAATTTGACATGGGGCTTACATGGTATGTTTCACCTTTCCTGATGCACCTAATATATAAAGCTGAGTGTGTGTGTATGTATGTATGTCCACTAAAGGAATCTGCACTGTTGCATTTATAATCGCCAAATTTTTCACAGCCATACTCTTTGACTCAGGGAACGTCATAGACTAGGTTGTTTTGAGAGAGAGACAGACAGACAGACAGACAGACAGAGATAGAGGCAGAGGGTGAGACAGACAGAGAGACACACACAAAGAAACAGAGAGAGATAGAGAAAGACAGACAGAGAGAGAAACACAGAGAGAGAAACAGAGAGAGAGAGAGAGAGAAGGACAGACAGAGACAAACAGAGGCAGACAAAGAGATACAGATAGAGAGAGAGACAGACAGACAGAGAGAGATAGACATACAGATAGAGAGACAGAGACAAACAGAGAAAGAAACAGAGATACATACAGAGAAGGAGACAGGCAGACAAAGATAGAGATGCACAGAGAGAGATACAGATATAGAGAAATGCACAGACAGACAGATGGAGAGAGACAAACAGACAGGGAGAGACAGACAAAAAACAGAGAGAGAGAGAGAGACAGACAGAGGGAGACAAACAAAGAAAGAGACAGAAAGAGAGATGCAGAGAGAGAGATAGAGAGAGACAGGCAGAGACCGATAGACAGAGAGAGAGTGACAGAGACATACAGAGACAGGCAGAGAGAGATACAGACAGACAGTGACAAACAGAGAGAGACAGATAGAGACCGACAGACAGAGACAAACAGGTATTGAGAAAAATATAATATATATTTGTTAACCTATTCTATTTTATTATAGCTAAGAACAGTTATTTATAATTCTGGGCAATGCTGGTGGCTACAGCTAGTACACATATAAAGTACTTCTTTTTCTTCCATTTTTACTAGGTCTGTGAATAAGTTATCTATGTCCTAATTTTTCACTTTTCTTAATAGAAGCATCACATCTATTCATAATGGGAAAAGATATTTGTATCCCATGAACTAGGGTGCCTGATCTGTAATAGTCCTATTACCTCTGACCTCTATAACCTCTGACCTCTTGCATATGACCATGTGCACAGGACATGAGCCTCACAATCTGCAGCCAAATCAGGGCCTCTTAGGCTTCTACTGGCACATTTACCGTGCAGTGAGTGTTTGTCTGTATCCATTGCTTGTCCCTTTGTGTCCTTATGTGTATGCTGGTCTGTCTCTGGCTTCATCTTACTGGTCCACTTTACCATCCAGCATCTGCCAAAGTAAGTTTTCCAATTCCACTTGCCCCATGTCTTTAAGGGTTATTCTTGCCTGAGTATTCACATTCAGTTTGATTAATTTACCATTTATATACATTTCTTCAATCAGATGTTATTAAAATTTTTTTACCTGGGTGAAGATAATTTCTCATAAATGTAATCATATGGTCCCTTAGAAACAAGACTGTGTCCTTGGATACGGCCACCTCTGCTGGAGCGATTGCCCAAAAGGTTTTTGTATATGAAATGTCCGGGAGTTACTACATGTACTGCAGCCGTCCTGTGGTAATGATTGCTGAAGCCAGGTGGTCAGGCAGGACTGCCCAGTAGATGTCTGGCCACCACTGCTAGAGTGTAGGGTGGTCGTATCCGAGGAAGCTATCTGGTTTCTAAGGGACAACATGGCTACATTTATGTGAAATTATCTTCACACAGGAACATTTTTTTTAATAACATCCAATTGAAGAAATGTTAACATATGGCAAATGAATTAAATTAAATGTAAATGCCCAGATGGGAATATCCCTTTAAGCAAGTTGTTAGCAAGTTCCTGATGGGTTTCAGGGCAGTATATCTGCTTTAGTCTGGTTGCTCCAAGTCTGGTTGTGGGTACACTGTTTGCTGGCAAGGTATCTGACATCAGGGTGTATGACAAAAGTAGGGAGTCTCTGTAACCAATTGCAGCCATAAAGGAAGTAAAGTCAGAGGTGGGGGTGGGGGGGCATTGGTAAGGCAACTACTCTTGTACAGACCATGCCGTAGTTGTGGCACATTTTAGGCCATGGCTCGAAACCCTTTGTCATTAGGCCACGCCCCTATATAATACTGGCCATAAAAGTGTCTAAAATCTCTGTAAAAACATTCTGGGAATGTTAAAACTTGCTTTTGTACAACTAAAATGAAGTAATTGCCATAACCTAACTTGATCCATTTTACTAATTATGAAAATTTGCCAAGAGTTGACTTTTTTAGGAGATAATTTGTGCTACATCTAAACTTATATGAAAAAAATGACATTTTCTAAAGACATAAAAATACTTTAATTAGTCATACAGGCCATAACATACAGAAAAAAAAAAGAAAATTGCAAATTCTTCCAAGACGGAGGTGAATATTTTTTTAATGTATAATAAGATGAATCATTTATCTCTAAACAGAAGCCCACATAAAAAAATCTGAAATATCTAAGATGAAAACATTCAGCTACAGGCAAAAGTAATGACATTTTATCATAAACAGAATTACTCACATTATGTTCAGAGCATTTATTGCCAAACATCTTAATGATCAACTTTTCTGCCTTTTAAGCTTGTTTAAAGGATTTTAAAGAACTTCTTAGCAGTTGATGTACCTGAATATTCAGAAAAATGACAACATTTAGTGCTCTAAACCACTGAAAAAAACCACTCATCCATTAAAACTGAATTGTAAAGCTATGCTCTTTATCAAGGCCCTCTCCGGGTTTACATAAGGAAATCCATGGCTTTATTATTTGGATAAAAACAACATAAAACAATAAATGTTTGAGGCTTTGCTATTTAGAAAAAGGAGCTTTACTGTAAATAATAATATAAAACCCACCTGCTGCCCACCTATGCAACAGCCTCCAGGGCTCCCTACACTGAATACAGCGAGAAAGCATAACCAAAAAAGTAGTCAGAGGCATTATCTAAGGTAAGAAACAGATGGCAGCAAAGTACAAAATCAGGAGGCAAGGTGTGGTCAGAAAAAAAAGCAATAAGTTGGCAACTGAAACTAAGAGATGGCTGAATAAACCACAGAGGAAAGTAAACAAAACCAATGGCAGGGAAATCCAGCCCCAAAGCAACTTGATAGCTGGCTAATCAGATGACTGAGATCCAGCTGACCAAACCACTCACTACAAATGTGACATTTCATTGTTAAATGCTAAATTTGTTGAAGTTAAGGGATTCTACTAGCAGTTCTGGCCAAACAAATGTTAAAAATTTGCATTGATATATATGCACTGGAAAGATGCATAATCATATATTTGTACGGATGAAGCACTGGTTAACATGATGGTATAACCTGTTAACCAGAACTGAAAACTAAGTCTGTAGTGCTAGTGAATACAGGGAGCCACCTCCACATTTGGACACATTTACTAAGGGCCCAATTCGTGTTTTCCCGACGTGTTACCCGAATATTTCTGAATTGCGGCGATTTTTCCTGAATTGCCCCGGGATTTTGGCACACGCGATCGGATTGTGGCGCATCGGCGCCGGCATGCACGCGACAGAAATTGGGGGGCGTGGCCGAATGAAAACCCGACGGATTCGGAAAAACCGGCGCATTTAAAAAAAAAAAAGGTGTCGCTCGACACGCGCTTACCTTCACCCACGATAGGACGGTGAACTTCAATGCATTCCGATGGTCTTCAGCGCAGCAGCGACACCTGGTGGACTTCGGAGGAACTGTCTTAGTGAATCCCGGCCGGACCCGAATCCACCACAGAGAACGCGCCGCTGGATCGCGAATTGACCGGGTAAGTAAATCTGCCCCATAGTTTCTAACAGCAGGACTGTGAAAATGCATTTATGTTTTGCATTTTAACTGGAATCTTACTGCTGCTCTAACTTAGAATAAATGGGAGGAGCATGGCTGTTAAATCTTACACGGGAGTGCGCCAAAGTGCAGCAATCCAAAGTGACTACTTTACGTAAACAGCAGTGGTACATGGGGGTCTCCTTATGTGAGCCACCATAATGGCTCTGATAGTTGCATCATTGGGGTGCGCCAATCAATTGCTATGAGAGCTACAAAATAATTTGTAACACAGTACAAAAATGTATGTATAAAACTAAATAAATGAAAAGTAGAAAAATATTTTAAATATACATAACGCATAAAATATAGTGAATGCCCCAAAAATTGTCCCCCAAAAATGTTTTGCCACCCATAAAAAGTTTTGCTGTTCAACTTTTGCATAGTTTTAGTATATGTCCCAAAATTGTTTATAAAAAATACGTAACAAGAATCATAAAAATAAAAAAAAAATAAAATTAAGGACTGGAGAGCACGGTGGCTCAGTGGTTAGCACTACAGTGCTGGGGTCCTGGGTTCAAGTCCGATCCAGGTCAAAGAGTTTGTATGTTTTATCCGTGTTTGTGTGGGTTTCCTCTGGGTCCTCCAATTTTCTCCCACACTCCAAAACATACTGGTAGGTTGATTAGATTGTGAGCCCCATGGGGACAGGGACTGATCTGGCAAGTTCGGTGTAATCTGTGTGCGCTACATAAATAAATAAATAATTATTATTATTAAATGAGCCAAAACCTTAAATGTGTCCATTCCCAAATTAGTACCTTGAACTGGTCAATGAAATGGGAGTTCACATACCTTTGGCCAGTTACAGTCTCAATATACCGTATAATAATGGTCTTACCAAAGTGACAATATGAATGTCCCCTATTATAAGGCTTCCTAACAAGCGAAGCAATGAGCAGAATTCAGCAGCACAGAATTGGTGTGTATTACTTTTTTCCAGAAAGATGCAATAAAAATGTCACCACTGGGAGTCGGTAATATTTTAACTTGTGGCATACTGTGTGTACCATATGTTAAAATGATAGTATTACACTTTAACTAAGCACCGGATAAAGATTGGTCCCAGAAGGGAGCGCTTTATATTATCAGCTCTGATGGTGTAAACAAATTGATGGGCAAAGAAATGATTGGTCAAAATGTGTCTATTTATACCGAAATGTCACAAAGATAATTGTGCAGCAGAGACACATGGGAAAGCAGAACACTCTGCGCGCCGCCAATTGCAGCTTTCCGTAAAGAATTGCATAGGCTGAAAAGCTCGGGGAATTTGGAGTGGTGGAAATATTTCTATAAATCTCTAATCTCTGGAGGAAAACATATTTACTGCATGTACTTATATACAGATCTCTTTAACAAGGTATAAAACATCTCTTCTCCGACATGTCATGTGCAAAAGCAAACCATGCTTGGAACCGACATATTTTGAATCTACCATCAAAATCCATCCAAGATCCAGGCACCGGGACTGGGGCAATCTTCTTAAATTTGTTATCCATGGCCTCCTTCCTTCTTAAATCAACTTTTAAAATTATGCTAATAAGCCACAAGGGCTATGGGCATGTAACAGAAGCCCCTCTGTCCTCTGGCTTCACAGGCTGTTGTTACACTGCAGCAGCATATCTCAGTCTCGCCCTCCCCCCTGTGTTTCCTGTAATCTGGGAAGCAGAGTGCACACAGTGGGATAGTGTAACAGCCTGTGAAGCTACACACATAGAAAGAAAAATCTAGCTTCTGCTTCATTGGCAAAGTTTATTTCAGCATACAGCTCATATTAAAATCAGGAATAATACATAGACAGATCGACACATTTCGGTGTAAACATTAGTCTTGATCTAGCATATGAAGCTATGGCATGGAGAAGCTCTGATAACATGTCCAGAGCCTTTCTGTCTCATTAGCATAATTATAAAAGTAGATTTTAGAAGGAAGGAACAAATATAAGAAGATTACCACAGTCATGATGCCTGGATCTGTCAGTAAGTGTCCCTGGTTTAATATGATGGATTTTAATGCTGGATTAAATAATTGTGGTTATTCCAAAATCTCTTAACTCAATATGATGTACGGTAACTGTACGTCACGGTGCCTTTAAGGATATATGAAGAAGGCTCACGGGCTGAACCCTCATTTTTACGTGGTGAGTGTTTGCTACATTATGCAGAAAACACCTGCCACTAACATGGTGCTAACCAGTAAAATGCTACTGACAAAGCCGCTGCTGTGTCATCTTGGATGAGATCCTCACCCCCCCGTGACACCCAATGGGGTTGATGATCAGTTACCATGACAGCCAGGAATACCATAGGATTGTTATCCCATTACTAAAGAAACCTTTGTTGTTAGTAGCACCCATCCAGTGCTACTAACTACCAACCAGTTTCTAATCTCTCTTTCATCTTCAAACTCCTGGAATGCTATTGAGAAGTAGTTATTTGCTTTAAAGGTCTATCACATTGGCGTTGATGTTCAGCTTCGGTCACACATGTTCCATTTTGTCTCTGTTGTGTCTCCTTTTTCTTCTGTTTTGTCTCCGTGATGCATCCGTTTTGTCTCTTTGTCTGCAAAACACACTGAAAGCGTCACACTTGGTTCTTCAGCCTCATCATTTAAAAAAAAAAAAAACATTGTTATATTATTATAAATTGGACATGTTTCATGATTTTTCCCATGGACAACGGATCAGTGAAAATAAAAGCCAAAATAAGGCTTAAATTATCTTTAACTGCGCAAATTTTGTGACTTTTTGCATATACATCACACCACTCACTCTACTTCCAAGAAGTGGGGGTGGTTAGTGTGTTTAGCCAGACATAAGAGACTTTTACATACAGGCGGTCCCCTACTTAAGGACACCCGACTTAGAGAAGACCCTTAGTTACAGACGGACACCTCTGCCCACTGTGACCTCTGTTGAAGTCTCTGGATGTTACTATAGTCCTAGTCTGCAATGATCAGCTGTAAGGTGTCTGTAATGAAGCTTTATTGATGATTAGAGATGAGCGAACATATTCGTCCGAGCTTGATGCTCGATCGAGCATTAGCGTACTCCTAACTGCTCGTTGCTCGGACGAATACTTCGCCCGCTCGAGAAAATGGCAGCTCCCGCCGTTTTGCTTTTTGGCGGCCAGAAACAGAGCCAATCACAAGCCAGGAGACTCTGCACTCCACCCAGCATGACGTGGTACCCTTACACGTCGATAGCAGTGGTTGGCTGGCCAGATCAGGTGACCCTGGGATAGACTAGCCCCTGCCTGCGCTGCTCGGATCATTCTGTGTCTGGATGCCGCTAGGGAGAGAGCTGCTGCTGGTCAGGGAAAGCGTTAGGGTGTTCTATTAGCTTACTGTTAGGCAGGAGTGATTCTAAAGGAACCCAACAGCCCTTCTTAGGGCTACAATAACGTTATAATTTTTTTTTTTATTTGCTTGTGGCTGGGCTTGCTGGCACTAGTAGTGCAGCTAGTACCATATTGTGAGGAATTTGCAGGGGGACTTGCTACCGTTGTGTTTAGCTCTTAGTGACACACATATCCACCTCAAACACCAAAGTGGGAAAATTTATTAGGGGTTTGATTTCAATTAGGCACAGTCTGCCAGTTTCTTTTTATTTTACGTTTATTTTTTTCATAACTCAGCGTCATCTCATCTGGCATAGCAGTGTGCTTTCATACTTGGCTAGAAAATAGCCATAGGAGAATCCAAACGGCTTACTTACGCCTACAGTAGCGTTATATATTTGATTTCTGGTTGATCTGCTGGTGGCTGTACTTGCTGCAGTGCATCTACTAGCAAATTGTGAGCAATTTGGAGTGAGACTTGCAACCACTGTGTTTTGCGCTTAGTGACGCACATATCCATCGCAAAGACCGAAGTGGGAAAATTTATTAGGGCCCGGGGTTGTATTTCAATTAGGCACAGTCTGCCATTTCCTTTTTTATTTTACGTTTATTTTTTTCATAACTCAGCGTCATCTCATCTGGCATAGCAGTGTGCTTTCATACTTGGCTAGAAAATAGCCATAGCAATAGGATAGCATCGTTTGGTTTTAAAAACTAAAAAACACAAAAAAAAACAAAAAAAACAAAAAAAAGTTAAAAAAAAAATTCAAGTTATAACTCTCATTTTCAAAATGTTTAACCCGAGGGCTAGGGGTAGAGGACGAGGGCGGGGACGTGGGCGTCCAACTACTGCAGGGGTCAGAGGCCGTGGTCCTGGGCGGGGTGAGACACCACCTGCTGATGAGGGAGCAGGGGAACGCCGCAGAGCTACACTCCCTAGGTTCATGTCTGAAGTTACTGGGACTCGTGGTAGAGCACTGTTGAGGCCAGAACAGTGCGAACAGGTGATGTCGTGGATTGCCGACAATGCTTTGAGCAATTTGTCCACCAGTCAGTCTTCCACGCAGTCCACCCATGTCACCGAAATCGGCACTCCTCCAGCTCCTGCACCTCAGCCTCCTCCCCCCCAGTCTGCCCCCTCCCAGGAAAATTTGGCATTTGAACCGGCATACTCTGAGGAACTGTTTTCTGGACCCTTCCCATAGTCACAAACCACTTGTCCGGTTGCTGCTGAGCAATTTTCCGATGCCCAGGTTTTCCACCAGTCGCAGTCTGTGGGTGATGATGACCTTCTTGACGTAGTGGAAGAAGTGTGTAAAGAGGCGTCCGACGATGAGGAGACACGGTTGTCAGACAGTGGGGAAGTTGTTGTCAGGGTAGGAAGTCCGAGGGGGGAGCAGACTGAGGGATCGGAGGATGATGAGGTGACAGACCCAAGCTGGGTTGATAGGCCGGGTGAACACAGTGCTTCTGAGACGGAGGAGAGTCCTCGACCAGAACAGGTTGGAAGAGGCAGTGGTGGGGCCAGACGGAGAGGCAGGGCCAGACCTGGTGCATCAGCGCCAAATGTGTCAACTAGTGAAGCTCCCGTGGCGAGGGCTCCTGCGGCGAGGGCTAGATTTTCAGAAGTCTGGAGGTTCTTTAAGGAAACACCGGATGACCGACGGACTGTGGTGTGCAACATTTGCCAAACCAGGATCAGCAGGGGTTCCACCACTAATAGCTTAACTACCACCAGTATGCGCAGGCATATAAATGCTAAACACCCCACTCAGTGGCAACAAGCCCGTTCACCTCCGGCCGTGCACACCACTGCTCCTTCCCCTGTGTCAGCTGATAGTCAGCCCCCTGCCCAGGACCCTGCCACAAAAACCCCATCGTCGCCTCCACGATCCTCCACAGCATCCACCAGCGTTCAGCTCTCCATACCCCAGACGCTGGAGCGGAAACGCAAATATAGTGCAACCCACCCGCACGCCCAAGCCCTTAATGTGCACATCTCCAGATTGCTCAGCCTGGAGATGCTGCCCTATAGGCTAGTAGAGACCGAGGCCTTTCGCAACCTCATGGCGGCGGCCGCCCCTCGGTATTCGGTCCCCAGCCGCCACTACTTTTCCCGATGTGCCGTCCCAGCCCTGCACCAGCACGTGTCAGACAACATCATCCGTGCCCTGACCAACGCCGTTTCTGACAAAGTCCACCTGACCACGGACACGTGGACGAGTGCTGCCGGGCAGGGCCACTATAAATCGCTGACGGCACATTGGGTTAACTTGGTGGAGGCTGGGACCGAGTCTGACCCTGCGGCTGGTCATATACTGCCGACGCCAAGGATTGCGGGGCCTACCTCGGTCCAGGTGTTTCAGGCCTACTATGCCTCCTCCTCCTCCCACCCCTCCTCCACCTCCTCCTCTGAACTACCATCCGTGGGCATGGCGCCATCAGTCGGTAGCTCTAGGCACAGCAGCAGTGCCGTCGCTAAGCGACAGCAGGCGGTGCTCAAACTGCTGAGCCTAGGCGATAAAAGGCACACCGCCCAAGAACTATTACAGGGCATCACGGCGCAGACTGATCTGTGGCTGGCACCGCTGAACCTGAAGCCAGGCATGGTTGTGTGTGACAACGGCCGTAACCTGGTGGCGGCTCTGCAACTCTCATAGTTCAGCGTTTCCTCAAGACATACCCCAATCTGTCTGATTTGCTCACGAAGGTGCGCCGCATCTGTGCGCATTTCAGGAAGTCCAGCACAGATGCTGCCACTCTCAGGGCAGCGCAGCGCCGCCTCCAACTGCCCGCTCACCGACTGTTGTGCGACGTGCCCACGAGGTGGAATTCAACACTGACCATGTTATCCAGAGTTTACCAGCAGCGCCGAGCGATTGTAGACTGCCAGATGTCAACTTCCACCAGAACTGGTAGTCAGGTCAGTCAGCTTCCTCAAGTCTACAATGAGGAGTGGACGTGGATGTCTGATATCTGTCAGGTGCTGAGTAACTTTGAGGAGTCAACACAGATGGTCAGTGGCGATGCCGCCATCATCAGCCTCACCATCCCGCTGCTTGGCCTGTTGAAAAACTCTCTGATCAGCATGAAGTCGGAAGCTTTGCGCTCGTCACAAGAGACGGGGGAAGAAGATTCCCTTGTTGATAGCCAAAGCACCCTTAGGTCTGTTTCTCAGCGCATATCGGAGGAGGTGGAGGAGGATGAGGAGGAGAATGTTGGCGAGACACAAGAGGGGACCATTGTTGAGTCCTTCACTGTTCAGCGTGTATGGGCAGAAGAAGAGGAGTTGGAGGAGTTGGAGGAGGAGGAAATGGACAGTCAGGCCAGTGAGGGGAGTGAATTCTTACGCGTTGGTACTGTGGCGCATATGGCAGATTTCATGCTAGGCTGCCTATCCCGTGACCCTCGCGTTCAAAGAATTTATTCCAGCACCGATTACTGGGTGTTCACTCTCCTGGACCCACGGTACAAGCAAAATCTTTCCACTCTCATCCCTGGAGAGGAAAGGAGTGTGAGAATGCATGAATACCAGCAGGCCCTGGTGCACAAGCTGAAACAGTATTTCCCTTCTGACAGCGCTAGCGGCAGAGTGCGTAGTTCTGCGGGACAAGTAGCGAGGGAGAGTAGGCGAGCAGGCAGCTTGTCCAGCACTGGCAAGGGTACGCTTTACAAGGCTTTTGCCAGCTTTATGTCACCCCAGCAAGACACTGTCACCTGTCCCCAGTCTCGGCAGAGTAGGGCTGATCTTTACAGAAAGATGGTGAGGGAGTACGTAGCTGACCATACCATCGTCCTAAATGATCACACAGCTCACTACAACTGCTGGGTTTCAAAGCTGGACATGTGGCACGAACTGGCGCTGTACGCCTTGGAGGTTCTTGCCTGCCCTGCCGCTAGCGTCTTGTCCGAGCGGGTTTTCAGTGCAGCTGGTGGCATTATCACCGATAAGCGTACACGCCTGTCGACTGACAGCGCTGACAGGCTGACGCTTATTAAGATGAATAAAGCCTGGATTTCTCATAATTTCCAATCTCCACCAGGTGAAGGAAGCTCAACCTGAATAATTTATCCACTCCTCCTCCTCCTCATTTTCCTCCTTCTCCTCCTCTTTGTACAGTAAAGCAGAGGAAACTGGCTATTTTTTGACAGGGCCCACTGGCTCTAGCTATAGTACTTTATGCATTTAATTTTTCTGGAGGGCCACCGACCCGGTCCTCTGTTTTAAACAATTTTTGGGAGTGCCACATACAGGCACTCAATCTATTCAATTTTTCTGGAGGGCCACCTACCTGCTCCTCTGGTTTGAAAACTTTTTTGGACTGCCACATACAGGCACTCAATCTATTCCATTTTTCTGGAGGGCCACCTACCTGCTCCTCTGGTTTGAAAACTTTTTTGGACTGCCACATACAGGCACTCAATCTATTCCATTTTTCTGGAGGGCCACCTACCTGCTCCTCTGGTTTGAAAACTTTTTTGGACTGCCACATACAGGCACTCAATCTATTCCATTTATCTGGAGGGCCACCTACCTGCTCCTCTGGTTTGAAAACTTTTTTGGACTGCCACATACAGGCACTCAATCTATTCCATTTTTCTGGAGGGCCACCTACCTGCTCCTCTGGTTTGAAAACTTTTTTGGACTGCCACATACAGGCACTCAATCTATTCCATTTTTCTGGAGGGCCACCTACCTGCTCCTCTGGTTTGAAAACTTTTTTGGACTGCCACATACAGGCACTCAATCTATTCCATTTTTCTGGAGGGCCACCTACCTGCTCCTCTGGTTTGAAAACTTTTTTGGACTGCCACATACAGGCACTCAATCTATTCCATTTTTCTGGAGGGCCACCTACCTGCTCCTCTGGTTTGAAAACTTTTTTGGACTGCCACATACAGGCACTCAATCTATTCCATTTTTCTGGAGGGCCACCTACCTGCTCCTCTGGTTTGAAAACTTTTTTGGACTGCCACATACAGGCACTCAATCTATTCCATTTTTCTGGAGGGCCACCTACCTGCTCCTCTGGTTTGAAAACTTTTTTGGACTGCCACATACAGGCACTCAATCTATTCCATTTTTCTGGAGGGCCACCTACCTGCTCCTCTGGTTTGAAAACTTTTTTGGACTGCCACATACAGGCACTCAATCTATTCCATTTATCTGGAGGGCCACCTACCTGCTCCTCTGGTTTGAAAACTTTTTTGGACTGCCACATACAGGCACTCAATCTATTCCATTTTTCTGGAGGGCCACCTACCTGCTCCTCTGGTTTGAAAACTTTTTTGGACTGCCACATACAGGCACTCAATCTATTCCATTTTTCTGGAGGGCCACCTACCTGCTCCTCTGGTTTGAAAACTTTTTTGGACTGCCACATACAGGCACTCAATCTATTCCATTTTTCTGGAGGGCCACCTACCTGCTCCTCTGGTTTGAAAACTTTTTTGGACTGCCACATACAGGCACTCAATCTATTCCATTTTTCTGGAGGGCCACCTACCTGCTCCTCTGGTTTGAAAACTTTTTTGGACTGCCACATACAGGCACTCAATCTATTCCATTTTCTGGAGGGCCACCTACCTGCTCCTCTGGTTTGAAAACTTTTTTGGACTGCCACATACAGGCACTATCCAAATTAAATTGTCTCCATAGCAGCCTCCACACGTTGTCTCCATTGCTACCTCCAAAAGTCGTCCATATAGCTGCCTCCATACATCGTCAAACGAGGTGTGTCAGGCAGAAATTTGGGTTGTTTTCATGGATTCCACATCAAAGTTGTTAACTTTGTCGTCACCCAGCTGTGTTATCCACAAAATATACTGGCAAACTTTTATCATTTACCAATATTATTTCAGCGCTTCTTGCGCTTCTGTTTACATTCCCCTCACCCGCCATATCCTAAACTTATAAGAACGCTACTACACTTGATCTTATACAAAAGGTTCTTAGAAGTGCTGTTTGGGGAGTAGCCTAGAGACAGGGGCTTGGATTGGCGAAAGCTCGCCTGGCAGCGGAGCGCCAGCTCCATGCCAAGATCCAACTAACATAGTTTTAACTGCAGCACCTTTAATCTACTACTAGTTCACTGCCTCCATACATGGTCCCCTTATCAAATGAGCTGTGTCAGGCAGAATTTTGGGTTGTTTTCATGGCTTCCATGTTAACTTTGTCGCCACCCTGCTGTGTAATCCACAAAATATACTGGCAAACTTTTATCATGTACCGATATTATTTGAGCGCTTCTTGCTCACCTCCTTTGGTTCCTCTCTGCCACCCATTGGTTTGAAGCCTGAGTCCATTTAGGGTATGTCGCCATGCCACTCTCTAGCCTGCCGCTGCTGCCGCTGCCTCTGCATGAAGTCCCCTATAGTGTCAGGGTCAATTATTGGATGTTTTAGATGCTATCTAGCTTCATTCTGTCACTCTGTCATGGCCATGCTGTTGCCCATAATTTTGGCATAATGGTGCGATTAAGCAGCCTCAGAGGCATCCATGCATGCTGCCCCTGCTGTTTCCTGTCCATTTCCGTGGTGTTTCCATCCTTTTCTGAGGTTCCCAGGTGTTTGGCCAAGCTTCCCTGTGCAGAGCCTTGGTCCCCTTGAAAAATGCTCGAGTCTCCCATTGACTTCAATGGGGCTCGTTATTCGAGACGAGCATTCGAGCATCGGGAAAAGTTCGTCTCGAATAACGAGCACCCGAGCATTTTAGTGCTCGCTCATCTCTATTGATGATCCTTGGTCCAATTGCAGCTAAAAATTTTGAAAATCCAATTATCATTGGAACAAAAAAAAACTATCTGGATCTACAATTATAAAATACCGTATATACCCGTGTATAAGCCGAGTTTTTCAGCACAAAAAATGTGCTGAAAAACGTCCCCTCGGCTTATACACGAGTCATATACGAGTTAAAAATACTTAAAAAATAATAAACGTATATACTCACCCTCTGGTGGCCCCGATGTGCAGCGCCGCTCCTCCGATGTCCGCGCGGCTCGTCTTCAGGCTTCCGCGCCCGTCTTCTTTCTTCTGCAGGGCGCCGCCATTGTTCTTCTCCCAGGCGGCGCCTAGTATGACATCAGCAGCGGCGTGTCATACTAGGCGCCGGCCGAGAGAGAGAGCAATGGCGGCGCCCGCAGAAGAAAGAATACGGCGCGGAAGCCTGAAGACGAGCCGCACGGACATCGGGGGAGCAGCACTGCACATCGGGGCCACCGGAGGTTTAGTATATACGTTTATTATTTTTTTTAATGCTGGGGAAAGCTGTATACTACTGGGGGCAGGCGTATACTACCGGGGGAAGGCTGGGCTGTATACTACTGGGGGCATGCTGTATACCACATGGGGCAGGCTGTATACTACTGGGGGCAGTGCTGTATACTACTGGGGGCAGTGCTGTATACTACTGGGGGCAGGCTGTATACTACTGGGGGCAGGCTGTATACTACTGGGGGCAGTGCTGCATACTATTGGGGGCAGTGCTGTATACTACTGGGGGCAGTGCTGTATACTACTGGGGGCAGGCTGGGCTGGCTGTATACTACTGGGGGCAGGCTGGACTGGCTGTATACTACTGGGGGCAGGCTGGACTGGCTGTATACTATAGGGGGCTGGTTGGCTATATACTGGGGGGGGTCTGTGACCAATGCGTTCCCCACCCTCGGCTTATACTCGAGTCAATATGTTTTCCCAGTTTTTGGTGGTAAAATTAGAGGTCTCGCTTATACTCGGGTCGGCTTATACTCGAATATATACGGTATACAGTTTCGACTTACATACAAATTCAAACTTATGGAACCTATCTTGGATATAACCCGGGGACTTCCTGTGGTTGCAAAAATTGTATGGATTTTACTCCATTAAAAGTGTTTGTTCAGAAAAAGTCACTCATTTCATAAATGTCTCATGAAAAACTAACTATAAAAAAATTGCATGATTTTCTACAATCAACTCCTTTGGATGAATTTTCTAAAGTAACAAATATGGATTTTGCTTTATTTTTGTAGACATTTTTACCATACTTCCAGGTTACGGCACAGAACTCTTTGTCATTGTTTTAGATGTTTTTGTACATTTTAATAATAAATACACTTCGTGTTCCTATTGATTTCGGAGTAGACCGCCAGGTGATGAAAGTGTGCGGATCCTCGCAGTATGAGAAGTGTAATTTTCATGTACAGACAAGACTCGTAGTTGATGGAAAGGTTATTGTAGCTTCTGACAAATCTGTTAATTTATACGAAACTATGTTTTTCCTCCGTTATCTATCAGAAAAGTTGAACTTAGGGAAAGACAATCTCTAGAATCATAATCAGTCTTTGCTGTTCGACATTTCATCAGTTCTGCCCAAAATATCTCCTCTCTTCCACCTGGTGGTTTTTGAAAATAGTTTTTCATGATTTTTTTTTTTTAATTTTAAATATGAAGCTGCCGTTTTCTTGTACTTTCTCTTTCACTGTTCATTAAATTCTTCCAAAATGTAATACTTAAAGCTGTGGAAATGATTTGAAATAATGAATAATCCATCATGTTCAAGGATATATGCAATTTTATTTATGACTCATCAAAGCCAGAAATATATAACTTTCTTTTAGAATAATGGGCGGGGAGGGGGGGGGGGATTTATCTTTTTATCTTTTCTCATCGTAGTTTTCCAGTCATTCTAGGTTCCGTTTTGGCTTTTTTCTAATAAGTGTTTTTTTCATGTGTTAAATAGGGCTTGTGCTTGCTAGGCTAAGGGTGCAGTCACATGTTCCAGGTAGCATTGTATTTTGAAATGCAATGCAACCAGGATTGACGCCGCTTCTTTTAGCCGAAAATTGTTTTGCTTCCAATTACATAAATCACCTTTTATCTTATATTACCTGGCATCAGAGGGGGCGTGTCCTGCTCGGCCGGCCCATCCCATCTAATCCTCCTCATGCCTTATGCCTCCTTACTGGTCACAGTTCATGTCCTGTGACCAGAATGACATCATCTCAGGTCCTTTAGCCTCCTTAATAATAGCAAACTGTATCCCATGTGTGTATCTGACCACATGAAAGCAACCTCCATGGACTTCTACTTCTCCTCATCCTCCATGGAAGCTGCTGTGACTTCATGTGATCACATACATGATGTATAGCTTGCTATTCTTAGAAGGCTAAAGGACCTGCAATAATGTCACTTGTTACATGTCATGAATGTAACAAAAAGAACCGTGTAAAAAAAGTGACACAATTATTTCCCATCTGTACATAGAGCCTTATATGTCTATAGTTGAATATTAGCAGACAGTACCTAAGTACAAGGGGCCAGAGCATGGATTTGAAGAGACACAGAGCTGTCAGTCACAATAATGGGGCGTGGTTCACTGCCAGCTTGGGAGAAAGAAGTGTTACAACCACCAGACATAAGTCAGAAAAGCTAATTTGCATATCAGAAAAATGGCTGTAATTAAGGTACAGTGCCTCACTGGCAGCTAATTTTAGGTGATATGGGGAGGACTAGTAACCCTTTATCAGCAGAGATTGTTACTCAGAGGGGGTCAAAATCTGGTGACAAGTAATCTTTAAGTAACTAGGAACAAATTCAATGGGGGTCATTTACTAAGGGCCCGATTCGCGTTTTCCCGACGTGTTACCCGAATATTTCTGATTTGCGCCGATTTTCCCTGAATTGCCCCAGGATTTTGGCGCACACAATCGGATTGTGGCGCATCGGCTCTGGCATGCATGCGACGGAAATCGGGGGGCATGGCCGAACGAAAACCCGACAGATTCGGAAAAACCGCCGCATTTAAAAAAAAAAAAAAGTGTTGAGAGACTTGCACTTACCTTCACTAGGAATAGGCCGGTGAACTTGAGTGCATTTCGGCGGGCCTCGGGGAACTTCAGCGCAGCAGCGCCACCTGGTGGACGTCGGAGGAACTACCTTAGTGAATCCCGGCCGGACCCGAATCCACCGCAGAGAACGCGCCTCTGGATCGCGCATGGACCGGGTAAGTAAATCTGCCCCAATGTTCTTTGCATTGTGTACATGCAAAATATGTGGTGCTAATTACAGAAACCCTGCATTTCATAGGAAACACAGATGCAATCAGCAAAAGCCTCTCCCCGTTTCGGTTGCGTTGCATTTCAAAACTCATTGCATCTGGAATGTGTGGCTGCACATATTTTTAAAAAGTCAAAATTTTTTCGCAAAAAACGTTTCTCCTTTTTCTTGTAGCCACATTCAGCAGTTGAAATTAGGCGAGGATTTGCATTTTTTTTATTGAGAGGACATTGTACAGGGAGGGGCAGGAGATAAGCTGTAGAATCATCTATTGTCAGTAGTGATGTAATGATGGGTCAGTGTTATCTATATAGAGGTCATTGTACATGGAGGGGGAGGAGATAAGCTGTGACATCATCTATTGTCAGTGGTGATGTAATGATGGGTCAGTGTTATCTATATAGAGGTCACTGTACAGGGGGAGGAGATAAGCTGTAACATCATTTAATGTCAGTAGTGATGTGATGATGGGTCAGTGTTATCTATATACAGGTAATTGTACAGGGAGGGGGAGGAGATAAGCTGTGACATCATCTATTGTCAGTAGTGATGTAATGATGGGTCAGTGTTATCTATATAGAGGTCATTGTACATGGAGGGGGAGGAGATAAGCTGTGACATCATCTATTGTCAGTGGTGATGTAATGATGGGTCAGTGTTATCTATATAGAGGTCACTGTACAGGGGGAGGAGATAAGCTGTAACATCATTTATTGTCAGTAGTGATGTGATGATGGGTCAGTGTTATCTATATAGAGGTCATTGTACAGGGAGGGGGAGGAGATAATCTGTGACATCATCTATTATCAGTGGTGATGTAATGATGGGTCAGTGTTATCTATATAGAGGTCATGGTACAGGGAGGGGGGGATAAGCTGTGACATCATCTATTGTCAGTAGTGATGTAATGATGGGTCAGTGTTATCTATATAGAGGTCATTGTACAGGGAGAGGGAGGAGATAAGCTGTGACATCATCTATTGTCAGTAGTGATGTAATGATGGGTCAGTGTTATCTATATAGAGGTCATTGTACAGGGAGGAGGAGATAAGCTGTGACACCATCTATTGTCAGTAGTGATGTAATGATAGGTCAGTGTTATCTATATAGAGGACATTGTACAGGGAGGGGGAGGAGATAAGCTGTGACATCATCTATTGTCAGTAGTGATGTAATGATAGGTCAGTGTTATCTATACAGAGGTAATTGTACAGGGAGGGGGAGAAGATAAGCTGTGACATCATCTATTGTCAGTAGTGATGTAATGGTGGGTCAGTGTTATCTATATAGAGGTCATTGTACAGGAAGGTGGAAGAGATAAGCTGTGACATCATCTATTGTCAGTAGTGATGTAATGATGGGTCAGTGTTATCTATATAGAGGTCATTGTACAGGGAGGGGGAGGAGATAAGCTGTGACATCTATTGTCAGCAGTGATGTAATGATGGGTCAGTGTTATCTGTATAGAGGTCATTGTACAGGGAGGGGGAGGAGATATGCTGTGACATCATCTATTGTCAGTAGTGATGTAATGATGGGTCAGTGTTATCTATATAGAGGTCATTGTACAGGGAGGAGGAGGAGATAAGCTGTGACATCATCTATTGTCAGTATTGATGTAATGATGGGTCAGTGTTATCTATATAGAGGACTATGTACAGGGAGGGGGAGGAGATAAGCTGTGACATCATCTATTGTCAGTTGTGATGTAGTGATAGGTCAGTGTTATCTATATAGAGGACATTGTACAGGGAGGGGGAGGAGATAAGCTGTGACATCATCTATTGTCAGTAGTGATGTAATGATGGATCAGTGTTATCTATATAGAGGTCATTGTACAGGAAGGTGGAAGAGATAAGCTGTGACATCATCTATTGTCAGTAGTGATGTAATGATGGGTCAGTGTTTTCTATATAGAGGACATTGTACAGGGAGGGGGAGGAGATAAGCTGTGACATCTATTGTCAGCAGTGATGTAATGATGGGTCAGTGTTATCTGTATAGAGGTCATTGTACAGGGAGGGGGAGGAGATAAGCTGTGACATCATCTATTGTCAGTAGTGATGTTATAATGGGTCAGTGTATATATAGAGGTAATTTTACAGGGAGGGGGAGGAGATAAGCTGTGACATCATCTATTGTCAGTAGTGATGTAATGATGGGTCAGTGTTATCTATATAGAGGTCATTGTACAGGGAGGGGGAGGATATAAGCTGTGACATCATCTATTGTCAGTAGTGATGTAATGATGGGTCAGTGTTATCTATATAGAGGACATTGTACAGGGAGGGGGGGGAGATAAGCTGTGACATCATCTATTGTCAGTAGTGATGTAATGATGGGTCAGTGTTATCTATATAGAGGTCATTGTAGAGGGAGGAGGAGGAGATAAGCTGTGACATCATCTATTGTCAGTAGTGATGTAATGATGGATCAGTGTTATCTATATAGAGGTCATTGTACAGGGTGGGGGAGGAGATAAGCTGTGACATCATCTATTGTCAGTTATGTTTTTTGCAGTATCAAAGTCAGTAATGTTTTAATGATGGTGTTATTTGTATACTTCCTATATTTTATTGTTATCTGTCTCTTATTCTATTTGGAAGACTAGTGGCCAAAGTCAAAATTGCAGAATATACTATTTTTACTATGGATAGTGACATGGATTTTTAATCAAGTATTACTAAAAATATGTAGAACATACAGATATGTTATTTTTTTGGGACACGTTTACTTTAATATCCTATTTGTTGTATTTTATATTATAATTGTACAATAATAGTTTTGCGCAGTCTTTGTAACTTGTCTTAGTTTTGGCAGTAGTTCTATTATACAGGTGCAGATCACTATTAGCAGACATGGAAATACCTGGCTGGGATGATGTCCACGCAGAGAGACTTGTAATCTGCTGGTGAAACATGTGTCAGGCCTTTTGGGCAACAAGGAAGAGGCAAGTGATGGTCTATGGAAGACCTGCCAGGAAAACAGTCCTGTTGCTCGGAAACAATTTGTTCCACAGTTTGATTTGTACAATGTGGAATTCAGAGCGCCAGAGGACAAGATGCTGGAAAGTAGTCAACACTCATCTGTCTCCACCAGGAGAGGAGACGTTCTTTTCACTTTCTCCAAACTTGTTTCCGTGTTAACGAACCAGAAGAGTCTGCAGCGATTCTAACCCTATAGCCCAGAGTCCTTCACATCCCATATGTCACAGAGTGGGGTTCCTATTGGCATTTACACTATCTCATGTAATAGGGTGTATCGCAGCAGCTGCGGTGTGTATTATGAGGTTCTGTAGCAGCTGAGGTTTGTATTTTGAGATTCTGCAGTAGCTGAAGTGTGTAGTATGAGGTTCTGCAGCAGCTGAGGTGTGTATTATGAGATTCTGCAGTAGCTGAGGTGTGTAGTAAGAGGTTCTGCAGCAGCTGAGGTGTGTATTATGAGATTCTGCAGTAGCTGAGGTGTGTAGTAAGAGGTCCTGCAGCAGCTGCGGTGTGTATTATGAGGTTCTGTAGCAGCTGAGGTTTGTATTTTGAGATTCTGCAGTAGCTGAAGTGTGTAGTAAGAGGTCCTTCAGCAGCTGAGGTGTGTATTATGAGATTCTGCAGCAGCTGAGGTGTGTAGTAAGAGGTTCTGCAGCAGCTGAGGTGTGTATTATGAGATTCTGCAGTAGCTGAGGTGTGTAGTAAGAGGTCCTGCAGCAGCTGAGGTGTGTATTATGAGGTTCTGTAGCAGCTGAGGTGTGAAGTATGAGATTCTGCAGTTGCTGAGGTGTGTATTAAGAGGTTCTGCAGTAGCTGAGGTGTGTATTATGAGGTTCTGCAGTAGCTGAGGTGTGTATTATGAGGTTCTGTAGCAGCTGAGGTGTGAAGTATGAGATTCTGCAGTTGCTGAGGTGTGTATTAAGAGGTTCTGCAGTAGCTGAGGTGTGTATTATGAGGTTCTGTAGCAGCTGAAGTGTGTAGTAGGAGATTCTGCAGTAGCTGAGGTGTGTATTATGAGGTTCTGTAGCAGCTGAGGTGTGTATTATGAGGTTCTGCAGTAGCTGAGGTGTGTCGTATGAGATTCTGCAGTAGTTGAGGTGTGTGTTTTGAGGTTCTGCAGTAGCTGAGGTGTGTAGTATGAGGTTCTGCAGCAGCTGAGTTGTGTATTATGAGGTTCTGTAGCAGCTGAGGTGTGAAGTATGAGATTCTGCAGTAGCTGAGGTGTGTATTATGAGGTTCTGCAGTAGCTGAGGTGTGTATTATGAGGTTCTGTAGCAGCTGAGGTGTGTCGTATGAGATTCTGCAGTAGCTGAGGTGTGTGTTATGAGGTTCTGCAGTAGCTGAGGTGTGTACTATGAGGTTCTGCAGCAGCTGAGGTGTGTATTATGAGGTTCTGTAGCAGCTGAGGTGTGAAGTATGAGATTCTGCAGTAGCTGAGGTGTGTATTATGAGGTTCTGCAGTAGCTGAGGTGTGTAGTATGAGATTCTGCAGTAGCTGAGGTGTGTATTATGAGGTTCTGCAGTAGCTGAGGTGTGTAGTATGAGGTTCTGCAGCAGCTGAGGCGTGTATTATGAGGTTCTGTAGCAGCTGAGGTGTGTAGTATGAGATTCTGCAGTAGCTGAGGTGTGTATTATGAGGTTCTGCAGTAGATGAGGTGTGTAGTATGAGATTCTGCAGTAGCTGAGGTGTGTATTATGAGGTTCTTTAGCAGCTGAAGTGTGAAATATGAGATTCTGCAGTAGCTGAGGTGTGTATTATGAGGTTCTGCAGTAGATGAGGTGTGTAGTATGAGATTCTGCAGCAGCTGAGGTGTGTAGTATGAGATTCTGCAGTAGCTGAGGTGTGTATTATGAGGTTCTTTAGCAGCTGAGGTGTGAAATATGAGATTCTGCAGTAGCTGAGGTGTGTATTATGAGGTTCTGCAGTAGCTGAGGTGTGTGTTATGAGGTTCTGTAGTAGCTCTGGTGTCTATTATGAGGTTCTGAAGTAGCTGATATGTGAATCATGAGGTTCTGCAGCAGCTGAGGTGTGTATTATTAGGATCTGCATCAACTGAGGGGTGTATAATGATGTTTTACAGCACTGGGGCATAACTAGACTGAAATTGCCAATATCAGAATTTTGCCCTCCAAACAGTAGATTGTGGTCTGTACAAATACTGTCTACATTGACCACAGTTACCCCATCATTAAGGGCACCCCATTCTCTACTGTGCCCTAAAATATAATTCCTCTATTTGTTGTCCCCTGTCTTTGTTGTCCCCTGTCTTTTAGCAAAAGGTATTGTTTCTCAACTTGCAGTCATTCATTGCTTCTGGTGGAGAGAAATGTGTCCCTGGTCATGTGACATCACACAGGTGCACAGCTCGTTGTATACCTGGTCATGCAAGGTCACACAGGTGCACAGCTCATTATATATGCCTGGTCATGTGGTGTCACACAGGAGCACAGCTCGTTATATACCTTTTCAGGTGCATGGCCCATTATTTCAGAGTGTGCACCTGTGTGGCATAACACGACCATGAATATAATGAGCCGTGCACCTGTGTGACATCACATGACCAGGGATATAACGAGCCGTGCACCTATGTGACATCACATGACCAGGAATATAACAAGCCGACGCCTATGTGAAATCACATGACAAGGGATATATCAAGCCGTGCACCTATGTGACATTACATGATCAGGGATATAACGAGCAGTGCACCTGTGTGACATCACATAACCAGGGATATAACAAGTCAACACCTATGTGACATCACATGACCAAGGATATAATGAGCTGTGCACCTATGTGACATCACATGACAAGGGATATAACAAGCCGTGCACCTGTGTGACATTACATGATCAGGGATATAATGAGCAGTGCACCTGTGTGACATCACATAACCAGGGATATAACAAGTCAACACCTATGTGACATCACATGACCAAGGATATAATGAGCTGTGCACCTATGTGACATCACATGACAAGGGATATAACAAGCCGTGCACCTGTGTGACATTACATGATCAGGGATATAATGAGCAGTGCACCTGTGTGACATCACATAACCAGGGATATAACAAGTCAACACCTATGTGACATCACATGACCAAGGATATAATGAGCTGTGCACCTATGTGACATCACATGACAAGGGATATAACAAGCCGTGCACCTGTGTGACATTACATGATCAGGGATATAATGAGCAGTGCACCTGTGTGACATCACATAACCAGGGATATAACAAGTCAACACCTATGTGACATCACATGACCAAGGATATAATGAGCTGTGCACCTATGTGACATCACATGACAAGGGATATAACAAGCCGTGCACCTGTGTGACATTACATGATCAGGGATATAATGAGCAGTGCACCTGTGTGACATCACATAACCAGGGATATAACAAGTCAACACCTATGTGACATCACATGACCAGGAATATAACAAGCCGTGCACCTGTGTGACATCACATGACCAACAATATAATAAGCAGTGTACCTGTGATATCACATGGCCAATAATATAACATGCCATTCACCTGTGTGATATCACATGAAAAGGGATATAATAAACTGTGCACCTGTGTGACAATGCATGACCAGGGATATAAGGAGCTGTGAATTTGTGTCACATCACATGACCAGTGATACAACAAGCAGTGCTCCTGTGTGACATTACATGACCAGTCTACACTTTTACTACACTAAAAAGAAAAATAATAAGTATATTACACACATGTATACAACTACACAAGTCTGCAGTCGCACTTCATTTTTCCGAAGTAAGTGTATGTCTCTAGAGGATTTCTGAGTGCAGCAGTGTATACCACTTATCTGAAAGAAGGAGGCGGAGCAAATATCGGCAGAGGACACAGATAGATTTGGAGTAGCAGCTGCTAAGGCTTCTATTGATGTAGTTTTGCCACTGCTTCATCAGCTGATCTATGTATTACATGATGCTGCAGGTATTATTATGTGTATTATTATGTTCTGCAGCAGCTGAGGTGTGGATAATAAGCTGCAGCTATAGTAAGTATTATTATGTGACACGGCCGTTATAGTAAGTTTTATTGTGCTCTCCAGCTGTTTGGACACATTCACTTGTATATGAGGACATTCTAAAACATTATTATGAAGTTCTGCAGCAGCAGGGGCACAATCCTGAACACTTCTTGTTGCACCTTCTCCTTTTCTTCTCATAGTATCATAGTTTATACGGTTGAAAAAAGACACTTGTTCATCAAGGTCAACCAAGTAAGGGAAGGGATTGCATGAAGAAGGGATTTAGGGGAAACAATTCTATATACAGGGCCGCATCTGCCATGGGGCGAGATGAAAATCTCTTTAAGAGCGGCATCCAAATATATCGCACCTGTCTCTTTAAGAAACAGGTGCTATTTACATGCAGAGCGATACAGCGCCTTTCCGGCTGCTGGCGTCGCTCCGTACAGTGCAGTGACACAGGCGGCGGATGATGAGGTCAGGACGCTTGTGTCACTCAGCGGAGCCGTGGCTGCCAGAAGAGCCGCGTGCATACGGGAACCGCGAGCCATGGGAGCACCTTGCCGCGAGGTAAGTATAAGTTTTATATATATATATATATATATATATATATATTAGGGGGCGATTACTGCTGTTATTGGGGGGGGGGGGTCTTCTATATATATACTTATATTAGGCCAGATTCCTTTTTTTTTCACTGGGGAGGCTGTGTACATTAATAAGGGGCCAGATCCAATTTTTCCGTGTGGGGGGGGGGGGGGGCTGTATATATTTATATGAGGGGTCAAATTCTTATTACACTGGGGGGGGGGGGGATGTATATATTTATATGGGGGGGCAGATTCAGTTTATTCTGGGGGGCTGTATATATTTATATGGGGGACCATACTCTGTTGATTCTGGGGGGCTGTATATATTTATATGGGGGACCATAATCTGTTTATTCTGGGGGGGCTGTATATATTTATATGGGGCCAGATTCTGTTTATTATGGGGGGCTATATATATTTATATGGGGCCAGATTCTTATTTTCAAGGGGGGGGTGGGGCTGTATATATTTATATGGGGCTGGATACTGTTTATACTGGGGGGGCCTATAAAAATAAATTATATTATTATTATAGCACTCTATATAAAATCACATGTAACATAATAACAGGGTGGGATATATTAGTTATAGGATACAATAGATTACTTTGCATCATGTAAACGAAATGTTGGGGGGGTCTGTATCAATAAATTAGGGGTGTTGTATATTGATGTGATGTGCCTGCTATAATTCCAGTAGAATATATAATGAAGGGATGTGTTATATGTGGGGTAGCGTGCGGTCAGTTGTGCTGTGAGGGGTATATGTTATTTAGGAGCGCAGTGTTGTTATCCAGGAGACTTTATACTGTAAGTGACTGTTAGGGACGCCGGGTGGAGATGCTGCACGGAGCTGAAGATATCCGGCCGTGAATTCAGCAGTGATACGTCATGGATTGGAGAACCCGGAATAAAGTCCTCCTGATGGAAGAGATTGTCATCTATAAGGTACTAGATGCCAATAATTACTCTCAGAACCTCTAGCCAGTCACACAGTGTCAGTGAGCTGCCTGTGGGGATGTTAATTGTTAGTAAAGTTTTCAGCATGTACTGAACAGGGACCAAGCAATGGAACAGGAGTGGAGGGGGGGCAGTGCGGCAGCATTTCAATATTCGCCTCAGGCAGCATATATGCTAGAATCAGCCCTGTCTATATAACATAACCATCAATGTTATTTAGGTGTAAAAAGGCATCTAGACCCTTCTTGAAGCTCTCTGCTGTCCCTGCTGTGTCCAGCGCCTGAGGCAGGCTATTCCACAGATTGACAGTTCTCATAGTAAAAAAGCCCCATCGCCTCCGGTGATTAAACCTTGATTTCTAAAAATAGAAAGAAAAAAAACTGTTTGGAAATTCGGCATTACCTTTCCACCAGGGAATGAAATATAAATTCAGCTTATTCCCCTAGACAAGGGAATTGGCGATTTTGATAGACCATTACCATAGATTACCAAAGGAAACAATTAGAAACTTCTCAACTTTCATCCATTTACTATGAGAAATGAAGGTGAAAAAACTCAATTATACAATTATTATTAGAATATTATTATGTTTGAGCTCATCATCCATTTTGTTCCAATCTGTAATGGCCCCTCCGCAACTCCAAGGGATTTGATTGTAACCATCGTTTATTGTGATCCAATTTCAGGGAAAAAAGTTAAAAAAAATTAAAAATAATAAAAACCTAAACACGCCATAAAATTTTATCCTTCTGGCAAAGTTTGTCTTTTACGAAAAAAAAAACGAATCGAAGTTTATCTCAATTTCATACTTATTTTAGCTTTACAAGCTTGAAAATTCAATTAGCGCCCGAGCTCATGGTACATTGCACCCGACCGTCATTGGTAGAACCTCCGAAAGATATTTTTAATTAAGCAGCAAATTAAGCCTACAATAACCTTTGTCTGAAAGGTGGCGATGGAAGCGCGGCTTGTTTCTGTAATGTGTAATCATTTCTGATGTCTCAAGCTCCAGGTTAACAATTAGGCCGTAGACTCGTAAAGACGACAGCGATGACTGAACTCCGGGATTTTGGAGGGAAGGAGAAATGGAAACGAGTCGGAAGTTGGGAAAGTTACTCTGTGCAGCCACATGATTTTTTTTTCTAGTTAATTGAAAATAAAATTTAATCGGTTTATGGTTTATATAAATAAATATTTATCTATCTTTTTAAAATGAAATACACAAACATCATTATCACATGTTTAACCAACAGCATCGCCCGTTTATGCGTTCAATAGGCTTCGAAAAGTAGGAACATGTAAGGATTGCCATGGACCCCGGGCTATATAAAAACTCTTTATTTCATTTGTTTGACGTTCACTGATTAGATATGGAACCAGAACCAAAAACAAACAAGAAAGGACCTTTTTCAGCATTGAACATGTTTTCAGCATTAAACAAACATGTTAATCGTCCAGTCAGGGGTGGGGACTGGAGGAAGGTTCTTCTTAAAAGAGTCCAAGTAAGAAAGAGTATACGTGGCACATCCCATAAAACTTCAAAACTTTATTCTTCTTACATTAAAAAGTGTAGAAAAAGTGGCATGTAGGTGGTCCACCTACGCGTTTCAAGCTGAAACAAGCTGTAAGAAAAATAAAATTTTGAAGTTTTATGGGATGTGTCACGTATACTCTTTCTTACTTGGACTATTTTTGGACAAACAAGCCAGCAACACATGAACACTCCAAACAAGCCTCCACTGTCCTCAAAGCAAGTTTCTAGATATAAAGGTAAGTGAGATATTTTTTCCTATTTTTCTCTACTTCTTAAAAGAGAAACGTTTTGCATTATGGTACTTAACTCCAGATATCCCAATGGAGTGGATTCCAAAAATGATCTAACTTATATTTACTGACTGTATATAATACTAATATGTTCAGTATTTGCACATAATGTTACGTTTATATATACAATTTCATCATGATAATGGTTAAGCATGATTGCCTTCACCTAACCGGATGTGTTATATTGGGACATTGATTGATCAGGCGGATACAGTGTTATAAAGTTTGTTTTTAACATACCTTTGATATACCATGACTAAGACTTTGCATCAAGCTGAAACGCGTAGGTGTTGTACCTGCACCGACTATGCGCATAGATTGTGTATCATTTTTCATGGATATTCAATAAAGAATCGTTTGGATTTTATTTGGATGTGCTCCGGCTTTTCTTCATTTTCTCTTACAAAGAAAAATACTTTTTTCCACTTTTAACCCCAAATCAAACTAAAATGAATGCTGTTTAGTTGATGTAGACAATGAAACAAGATGGCCAAGATCGGATGTAGCTCTGTCCATGGTGCACAAAGATTTTTCAGAGAATCTGTGCTTGAGTGCAGAGCAATCTTCATTTTGGTGCAACAAGAATTAATAATAATAATAATCTTTATTTATATTGCGCCGTCAAATTCCGTAGCGCTTTACAAATCATAATGAATTTAACCGGTGCACTGCCTCTTAAACATAAATACAAATTCCTCTGCATCCAGGCTACAGATCTTCTCAAGACACTTCCCCTACATGACCAAATGTTTATTTTATTAGTAGCTGACACAATGGGGCGCATTTACTTACACGGTCCCGTGGAGTTTACAAAAGTGCATTGTCCGATGATAATGTACTCTGCCGCAATGCACTAAGATCGTGCGCCCGATATCCTGCACGTGTCGCTTCCCTGCTCAGGTCCGACGGAGTTCATCATCTTCTTCCTGGTGCGTGTAAGTGCTTGGGCTTGCAACACAATTTGAAAGTTAAATCCCGTTCTCAGTTGGATCTTCCGACTGCACGCCCCCTGAATGAAAGCCAGCGCGGCTGCCCCACAATTCGATCGCCTGCAACACAATCCCAGCGCAAACCCATGTTAGATACCTGTCAAAGCAAATCCCGAAAATAGTGAACAGTCCGACGAAAGTGCGATCCGCGACCCTTAGTAAGTAAGCCCCTATCCCTTTAAGTGATCAGTTGCAGCAAACTTTTTTTGATAACCATCTCAATTGCCTTTGTTGTCTGATATCTCACAGCATTTTATCACGTTCAAGTTTATTTTTGCAACATCAGTATTCCATTCCACATACATTCCCTTCCCTCCTCCAGAACCGCTATAAGGTAGGAGGATGTGATTAGCGATAATTTCTCCATTATTTGCCACGCGACTTGCATTATGCAATAACAGGCATTCAGCCGTAATTTTCCCTTTCATGATCACTGAGCAACAATTATCATTTATTTCCAGAAATTTCCCTATTTCCTAATGCCTGGCTTCATATCTCTGCTTGTCTTGCATCACCCCCCGAGATATGCAGATGCCGAAGGGCACAACGCAACGTAGTAAACAATCTTTATGAAGAAATAAAATGTACATTAAGCAAATTTGACGGGAATGTAAATGAATCTTTTTGTGCCGCCTCGGAATCACCATCCAGCTCTAAAGTATATTTAAGAGCAACTTCCTAACAGCTAGAACTTTACGGAGACCGTAACGGCCCCCGATGCTCGCGATTTATTACATCACATGTCTGACTTTGATAGTCTGGCCAACCGGTTTGTAAATTAAATTCATGGGCTCCCACTCCGGATGACTTGCAACCAATGAAATGACTTGAAACTCGTAAATCTTCCACATATTTATTGATTCACAACTTTTCAGGAATATAAACGACGAACAGAAAAAGTTTAACAATATTGGGTGACAAGATCTATGGGAACCTGTGCTACAAATATAGAGATAAAAAGAGATAAAAAGTGTCAGGAAGCCGGAGCCGGGACAATATATGTCTCTGTGCTATGTCTTGCTTTGCTGCATATTTGTTCTCCCATGGAAATATTTGTATCTTGGTTAAAAGTTGATGAAATGAAGATGAAACCCGTCAGTGAGTATAGGGAAAGTGAATCACTTTATCATTTCCTTGTAATATATACAGCAAAATGCCTTTAATGTAGCATCAATGCAATCTGATAGATGCCAAGTTTACAAAACTGAGGCATTCTGGCGCTGAACTGCTTTTCCTGCTTCATATCACAACATTATAGCAAATTCCAGAGGCTACCACTAGGAGGAGATCCCATTGAGATCAGTAATAGCTGCATAACTCCAGTACTGAGCACCCCCTTGTGGTGGCTGTTCGCAGCAGGGATTTCATCAGTTGTTCCAAACTCTATAACATTCTGTTTTGACCTTCATTTTATTATGGGAACTCAATATAGAGGACAAATATTGTCATCCTTTAAAATAAACCTTTTGATAGAATGTATCTGAGTTATAAGGTTATATTCATCTTATTAAGTGATGGCATATGGCTAGAATTCACATTATAACATAATCATTTGTGGGGCTCGAACTGCTTGAATTCCTTCTATTTTGGACAAAGAAGGATGCCCTTCTATAACACTTTTCTAAGCTGTGTTTGATTCCCAGAAGTGCTAACAAATACTCCCATCTAGAGATAAGCGAACTTAACGTTCATAATTAGGTTAGGTGTTCTGGTCCAGGCTCACGACCCGGACATATTGTCGGAATGGTGGTTGAACAACCAATCCCGCTATGAGCCATGGCTATGATTGACCAGGATAACTCCCCTTAGCCAATCATAGCCATGGTTAATTTTTAGGGACTTTCATTTCCTGGATTGACTGTTCTACCACCAATCTGACCATACATTTTGGTCAGGAAACCAAACACAAACACCAAACACAAATGTAGACAGAAGATCCGCTCATCTCTACTCCCAACCAGTAGAACTGCCATCTTGACCATTTTTAAAAGCTAATTTAAAGTTACATGTTTACCAACATTTAAAAATTGAGGCTTTTTAAAAAATGTACATAAATTTAGCAATTTCAATCCAAATAATGGGTGGCATGAAAACTGTAATAACATCTAAGATGGCCTTAAAGGAAATCTAAAATAAAAACCCATCATGATAAACCAGGGACTCTTACTCATAGGTCCAGGCACCGTGACTGTGGTTATCTTTTTATTTGTTAACCATGCCCTCCTTCCTTCTAAAATCAACTTTTAAAATGATGCTAATTAGCACCTACCCAGAGCCCCTCGGTGCTATATCTTCACAAGCTGTTGCACCGTGCTTAAAGGACACCTGTCATCAGGTCTCTGTCACTATTTCTGTCACCTCTACCTGTTGGAGCAGATCACAAGGATCCCAACCCAGCCTTTATCTAGTCAATTCATACATTAATCATTATAAAATCATAGTTTCTTTATTATGTAAATGAGGCTGGTCACATGGTCAGGGGCAGTGATGTCACCCCTGTTACCACTCTCCTCCCCCTGCTCATGTCTGTGTGTAATGTATAGTAAAGCATTGCTGGTGTCTGTGCTTTATCTGCTGACATTCCATCCCTTCTAATACACATGTGTGAGACACAGACATCAGCTACACAAGTACCTGATATGTTCTGCTTTAACATGGCTGCCTGGAGCTGTTGTATCTCTCCTATATACACACAGGCTGCAGGGGGCGCCAGCACCAGGAAGCACATGGAGGAGCAATTACACCATTATACCTCACATCATTATACAGACTGTCAGTCAAGCACTGGAGGGTGTGGCTGTACTGCCCACTCATGAATAAACTGGACAGCTTGAATATGATAATGACTCATTGCACATCTCACAGGTCATTTGCATATAGCTTTAGGACCTCATTACTTAAGTTTACAGGCATGTAGAGGGACAATGAAGGGATAGAGGCTATGCTCTCTAATGGCAGTTTATGAAAATATATTTAATTTATGGGGTTAATTTGCCTGATTCTTTAAACACTTCTCTACTCCCATAGTGTGAGATTACATCAGACTGAAGGTCTAGGTGGGAGGACAAGACTTTTATCATGTTTGGTTTGATGGTAGATTTACTTTAACGATGAGCCAGTTTCCCATAAATCCCATCTATTCTGCAGTACCACTTACCGTCATTACTATGATGATGGAGTCCATGTAGCTAGAAAAATGAAAACCGAGGATGAACCATTCAAACATCTTATGCATCAGGGCCACCTCTAATCTGATTTTGATCACCTTTGCTGAGGAAATCAATAGATATTGTAATTTTGGGCGAGGTTTCTTAGACCACTAAGCTCCCCCTAGGGGAGGCAGCCAAAATTTTTACATTGCTTTTATTGTCTATACAGACGCTTTGTATAAGAAAATTGGAACAATGTGAATCAGCTCAGAATGTTAGTAATAGTATTTAAAGATGGATTTGTACCTTACTCCGATGGTAATATGTTTATGATTTTATAATGAGATGTTTGACACCATATCTCAGTTTATTTTCCAGCATCTTTTCCCTGGGATTAAAATAAAACTGAGTAGAACAAAGAAAACATGTTTCCATTCCTCATTACGAAGGCTTTGAAGTGCTCACAAGCAGTCCCCGGTTAATACCTCATCTGCCCCCGTCCATGGCTGCGAGCCATATGTTTAGCAATTACAATACTACGGCTTTCTCCGTGCAATTTTTATTGCCCTTATGCCGCTCTTAGGATGTCTTTTGCATAAAGATTAGTCACAAATCTGTGAAAAAGAAATGATGCTTTTAATGACTAATTCTGTGATGTCATCTGTATTCCAAGCAGGGATAAAATTCCAAGGGAATCGGCACAAACAATGCATTTCTATTTGTTGCTTTTTTTTTTTTTTCATTATTAAAAAAAAGGAAATTCTGCAAGTTCTCGTTCAGCAACCTACTGCGCAATCAAGAAAGAATGGTGGAAATCAAAGCTTGTCCCCGAGGAGATGTAAGCACAAATCAGTTCTAACACCCCTGTAAACCGCGCTTTGAAAAAAATACAAGATGTTTCCCTTCCTCAAAGTACTAAAACACCAGCTTGACTCGATTTAATGACATTTATTTGAATATTTTCTTCTCTACCGTCTCATTCCCCGCGTATCAAGACTGTTACTGTAATATTCGTCATAAATATTGAAATTATTTGCTTTTGTTTTGCTCAATTTCTGTGTCATTTGTGTAAATTCAAACAAATTTTTTGGTGCATTTGAAACAATTTATGTAAATATAAATCTGATTTGTGCCGTTGACTTGAGAACAGCTGGCTCGGGTGCGTGGGATTTTTGTGAGATCAGAACTAGTTCGAGGAGGATCTCGGAAGAAGAAAATAAAAACAATGGAATTAAAGGAAATCTACAACTCCCAAAAAGTACAAAAGAAACCATACATCTACACCTACACACCTGTCCTCCTCTTTATTCCGATCCTGTTTCTGGTCTTCTTTAATCCAGACACGCCAGGACCACTTGAAAAATGACTTATAAAAATCAGCAAGGGAGGCGGGGACAAGATGTCCGGACTACAGGCTGCTAATTATTCACACCCTTGCCACCTCCTTCTCCCTTCTTGGAAAGGAAGTTGATGTCACTCAGGAGGAGTGAATAATTAGCAGCTCGGAGTGACATCTCCAAAACACCTTGGGGGAGATTTAGTAAGAGTGGAAATTTTAAACACCAGTCTTAACTGGGTGTTCTATACATTCATTCAACTGGATGGTAACTGTACCTTTGTGTAGATAATTTTAAAAGAGACACTCACGGTCAGAGACAGACACAGTTAGAGACAGAAAGAGACGGACAGAGAAATTCAGAGACAGAGATGGTCAGACAGTCAGATACAGAGATAGTCAGAGACAGTCAGTGACAGAGACAGTCAGTGTCAGAGATAGTTGGAGACAGGGACAGATAGACAAAGAAAGGTAGACACAGACAGAGACAGTCAGAGACACTCAGAGACAAATGTTCAGAGAGAGATACAAATAAAATATTTTTTGTTAACCAATTCTATTTTGTCATAGCTAAGAGCAGTTATTTACTATCTTGGGCAATGCTGGGAGCAACAGATAGTCCATAATATTTGTGAATTATCCCATAAGATACAGCCTATAGTTTCAGGGGATTGCTCAATGCACTTCCATATGCGTTTGTCATCTGCTGGATCTTTGAGGCCCATAATATTGTGCTAGATCCTGGACCTATCTAAAAATTCTCTGATACTCATGCCAGTCAATTCAACACTGACCCCTGGGTCCACAGAACAGGATTTATCTTTTTTTTGTCTACTTTTTTCTCATTGTTTTCTAGATCTCCATTAATATATCTTTTACTCTCTTGGGGATGGCAGGTCATTATTTGTATTGTCTGATTTGGGGTCTCTGTAGTATTTTTTATGATCACTTTCAAATGTTCTCAACATTCCTGGCAGTGTCAGACTAAGGTATAATGGGTCTTCCAAAGGTGGTGAGCATGAGGCCCAAGCTACGTCAATACAATTGTCATGTAGAAAGCATTAGTATTAAAGTTCAATCATAATTAATATTTGTGAATAAACTTTACAGCAATAGACCACAGTGTGATGTGGGGCCAAGTATCATCGGGCACATTTACTTACCCGTCAATGTGCATTCCCCGATACGGAGTGTCCGACTTCCCTTCCCTTCTTCCCTTCACCTTCTTCTTCCTGGTGCATGTAAGTGCTTGATGTTGTGATACAAATTGAAAGTTAAATCCCGCTGTTTGTCCGAATCAGTCAGATCGTCCGACGGTCGGCCTCCGATTTATGTGGCATGAAAGCCAGTGCCGATGTGCCAAAATCTGATCGCGTGTGACACAATTCCCTTCAAAATCCCCAGTGCCCCAATGTGTTAGTGCCTAGTATTACAGCAGGATTCTCTGGTACACCGGTGGTCCAATCTTATCCTGATTAAGAGGAGAGAGTGGAAGTTTATTGTGATGATAGACATGTTTGTATTCTGACTGTGAAGCCATAACAGGTCATTGTGAAGTCAAAAATTCTTTTTCACAATGGGTTGTTTCTTCTGCCCGAGGATTCTCTTGTGAGCCAGTATGACCATGCTATTTGATAATTAGCATTTGTATCTCTGGTATTGAGTGAATGGATGATAACTAGAGATGAGCGAACATGCTCGTCCGAGCTTGATGCTCGGTCGAGCATTAGGGTACTCGAAACTGCTCGTTACTCGGACAAATACTTCGCCCGCTCGAGAAAATGGCAGCTCCCGCCGTTTTGCTTTTTGGCGGCCAGAAACAGAGCCAATCACAAGCCAGGAGACTCTGCACTCCACCCAGCATGACGTGGTACCCTTACACGTCAATAGCAGTGGTTGGCTGGCCAGATCAGGTGACCCTGGGATAGACTAGCCGCTGGCCGCGCTGCTCGGATCATTCTGTCTCTGGATGCCGCTAGGGAGAGAGCTGCTGCTGGTCAGGGAAAGCGTTAGGGTGTTCTATTAGCTTACTGTTAGGCAGGAGTGATTCTACAAGAACCCAACAGCCCTTCTTAGGGCTACAATAACGTTCTACTTTTTTTATTTTAATTTGCATCTTTTACCATTTTGTGAGGAATTAGCAGGGGGACTTGCTACCGTTGTGTTTAGCTCTTAGTGGCACACATATCCATAGCAAAGGCCGAAGTGGCAAAATTCAGTAGGGGTTGGATTTCTATTAGGCAATAACTCAGTGTCATCTCATCTGGCATAGTAGTGTGCTTCCTTTGATACTTGGCTAGAAAATAGCCATAGGAGAATACAAACAGCTTCTTGAAGCCTACAGTAGCGTTCTATATATTTGATTTCTGGTTGATCTGCTGGTGGCTGTAGTTTCTGCAGTGCATGTACTTGCCAATTCTGAGCAATTTGTAGTGAGACTTGCGACCGCTGTGTTCTGCGCTTAGTGGCGCACATATCCATAGCAAAGGCCGAAGTGGCAAAATTCAGTAGGGGTTGGATTTCTATTAGGCAATAACTCAGTGTCATCTCATCTGGCATAGTAGTGTGCTTCCTTTGATACTTGGCTAGAAAATAGCCATAGGAGAATACAAACAGCTTCTTGAAGCCTACAGTAGCGTTCTATATATTTGATTTCTGGTTGATCTGCTGGTGGCTGTAGTTTCTGCAGTGCATGTACTTGCCAATTCTGAGCAATTTGTAGTGAGACTTGCGACCGCTGTGTTCTGCGCTTAGTGGCGCACATATCCATAGCAAAGGCCGAAGTGGCAAAATTCAGTAGGGGTTGGATTTCTATTAGGCAATAACTCAGTGTCATCTCATCTGGCATAGTAGTGTGCTTCCTTTGATACTTGGCTAGAAAATAGCCATAGGAGAATACAAACAGCTTCTTGAAGCCTACAGTAGCGTTCTATATATTTGATTTCTGGTTGATCTGCTGGTGGCTGTAGTTTCTGCAGTGCATGTACTTGCCAATTCTGAGCAATTTGTAGTGAGACTTGCGACCGCTGTGTTCTGCGCTTAGTGGCGCACATATCCATAGCAAAGGCCGAAGTGGCAAAATTCAGTAGGGGTTGGATTTCTATTAGGCAATAACTCAGTGTCATCTCATCTGGCATAGTAGTGTGCTTCCTTTGATACTTGGCTAGAAAATAGCCATAGGAGAATACAAACAGCTTCTTGAAGCCTACAGTAGCGTTCTATATATTTGATTTCTGGTTGATCTGCTGGTGGCTGTAGTTTCTGCAGTGCATGTACTTGCCAATTCTGAGCAATTTGTAGTGAGACTTGCGACCGCTGTGTTCTGCGCTTAGTGGCGCACATATCCATAGCAAAGGCCGAAGTGGCAAAATTCAGTAGGGGTTGGATTTCTATTAGGCAATAACTCAGTGTCATCTCATCTGGCATAGTAGTGTGCTTCCTTTGATACTTGGCTAGAAAATAGCCATAGGAGAATACAAACAGCTTCTTGAAGCCTACAGTAGCGTTCTATATATTTGATTTCTGGTTGATCTGCTGGTGGCTGTAGTTTCTGCAGTGCATGTACTTGCCAATTCTGAGCAATTTGTAGTGAGACTTGCGACCGCTGTGTTCTGCGCTTAGTGGCGCACATATCCATAGCAAAGGCCGAAGTGGCAAAATTCAGTAGGGGTTGGATTTCTATTAGGCAATAACTCAGTGTCATCTCATCTGGCATAGTAGTGTGCTTCCTTTGATACTTGGCTAGAAAATAGCCATAGCAATAGGATAGGATTGTTTGGTTTTAAAAACTCAAAAAAAAATAAAAAACACAAAAAAAAAAAAAAAAAAAAAAAAACACCAAAAAAAACAAAAAGAAGTAAAAAAAAAAAAAAAGTTATAACTCTCATTTTAAAAATGTTTAACCCGAGGGCTAGGGGTAGAGGACGAGGGCGGGGACGTGGGCGTCCAACTACTGCAGGGGTCAGAGGCCGTGGTCCTGGGCGGGGTGAGACACCACCTGCTGATGAGGGAGCAGGGGAACGCCGCAGAGCTACACTCCCTAGGTTCATGTCTGAAGTTACTGGGACTCGTGGTAGAGCACTGTTGAGGCCAGAACAGTGCGAACAGGTGATGTCGTGGATTGCTGACAATGCTTCGAGCAATTTGTCCACCACCAGTCAGTCTTCCACGCAGTCCACCCATGTCACCGAAATCCCCACTCCTCCAGCTCCTGCACCTCAGCCTCCTCCCCCCCAGTCTGCCCCCTCCCAGGAAAATTTGGCATTTGAACCGGCATACTCTGAGGAACTGTTTTCTGGACCCTTCCCACAGTCACAAACCACTTGTCCGGTTGCTGCTGAGCAATTTTCCGTTGCCCAGGTTTTCCACCAGTCACAGTCTGTGGGTGATGATGACCTTCTTGACGTAGTGGAAGTGTGTAAAGAGGTGTCCGACGATGAGGAGACACGGTTGTCAGACAGTGGGGAAGTTGTTGTCAGGGCAGGAAGTCCGAGGGGGGAGCAGACTGAGGGATCGGAGGATGATGAGGTGACAGACCCAAGCTGGGTTGAGAGGCCGGGTGAACACAGTGCTTCTGAGACGGAGGAGAGTCCTCGACCTGAACAGGTTGGAAGAGGCAGTGGTGGGGCCAGACGGAGAGGCAGGGCCAGAGCTGGTGCATCAGCGCCACTGTCAACTAGTGAAGCTCCCGTGGTGAGGGCTCTTGCGGCGAGGGCTAGATCTTCAGAAGTGTGGAGGTTCTTTAAGGAAACACCGGATGACCGACGGACTGTGGTGTGCAACATTTGCCAAACCAGGCTCAGCAGGGGTTCCACCACTACTAGCTTAACTACCACCAGTATGCGCAGGCATATGAATGCTAAGCACCCCACTCAGTGGCAACAAGCCCGTTCACCTCCGGCCGTGCACACCACTGCTCCTTCCCCTGTGTCAGCTGCTAGTCAGCCCCCTGCCCAGGACCCTGGCACAAAAACCCCATCGTCGCCTCCACGATCCTCCACAGCATCCACCAGCGTTCAGCTCTCCATACCCCAGACGCTGGAGCGGAAACGCAAATATAGTGCAACCCACCCGCACGCCCAAGCCCTTAATGTGCACATCTCCAGATTGCTTAGCCTGGAGATGCTGCCCTATAGGCTAGTAGAGACCGAGGCCTTTCGCAACCTCATGGCGGCGGCCGCCCCTCGGTATTCGGTCCCCAGCCGCCACTACTTTTCCCGATGTGCCGTCCCAGCCCTGCACCAGCACGTGTCAGACAACATAATCCGTGCCCTGACCAACGCCGTTTCTGACAAGGTCCACCTGACCACGGACACGTGGACGAGTGCTGCCGGGCAGGGCCACTATATATCTCTGACGGCACATTGGGTTAACTTGGTGGAGGCTGGGACCGAGTCTGACCCTGGGGCTGCTCATATACTGCCGACGCCGAGGATTGCGGGGCCTACCTCGGTCCAGGTGTTTCAGGCCTACTATGCCTCCTCCTCCTCCCACCCCTCCTCCACCTCCTCCTCCGAACTACCATCCGTGGGCACGGCGCCATCAGTCGGTAGCTCTAGGCACAGCAGCAGTGCCGTCGCTAAGCGACAGCAGGCGGTGCTCAAACTGCTGAGCCTAGGCGACAAAAGGCACACCGCCCAAGAGCTATTACAGGGCATCACGGCGCAGACTGATCTGTGGCTGGCACCGCTGAACCTCAAGCCGGGAATGGTTGTGTGTGACAACGGCCGTAACCTGGTGGCGGCTCTGCAACTCGGCAGACTGACACATGTGCCATGCCTGGCCCATGTGTTAAATCTGATAGTTCAGCGTTTCCTCAAGACATACCCCAATCTGTCTGATTTGCTCACGAAGGTGCGCCGCATCTGTGCGCATTTCAGGAAGTCCAGCCCAGATGCTGCCACTCTCAGGGCAGCGCAGCGCCGCCTCCAACTGCCCGCTCACCGACTGTTGTGCGACGTGCCCACGAGGTGGAATTCAACACTGACCATGTTATCCAGAGTTTACCAGCAGCGCCGAGCGATTGTAGACTGCCAGATGTCAACTTCCACCAGAACTGGTAGTCAGGTCAGTCAGCTTCCTCAAGTCTACAATGAGGAGTGGACGTGGATGTCTGATATCTGTCAGGTGCTGAGTAACTTTGAGGAGTCAACACAGATGGTCAGTGGCGATGCCGCCATCATCAGCCTCACCATCCCGCTGCTTGGCCTGTTGAAAAACTCTCTGGTCAGCATGAAGTCGGAAGCTTTGCGCTCGTCACAAGAGACAGGGGAAGAATATTCCCTTGTTGATAGCCAAAGCACCCTCAGGTCTGTTTCTCAGCGCATATCGGAGGAGGTGGAGGTGGAGGAGGATGAGGAGGAAGAGGAGGAGAATGTTGGCGAGACACAAGAGGGGACCATTGTTGAGTCCTTTACTGTTCAGCGTGTATGGGCAGAAGAAGAGGAGTTGGAGGAGTTGGAGGAGGAGGAAATGGACAGTCAGGCCAGTGAGGGGAGTGAATTCTTACGCGTTGGTACTCTGGCGCATATGGCAGATTTCATGCTAGGCTGCCTATCCCGTGACCCTCGCGTTCAAAGAATTTATTCCAGCACCGATTACTGGGTGTTCACTCTCCTGGACCCACGGTACAAGCAAAATCTTTCCACTCTCATCCCTGCAGAGGAAAGGAGTGTGAGAATGCATGAATACCAGCAGGCCCTGGTGCACAAGCTGAAACAGTATTTCCCTTCTGACAGCGCTAGCGGCAGAGTGCGTAGTTCTGCGGGACAAGTAGCGAGGGAGAGTAGGCGAGCAGGCAGCTTGTCCAGCACTGGCAAGGGTACGCTTTACAAGGCTTTTGCCAGCTTTATGTCACCCCAGCAAGACACTGTCACCTGTCCCCAGTCTCGGCAGAGTAGGGCTGATCTTTACAGAAAGATGGTGAGGGAGTACGTAGCTGACCATACCATCGTCCTAAATGATCACACAGCTCCCTACAACTACTGGGTTTCAAAGCTGGACATGTGGCACGAACTGGCGCTGTACGCCTTGGAGGTTCTTGCCTGCCCTGCCGCTAGCGTCTTGTCCGAGCGGGTTTTCAGTGCAGCTGGTGGCATCATCACCGATAAGCGTACACGCCTGTCGACTGACAGCGCTGACAGGCTGACGCTTATTAAAATGAATAAAGGCTGGATTTCTCAGAATTTCCAATCTCCACCAGGTGAAGGAAGCTCAACCTGAATAATTGATCCACTCCTCCTCCTCCTCATTTTCCTCCTTCTCCTCCTCTTTGTACAGTAAAGCAGAGGAAAATGGCTATTTTTTGACAGGGCCCACTGGCTCTTGCTATAGTACTTCATGCATTTAATTTTTCTGGAGGGCCACCTACCCGGTCCTCTGTTTGAAACAATTTTTGTGAGTGCCACATACAGGCACTCAATCTATTCCATTTTACTGCAGGGCCACCTACCTGCTCCTCTGGTTTGAAACATTTTTGGGACTGCCACATACAGGCACTCAATCTATTCCATTTTACTGGAGGGCCACCTACCTGCTCCTCTGGTTTGAAAAATTTTTGGGACTGCCACATACAGGCACTCAATCTATTCCATTTTACTGCAGGGCCACCTACCTGCTCCTCTGGTTTGAAACATTTTTGGGACTGCCACATACAGGCACTCAATCTATTCCATTTTACTGGAGGGCCACCTACCTGCTCCTCTGGTTTGAAAAATTTTTGGGACTGCCACATACAGGCACTCAATCTATTTCATTTTACTGCAGGGCCACCTACCTGCTCCTCTGGTTTGAAACATTTTTGGGACTGCCACATACAGGCACTCAATCTATTCCATTTTACTGGAGGGCCACCTACCTGCTCCTCTGGTTTGAAAAATGTTTGGGACTGCCACATACAGGCACTATCCAAATTAAATTGTCTCCATAGCAGCCTCCACACGTTGTCTCCATTGCTACCTCCAAAAGTCGTCCATATAGCTGCCTCCATACATCGTCCCTTTATCAAACGAGGTGTGTCAGGCAGAAATTTGGGTTGTTTTCATGGATTCCACATCAAAGTTGTTAACTTTGTCACCACCCTGCTGTGTTATCCACAAAATATACTGGCAAACTTTTACCATTTAGGGATATTATTTCAGCGCTTCTTGCGCATCTGTTTACATTCCCCTCACCCGGCATATCCTAAACTTATAAGAACGCTACTACACTTGATCTTATACAAAAGGTTCTTAGAAGTGCTGTTTGGGGAGTAGCCTAGAGACAGGGGCTTGAATTGGCGAAAGCTCGCCTGGCAGCGGAGCGCCAGCTCCATGCGCATCATGCGCTTCTTGCGCATCTGTTTACATTCCCCTCACCCGGCATATCCTAAACTTATAAGAACGCTACTACACTTGATCTTATACAAAAGGTTCTTAGAAGTGCTGTTTGGGGAGTAGCCTAGAGACAGGGGCTTGAATTGGCGAAAGCTCGCCTGGCAGCGGAGCGCCAGCTCCATGCGCATCATGCGCTTCTTGCGCATCTGTTTACATTCCCCTCACCCGGCATATCCTAAACTTATAAGAACGCTACTACACTTGATCTTATACAAAAGGTTCTTAGAAGTGCTGTTTGGGGAGTAGCCTAGAGACAGGGGCTTGAATTGGCGAAAGCTCGCCTGGCAGCGGAGCGCCAGCTCCATGCGCATCATGCGCTTCTTGCGCATCTGTTTACATTCCCCTCACCCGGCATATCCTAAACTTATAAGAACGCTACTACACTTGATCTTATACAAAAGGTTCTTAGAAGTGCTGTTTGGGGAGTAGCCTAGAGACAGGGGCTTGAATTGGCGAAAGCTCGCCTGGCAGCGGAGCGCCAGCTCCATGCGCATCATGCGCTTCTTGCGCATCTGTTTACATTCCCCTCACCCGGCATATCCTAAACTTATAAGAACGCTACTACACTTGATCTTATACAAAAGGTTCTTAGAAGTGCTGTTTGGGGAGTAGCCTAGAGACAGGGGCTTGAATTGGCGAAAGCTCGCCTGGCAGCGGAGCGCCAGCTCCATGCGCATCATGCGCTTCTTGCGCATCTGTTTACATTCCCCTCACCCGGCATATCCTAAACTTATAAGAACGCTACTACACTTGATCTTATACAAAAGGTTCTTAGAAGTGCTGTTTGGGGAGTAGCCTAGAGACAGGGGCTTGAATTGGCGAAAGCTCGCCTGGCAGCGGAGCGCCAGCTCCATGCGCATCATGCGCTTCTTGCGCATCTGTTTACATTCCCCTCACCCGCCATATCCCAAACTTATAAGAACGCTACTACACTTAACTTGGTGCAGGCTGGGACCGAGTCTGACCCTGGGGCTGGTCATATACTGCCGACGCAGAGAATTGCGGGGCCTACCTCGGTCCAGGTCTCAAAGGCCTACTATACCTCCTCCCACCCCTCCTCCACCTCCTCCTCCTCCGAATTACCATCCGTGGGCATGGCGCCATCAGTCGGTAGCTCTAGGCACAGCAGCAGTGCCGTCGCTAAGCGACAGCAGGCGGTGCTGAAACTGCTGAGCCTAGGCGATAAAAGGCACACCGCCCAAGAGCTATTACAGGGCATTCCACATCAAAGTTGTTAACTTTGTCGCCACCCTGCTGTGTAATCCCCAAAATATACTTGCAAACTTTTACCATTTAGGGATATTATTTCAGCGCTTCTTGCGCATCTGTTTACATTCCCCTCACCCGGCATATCCTAAACTTATAAGAACGCTACTACACTTGATCTTATACAAAAGGTTCTTAGAAGTGCTGTTTGGGGAGTAGCCTATAGACAGGGGCTTGGATTGGCGAAAGCTCGCCTGGCAGCGGAGCGCCAGCTCCATGCCAAGATCCAACTAACATAGTTTTAACTGCAGCACCTTTAATCTACTACTAGTTCACTGCCTCCATACATGGTCCCCTTATCAAACGAGCTGTGTCAGGCAGAATTTTGGGTTGTTTTCATGGCTTCCATGTTAACTTTGTCGCCACCCTGCTGTGTAATCCACAAAATATACTGGCAAACTTTTATCATGTACCGATATTATTTGAGCGCTTCTTGCTCACCTCCTTTGGTTCCTCTCTGCCACCCATTGGTTTGAAGCCTGAGTCCATTTAGGGTATGTTGCCATGCCACTCTCTAGCCTGCTGCCGCTGCCTCTGCCTCTGCATGCCGTCCCCTATAGTGTCAGGGTCAATTATTGGATGTTTTAGATGCTATCTAGCTTCATTCTGTCACTCTGTCATGGCCATGCTGTTGCCCATAATTTTGGCATAATGGTGCGATTAAGCAGCCTCAGAGGCATCCATGCATGCTGCCCCTGCTGTTTCCTGTCCATTTCCGTGGTGTTTCCATCCTTTTCTGAGGTTCCCAGGTGTTTGGCCAAGCTTCCCTGTGCAGAGCCTTGGTCCCCTTGAAAAATGCTCGAGTCTCCCATTGACTTCAATGGGGTTCGTTATTCGAGACGAGCACTCGAGCATCGGGAAAAGTTCGTCTCGAATAACGAGTACCCGAGCATTTTAGTGTTCGCTCATCTCTAATGATAACATAACCATGCACAGCCTTCAGTAAAAAAAAAAAGCCCCAAAAAATTGAATTCTGAAATTACCCCCCTACTATAAAAGGTTCTACTGCCTTAGTCTTTATACTATATAAAAGTAGTTTCTGTACCCCACTTATACAGATTTATTCCCTACTCGTATATAATGCGGCTTCCCATGTTCCTTACTTACCCATCTGCTTTATACTATAGACCTTATACATTCGCTCCTAAATAACATTCCCATTAGCAAATGCTTGACTGTCCTTGGTGCCTCCTAGAAAATCACTAGACCCGTTGAAAATGAGGACTGTGTTTATTAGACAACAAATATTTCTGTTGTCTCCTCTCACTAGTGCTGGTTGCTATTTCTGCATAACTAGAATCACTGTGAAGGAGCATGGGGCAGAACTTTCCTCCTAAATACACCAGACTCATAAACTATGTTGTACATATATTGGGGCTTGTGGGACAGACTTCTGGCATACAAGCTCTGAAACAGAAACCATACCGGGCATTTGGTAAGGAATTGTGAATATTTTCGCCCTTACACACCCTCCATGCCAGGTGGGCATGAAGAGTTGTGAAGAGGGGACACTGCCAGTGGTGGAGTGGACCATCATGGGGCCTTCCTGTCCCAAACCCACACACTGCCTATAGCCAACACTGGTTCAGGTGCAGACTAGGGCACAATTGTACCCCAGGTCATGTCACGGATGCCTCTGAGATTTATCAGGCAGGCGTATGAGGAATGTCCCCCTATGAGTCCAATGTGATTTTCCTTTAAGCCAATCGGTATTACATTTTTGTGTGCCATTTTGCATCAAAGAAAGTGGACTTTCCCCTTACTATATCATCTTTGAATAGAGCGTTATAGTCTGACCATCAAAATCTAATAAGAGATTTTCCGTAATCAAAAAAGCCGCCAGCTAGACTTTAAACAAAGTTGAGGCTATCACTCCCCGGAGTCACCGGCTTCCTAATATTCCATAAAACGTTCTTGCATACCAAACAAAAAAGAAATCTGCAATTTTTTTCATATAATTTACTAGAACATGAGTTTAGATCTTTTTAAGCGTCTTTTTTATCACTTAATAACTGTACAATAAAGGAAGATTTGAGGTTATGTATTTGTGGCTTTTTCTGTTCTTTGACGTTCCATCCCGGGAGAGCAATGAGTTCTCAACTGTAGAAAAGACAGTCAGCAGTTTGAGGACGTCGAGTAGTATATTTTTGAAGAATCTGAAGAGTAACATCATTTCGAGCTCCCTCTGGGGATGTAAATATGTCTTTTATTATTTCATGTAGGACTTTCTTCATTTTTTTCTATTTTTTAATAAAACAATATGTGATTCCCTTTCCTTCTTATATTGAAAATTTTAATTTTTCCATTTAAAGTTTTAGGGTTCCGTTTTTTTTATGCCAGGGGAGACATAAACCTTATTAAGGGTTATTCTCTTATTGATTTTTCTACTTCATAGGTTGTTAAAAGTTGTGAGATATGTGGCTCAATTTTGGCATTTTGTTTTATATCAGTTGGAGTTAAAGGGGTATTCCAAATCTAGACATCCATAGTGCATACAGTATGTAGGTGTAAGGTTCAGAGGTAGTGGATCCTCTGTATCACCGCGGACAATGACCAAAGCCGACACTTGGGACCAAAGCGTAAGTGGCACCCGGTTTTCACCAGACCCACCCCAAAGCAGGTTGGTACCACTGTGGGGGCCAAGGCATAGTACAGAATCGTAAGGCAAACTCATGGTCAGGGACAGGCAGGAGGTCGAGACTGGCAGCACAGGATCAGAATCGGAAATGGAATTGAGGTCACAACGGGAAATCAGGATTATTGCAAAGGGCTTGGAATACAGATTTCTCTTATGCATAGAAGCACAAAGATCCGGCACAGGTCACAGGAAGAGGCTGGGCATGTACATGTAGTCAGATGGCCAGCGGCAATTAGCGGTGCGCTGGATCTTTAAATTTCAGACTGCACTTGGAGCACGGCTAGGTGAGTGAGACTGCTGGCAAGAGTGGTCACATGGAGGCACACGGGTGTGCCTGCTACCCAAACATGGGTCGCAGGAGCACCCGTGACAGTAGGTTATAACATAAGTTATAAACATATGAATGGTTGATGTTCTACCTCAAAGATTCCAACATTTTATAATATATAGTGCATACGCATACAATATAGTGCAAACGCATACCCTGCATTTTCTCAACAGACACTTTTAGGAGGAACCTGTGATCAGAAATTGACTTAATAAACCACTACCAGTAGCTTGTCAAACAGCTGAACACCTTCCAGATAATGTTTCTTTCATGACCCGGTGTGCTGGCATCATTTAGAAAATCAACTTTGAAGTGAGATGTAAATTGGTTGTATAAATTTAAGGAGGTGGAGTTTTAACACTGTGGTCAAGCTGTCTTTTCCTCAAAAAGTCCCTTTTACTGTAAATGATGGTCCTACATCCAGAGACATCAATAACATGATCTCCTTAAGTCCCATGAACTGTACCTATAATGTAGCTCACCAGTACCGTCTTCACAGTCCCAGCTGGTCCGTAAGTGTTGCCGACCATGTGATTGCTGTGGCCATCACTGGTTGTCACACAAGCAGTTACAGTGACATTAGCACTGATGCTCCAGGTCATGAGACACTAAGACCACTGATTGGAGCGACCACTCATGGCCATTCTCATTGCTGGCCATTTTTTTTTTTTTTTTTGCTCCAGTCCATGTCTTCTTGGAGTTTTCTATTTACATTGGAAAATTCAAATATATATTCCTATAGTATACTTTTATGGCATATATACAGGACATGGTATAAATGTTTAATAGAGGTCAGTTCTACTGCTGGGACACTCACTTTTCTCAAGAATAGAGTTTTTTTTTACCTTTTGTGGCCTGGTGACACTGCAACTACTGATAAAAAGGCAGAGGTGCGGTGTTGACCTTCTCAATTCAAATCTGTGGGAATTCGAAGTACAGATGTGCACTTAGATGTCATGTGAATTTTTTTTTTTTCAATTCTAAGATTGGAATAACCCATTGAATTGACCAGCATTCATTCTTCGATCCCTGTTTCATGGAGACTACTATTCAGATTTATATTACACAAGCTGTGTCTCCTGGCATTGCCTGGGATAGTAAATAACTGCTGTTAGCTATAACAAAATAGAATGGGTTAACAAAAACTTTTTCATATAGGTATGTCTCTCTCTCTCTTAAACTGTTTCTGTTTGTTTCTCTCTCCCACAGTCTCTGTGTGTCTCTCTCTGACTGTCTCTGTGTCTTTCCCTGTGACAGTCTCTGTGTGTCTCTCTCTCTGATGGTCTCTGTGCCTCTCTCTGACAGTATCTGTGTTTCTCTATCTCTCTGACATTCTCTGTGTGTGTCTCTCTCTGACAGTCTCTGGTGTGTCTCTCTCTGACAATCTCTGGTGTGTCTCTCTCTGATAGTATCTGTCTCTCTCTAAGTCTGACAGTATCTGTGTCTCTCTCTGACTGTCTATGTGTGTCTCTCTGTCTATGTGTCTATCTGTGACTATCTCTGTGACTCTCTCTCTCCGAATGTCACTGTGTCTCTCTCTCCGATGGTCTCTGTGTGTCTCTTTCTGACAGTCTTTGTGTGTGTCTCTCTCTAACAGTCGCTTTGTCTCTCTCTAACAGTCTGTGTGTCACTCTCTCTCTGACAGCCTCTATCTCTCTCTCTGACAGCCTCTGTCTCTCTCTCTCTGACAGTCTGTGTGTGTCTCTCTCTGACTGTCTCTGTGTCTCTCTGTGACTGTCTCTGTGTCTCTCTCTTACTTTCTCTGTGTCTCTCTCTTACTGTCTCTGTGTCTCTCTCTGTAGCTCAAGTTTCATTTTCTCACAGCGATTTTATATTTCCATAGGCAACTGAAACAGTTTTACCTCAGACATTTCTGATGAATCCCCCTCTATCGCTGTATCCCTATCAATCTTACCTCATACATAAGCATCTTCTACTCATTGCCTATAGTAACCAATCACAGCCCAGAGCTCATATTAATGACCTGTGGCAGAATAGCAACCAATCATGGCTCAACTTCTAACTGCCACAGCAGCAGCAGACAATGGCTATTGTATATGATGGTTAATAAGTGCATTTTGGAAAGCACGGGGTGAAAATTTCTGCTCAAAACCAAGTCTATGATGTTCCCTGAGCCACAGAGAGCTAATTTAGTGATTGTAAACAGGACAATGCAGATTTCTTCAGAGGACATACATACACATACACACGCAGCTTTATACAGGCGGTCCCCTACTTAAGAACACTCGACTAACAGATGACCCCTAGTTACAAACGGACCCCTGGATATTGGGAACTAACTGTTCTTTAGCCCTAGGCTACAATAAACATCTATAACAGTTATCAAAGTTGTCTGTAATGAAGATTTATTGTTAATCCTGGTTTTTATGACAACCCATAAACAACCCTTTAAAATCCATTTGTCACCAAAAAAATGTTGGCTGTGGCTACAATGATAAAATATACAGTTCCGACTTACAAATTCAACTTAAGAACAAACCTACAGAACCTATCATGTACGTAACCCGAGGACTGCCTGTATATTAGACTAACTGTAGTACCTGTTTTTTCCCACAATAGTAAATACTTTCTCCTAGCTATAACAGAATAGAATGGGCCATATAGTTTGTAACTGAAAGTATATAAAACCCACAGAATTAGAAAACACTTAAAATGCACCCTCTCAGTAAATTGAAACAGTTTATATTTTTCAATAAAAAATTAGGTCAACTTAGGATACTGTCAATTATAGTTAACTATATAATTTTTATAAATTATTTTTTTAAAAGTTAGGTTTTAATATTTTTTTTTTATGAAACTAACCCCGTCTGTGATATAAATATATTTTTAAAAACTGCTACCATCCCTCAATTCCTCATCATGCCTATTATTTTCACATAGTTATCTTGCCATGTATACAAATCACCCTACGCAAGTCCAATCTGCATCTTTCTCAATGCTGAGTCCGGCACATTTTATGACACAGCCACGCCTACAATATGAAGAAGGGGGAAGAGGGAGTTGATTTCTCTTTAGTAAGTCACACACAGCCAACATCTCTCTCAAGCCCTTCATTTCCCCCCTAAATCAGGAATTCTCTACAACCAGTCACAGAGTCAAAGTCTTCCGTGAATCACACAAAGGCAACGTCTCAAGCAAAGCATATTTTTTTGTCAAATAATAAAAAAGCACACGGGAAAATTTCCACTCAAAACATAAAACATTCCTAGAGTCTCAGGAAGCTGGTGTTCCAAATTTTGTGATTATAAATGCGGTGGTGTAGCTTCCTTTAGAGAACATACACACACATATATATATACACACATAGGGGGAGATGTGGCAGTGTATGATAGTGACCAAGCCCCCCTGTGCCCAGCCAGATACTCAAATTAGGGATATGGAAGATGGCACTCAAACCAATTTTGAAAATAAATGCTTTTATTCTTGTACCAATCCACTTTAATACATATACATGAGGTTTCGGTCAAAAAGACCTTCCTCAGATGCGGATTGTACTATATAGCAATCCTAAGCCTGGGGGATAGAAGCGGTATCCGCCGCTTCAGACCTTCACAAATGCCATCACATGGAGCCAATAACGAAAAATCAAACATCTTATAGTCTACAAAATGGGGCGAATGAGGAAACTAAAATCCTGGCAGCTGCAGGGCGCTTCTTTCCTCCTGCATGTCGCTGTACCCCAATAAATAATGGCCACATGTGGGGGGTCTCTGTACTCAGGAGGAATTGCAGAACAAATTGTATGGTGGGTTTTCTCTTTTTATCTTTTGGAAATGTGTAAATTTTAGGGCTCAATGAACGTATAACTGACACAATTTGACCATTCTAAATTTCACCTCCATTTTGATGTAATTATTATGAAGATCTCAAGGGGTTAACAATCTTCCAAAAAGCTGTTTCTGATAGCAGGGCGGGCAACGGCAGCGCACGGGGAGAGGGGGAGGAGGTGAGCGCAGGGATGTGTGCCGCACGTGTTAGGCACCTTACCTCTCCCGTTGGGCGCCGTGCGACCATTGCGACCATCTATGGGGCAGGTATATAGGCCGTATATACGTTCCCCATACGGCAGTGTGAATGTAGCCTTAAAGAGAACCCGTCATGCAAAATAACCCCCCTAAACTAAATATATTTTCATAAACTGCCATTAGAGAGCATTGCCTCTATCCCTTCATTGTCCCTCTACATGCCTGTAAACCTAAGCAATGAGGTCCTAAAGCTGTATGCAAATGACCTGTGAAATGTCCAATGAAGCATTAGCATATTCAAGCTGTCCACTCTATTCATGAGTGGGAGGCACAGCCACACCCCCAGTGCTTGACTGACAGCCTGTATAATGGAGTTAGGCTGTATAATGATGTGCTTCCTGGTGCTGGTGGCCACGCCCCCTGCAGCCTGTGTGTGCATGTGTGTGTGTATAGGAGAGATACAACAGCTCCAGGCAGCCATGTTACAGCAGAACATGTCAGATTCATGTGTAGCTGATGTCTGTGTCTCTCACCTGTATATTAGGAGGACACAGCACACACACTAGCCATGCTTTACTATACATTACACACAGACATGAGCAGGGGGAGGAGAGGGGAGGGGTAACAGGAGTGACATCACTGCCTCTGACCATGTGACCAGCCTCATTTACATAATAAAGAATAGATGATTTTACAATGAATAATGTATGAAATAACTAGATAAAGGCTGTGATGGGATCCTTGTGATCTGCTCCAACAGGTAGAGGTGACAGGACAAGAGACACAGACCTGATGACAGGTGTCCTTTAAGCTGTAAAATGGCTGCGTCCTTAAGGAGTTAAGGAGTAGCTTTAAGTCAGAACATTTACCAAAATTTTTTTAGGTAAGGAATGTCCTGTCCATTCTCCCAATATTTTTTTTTTTTTTGGTACAAGTCATAAAATTTGCCAAAATGTTCTGCAAAGTATATTCTAAAATTTGATTTATTTTCATGCAAATCGTGTCTTCGCTCTTATTCTGCTTAGTTTATCTCTTTTCTCTTCTACATCGAAGTAATGAAACCATAATTAAACACACAAGACTTGGCCTTAAATTCTCTCCTCCACTCAGTATTGACTCAGTATCGGTCAGTGATACATATGTAGTAGCTCGAAAAATATCTTTAATAATGGATCATCTTCATTACCTGTCAGGACGGAGAAGAAATAATTGTCTTAAACATGGCTTCCAAGAAGAGCGTTTTACAGCCCGGAGATTGTGTCCTTTGATCTCTTATGCACGAAGACGTTTTCATTTAGAATATTCTTCGCAGTCACCTTCATCCCAGAATAAAACATAAGGTGATTGTCTCAGCTTTTCCATTTATGTGAAACATAAAGAATATGGTTCGAAAGTCCGTACCCTTGCAATTTCTCACATAAACAGCCTACAGGGCTTTCCAACGCTTTACACTCCTCTTACTATTAAATATTAATAGTGTGTATTAGGAGAAAAAGTTACTTTAGGGGATCACTGATCTACACTGCCGCATCGCGTCTAATTGACTTTCACACTTCTGTTACCAGTGAGATGTATTGTATTATCTGGAGGCTTCGTGTTCATAGGGTCTTGGGGATTTTTACATATTTTAACCGGTTAAGGACCTGGCCCTTTCTTGTTTTTTCATTTCCATTTTTCACTCCCCAACTTCAAAAATGTATAACTTTTTTATTTTTACACGAAAAGATCTTGGTGTGACTTGTTTTCTGCGTAACAAATTGCACTTTACAGTAATGGTATTTAATATTCCATGCCGTGTACTGGGAAGCAGGAAAAATATTCTAAATGCAGTGAAAATGGTGAAAAAAACTTATTTGCACTGTTTTCTTGGATTTTACGGCTTTCAGTGTGCGCCCCAAATGTCATATCTACTTTTTTCTTTGGGTCGATACGATTACACGGATACCAAATTTGTATAGGTTTTATAATGTTTTCATACAATTTACAAAAATTAAAACCTCTTGTACAAATTTTTTTTTATTTAGCCATCTTCTGGCACTAATAACATTTTTATACTTTGTTGTACGGAGCTGTGGGTGATGTCATTTTTTGCGACTTTTGATTATGTTTTGAATTATATCATTTTTAGTACTGTATGACCTTATAACCACTTTTTAAATATTTTTTAAATATTTTTTGAAATGGCAAAAAAGTACCATTTTTGGATTTTTGCGCTATTTTCCATTACGGGATTAAATGCAGTGGAAAACCCGTTATTATATTTTGATAGATCTGGCATTTTTGGACTCGTCAAAACTAAATGTGTTTATAATTTTTACTGTTTATTTATATTTATATCAGTTCTAGGGTTAAGGGGGGTGAATTGAATTTTTAGGGGTTTTTTATTATAATTTTAATTTTTAAAACTTTTTCTTATCTTTCTTTTTACTATTTTTCAGGGTAAAAAGATTTTAACCCTAGGTTGTCTGATAGATCCTATCATATACTGCTCATAGCACATTGTAATGAAAGGGTTAAAACTAGACCCTAGGCTGTCATGGCGATGAATCGCCGCTCCCCGATGACATCATGGGGAAGCGATGATCCTCTTCTAGATGGCGGCGCCCTTGAGCCGCCATCTGTTTTGAGCCGCTGGGAGCTTTGCCGGGGGTGATCGCTGGAATAACACCCAAGAATGGTGCTAGCACCAGTCGCGGGTGTTACCGGTAAGTCTTTGCTGCAATATGCAGCTATCCAGTTATCCAGTCCGAAGTACGGATTTGGTATACCAACTGCATTTACAAGCATTTACATGCACATTGCCATTTTGGCAGAGATCTGGTTGCTCCTCATCACAGGGAGCAACGATTCCAGCCAATATGATGGCTTTACCCGTGGCATGTAAAATATCACACCCACAACTGCTGCCAGCACCAATCGTGGGTGGATTGGATAGGTGAGTGTAGACGAACCCGCTTATCACAAACACATATGGGTCCACTCATCACTACAAGACTAGACTTCTCAAACTTTCAACTGGTCTATTCTGCACCACAATAAATCATCTTCGGCTGGCTTCAATCCTCATCTCACTGGCTTCCCCATAATGCAATGTTTAAAGTGTAGTAGGGTTATAAATAAGAGCTGTGACAGATAACAATGTTCAATATACCTTGTTATTCCAATAATAAGTTTCAAATGTTAAAAAAAAACATTAAGAGTGAAAAAAATAGGGACCAACAGACTCAAACCCGCGATGTTCAGGTCCATGCCGAACATTACGGGTTTATGTCCGACATTTGGGCTCAACTACCTGTTGGTGGCACCTGTGGTTGTTACCAGTAAGGGTGAGCATTCTGGTTTGGTTAACCGGAACCCGGACGCGGACCGAAATTCCTGGATCAAATGAACTTGAACCTGAAAGGTTATCTAATAGAATGTTGAAGTTATCTATAATGCGTGTAAACGTCCTGTGTCCTATGAAATGCCCTATTGAAATTGAGCTTATTTTTAATTTTTCCTCCTATAAACTCAATAAAAAAGATTAAAAGAAGTTCATGTACCCTAAACTGGAGCCACTATAAATAAATCAATCCTTTAGACAACTCTGAAACATGACAACAAAAGAATGGGCGGAGCATCAAACAAGCAGGAGGGTGAGATACAAGACATTCGGAGTCATGAAACAGCCAGAGAACCAGGAGCCGAAGTACCCAAAGTACCGTACTTGTGCTTCATTTACATAAATATGATATATGCATGAATGTACATTTACAGTATAATTATCTCAATTATAAACTAGGAAGCCCAATTTAGTTACAAAGCTTAGAAGCATTACTCTACTGCCGGACCAGGAAGGAACATGCTCAGTGTTTTCTGGATGGGCTTGTTGAATGGTTACATCTGATGGTAGATGTTGCACCAGATAGTACCCGGTATAGGAAGCCCCGGCTACTCTATAAATGGATGTATTGTTTATACATTGTGATCAACCATTGTAAACATGTTTGCTTATCCTCTAATACCAGCGCTGAGCGAAACATATGAGTAACAATGTGAAGTAATAAGACAAACAACAGGAAACCCATTTAGGCTCCGCAGGAAGGAAAACAGAAAACACATGCAGTATAATTATAATGTTAACTGAAAGATTCAATAAGCCAAGGATTTTTCTGAACTGATTCTCAAAGCAAAGTAACAATATCACATCTACAAATTAGGAAAGGTTTTACATATTTTTTGTTAATTAAGAGGACGTGAACAGGACCTAAGCCCTTTCCTTTCCTCTGGTGTAATGGTTTCAATATAGGTAAACATTGGTAGTGGAATGGTGTGGGCAGCGATACCAACATGTGATTGATCGACTCACAGATTCTGCTGTAATGGAAAGCCACATGGTGGATGAGAAGGAGAGAGAAAAAACGGAAGCTGTTAAAGGCTGGACTATTTGTCATTGATCTGCTGTGGGCAATCATTTTCAGGGAAGCGGTGACCACTGTGCTTAGGAACTGGGAGAACAATATCCCTGGGGTCATTGGGCAGCACAAGAGGGTCCCTCTATGTCAGATCCGGTCTGGGTTCTAAACTATATTTCAGGGAAATATAATAACTGGATCAAAGATTGTAAACCAAGCACACTAACATACCGGTGTGTGTCCCCTCTAAAAGGATCTTCTCTTCTTTTAGCTTCTTATGCCCTATTTTTACAAAAAAAAAAAGGATGAAAAAATTATGCGAATGAGCCTCAGGGACTCCTTTTTTGCAAAAACAAGAGCATAAAAGGCAAAAAGAAAACTGGATCCTGCCAGAGGCGGCCCACACCAGCATGTCAGTGTGCTTGGTTTACATTCCTAGTACTAGAAGGAGAGGTTATTAAGCTGACTCTGATTCCGAACCTAAATGTAATTACCAGTGGAAAGTAGTAAACAATATTTTATGGCCATATTTATACTATTACCACACAGGGCATGTTAGAGGAGCAGATATAAGGCAGAACATGTTAGAAGAGCTCATATAAGGCAGGACATGTTAGAGGAGCACATACAAGGCAGGACATGTTAGAGGGGAACATATAGGGAAGGACATGTTAGAGGAGCACATATAAGGCAGGACATGTTAGAGGAGCACATACAAGGCAGGACATGTTAGAGGGGCACATATAGGGCAGGACATGTTAGAGGGGCACATATAGGGCAGGACATGTTAGAGGAGCACATACAAGGCAGGACATGTTAGAGGGGAACATATAGGGAAGGGCATGTTAGATTAGCACATATAGGGCAGGACATGTTAGAGGAGCACATTTAGGGCAGGACAGGTTAGAGGAGCACATATAGGGCAGGACAGGTTAGAGGAGCACATATAGGGCAGGACATGTTAGAGGAGCACATATAGGACAGGACATGTTCGAGGAGCACATATAGGGCAGGACAGGTTAGAGGAGCACATATAAGGCAGGAGATGTTAGAGGAGCAGATATAAGGCAGGACATGTTAGTAGAGGAGCAGATATAAGGAAGGACATGTAAGAGAGGCACATATAGGCAGGACATGTTAGAGGGGCTCATTTAAGGCAGGACATGTTAGAGGAGCACATATAAGGCAGGACATGTTAGAAGAGCACATATAAGGCTGGACATATTAGAGGAGCACATATAAGACAGGACATGTTAGAGAAGCACATATAAAGCAAGGGCAGGACATGTTAGAGGAGCACATATATGGCATGACATTTTGGAGGAGCATATATAAGGCAAGACATGTCAGAGGAGCACTTATTTCCACTTATTATTTGCATCCAACTTTATTATACAGAGAAACCTTTTTTTAAAATGACTACCCCAATTTTTGTGCCAATTTACAGTAGAAAATGCCCAATACTCAGAAGATTGGTGTCACGTTTGCTCCCCTGATCCATGTCTCGGATCGAGAGTACACCTGTGCTCCGCTGTGTGCCTGTTCCCATCCTCCTGCCCGGACTTACCTCTCCTGGCTCCTGACTGTGCTTCGGGTCCCGGCGAATAGGCCGCGTGTTCCCACTTCTAGGGCAACTTCTCAGGACTTAAAGAGCCAGTGTCCTCCTGATTGGAGTCGCTAATCCGGCTTAGCCCTTATAATCCAGCACCTCTCTTCCTTTCTGTCCGGATCTTCAGCATTCTAAAGGAACTTCCAAGGTTTACAAACATTGCTTCCCACAGTGGTTCCTGTTCAAGTGATTGCCCATCAGTGTTCCCAGACGCTCCTGTCTTCCAGCATTTTCCAGACGCCTCCGTGTCTCCTGTCTCCAGCGTTCCTATATTCTCCTGGTGTGTCCTGTCGTCCAGCGTTTACAGACGCCTCTGAGTCTCCTGTCTCCAGCGTTCTCATATGCTTCCCACTGTGCCCCACAGGGTTCCAGTCCAGTGGTGTCTCCAGTCCGTACTAGCGTTACCAGTGTTCCTCTGTGTTCCTGCTCGGACTATTTCCTGCATTTTCTGTACCTTGGCTGCCACCGTGGGCCTCATACCATCTCCCACGGTGGTCCAGAGGGTCCACTGGTCCACACACTCCTCCCTACGGACTCTTCCCATAGAGACTTTTAGTTCTGTTGTCGGTGTGACCCGTTACAGCAAGATTCGGCCATAGACTCCGCCAAGGCCCTGGATCCCATCATGGACTGTTCCAAAGACTCATACCAGTTGCTGATGTTCTCGCCCAGCAGTCTTAACTGATTTTTTCTTGGAGAGAGGACATGAGTAGGGTTGCCACCCTGCTCCAACAGCTGCTCGACTTCCGGCTACCACAGGCTTCACTTCCGCAGCTTCCAAGTGCTGTTCTGGCTTTCCCAGTGCCACTACAGCCTGTCTCGATGCCTCAACATCTGTCTGATTGCCAGCAACTACAAATCCAGCTTCCATGTCGGCCCCGCTTGGCTCCGGTGTTCCTAAAGCCGGGCGCCGTGCTTCCTCAGCTTCCAAGCTCCACTCCGGTTTTCCAAGAACCACTCAAGCCGGCCGCCACAATTCCACCGCTTCAAAGCTCTCCAGAATCTGTGGCTTTTCCAGAAGCCTCTCTAGAATCTCCAACTTTTCTAGAAGCTTCTCCAAAGTCTCTGGCTTTCCCGGAATCCTCTCCAGAGTCTCCGGCTTTTCCAGAAGCCTCTCCAGAGTCTCCGGCTTCCCACAGCAGTTCCTGTTGAAGTGATTGTCCATCAGTGTTCCCAGACGCTCCTGTCTTCCAGCGTTTTCCAGATGCCTCTGTGTCTCCTGTCTCCAGCATTCCCCAGGGCTCCAGTCCAACGGTGTCTCCAGTCTACCAGTGTTCCTCTGTGTTCCTGCTGTCATCCCAGACTCGGTTTGTTTCCTGCATTTCCCATACCTTGGCTGCCACCGCAGGCCTCATACCATCTCCCGCGGTGGTCCAGAGGGTCCACTGGTCCTCAGACTCCTCCCTCCTGCCTCAGGATTAAGCGCTTGTAGCGCGAAACGGGCCGTCCCCTCTTGTGGACTCCTGCTTTATTACTCTCTCCTGTAGCAAAGTTTTTAAAGCGTAGGGGAATAAAAGACTGATTTTACTTCAACAGCGGTGAGTGCCGACTCTTTCTTATCTCTTGAATGCATCATTTTTAATCATGTTTATGTAATTTTTCTTAACTTGCCACTAGAATCATCCAAATTGATTCACCCTTCAAGATATCCAAGATTTATATAGTAGCTTTGCTTTACAGACTGGGAGGGGATGAACAGAGTTGTCTTTTTTTCAGTATAGGACAGGTATACAGTATCTGTATACAGACTGCTGTACAGACTTGCAGGGGATGAGCAGAGTTTTCAGTATAGGACAAGTATAAGATATACACAAGATAATAAGCTAATACAATTTTCTTTTTTAAATTTTTAATTTTTTTTGTTTTTATTTAAATTGTTTCATTTTTAATCATGTTCATGTATATATTTTTGTTAACTTGCCACACAAACAACTAAAATGAATTGAACCACAATACACATAGCAGCTTTGCTGTACAGACTGGGAGTAGATGAGCAGAGTCGTCTCATTATCAGTATAGGACAAGAATAAGATATATAGACATGATAATAAGCTAATAAAAATTTAACACTGATACATTCAATGTAAGGTATAACTCATCCAAAAGTCTCAAACGCAATCTGAGGCGTCTCTTGTGTCTGCTCCTTTAAGCTTTGGTCTATGTAAGACAGTAAAATGTATTCAGAAGAGAAAAAAAGAGAATCTAATTTATTTTAAGAGGCACAAATATTTGTTTTCCTGGACTATAAGGTTTTATACTGGGTTATAGAGCATCAATCACTGTCTACACTCCAAGTCTCTGTGTAAGAGAAGCCGGAGTTTAAACATTAGACTCTTCATAAAAAATTGACATCATTTCTGGGATGTGTACATTGCAGGAGCACATCAGAGCAAGGCAAAACAGATTAGCAAAGCCCTTGATAAAAGCATTGGACTTGCTGACATCTTGCCTTCTCTCAAGAACGACATGCAAATAAGAGAGGCAATAAACATATGCCCCAAAGCTGTTTGTTGTTACTCTAGAGAAAATAGCAGCAATCAACACTGATAACACATAAGCCACAAAAACAAACCAAACAAATAACAATATCTCAAGAATCAGGCGAAAAATCCATACGCACACAAAAAAGAAATCAAGTAAACTATAGTCATAGTAGCAGCAAAATGAGGAATGAGAAATAATCATTGCCATATTAATGAAATCATAATAACAGTATAATAATAATGAAATAAATAGATAATAATATGATTAATAGTATTATGAAATATAAATAATTATAAATATCACACACAATGGGGCAGATTTACTTACCCGGTCCATTCACGATCCAGCGGCACGTTCTCTGCGGTGGATTCGGGTCCGGCCAGGATTCACTAAGGTAGTTCCTCCGCCGTCCACCAGGTGGCGCTGCTGCGCTGAAGTCCGCCGAAATGCACTCAAATTCACCGGCCTATTCCTAGTGAAGGTAAGTGCAAGTTTCGCGACACTTTTTTTTAAAAAATGCGGTGGTTTTTTGGAATCCGTCGGGTTTTCGTTCGGCCACGGCCTCCGATCTCTGCCCCGTCCATGCCAGCCAATGCGCCACAAACCGATCGCGTGCGGCAAAATCCCGGGGCAATTCAGGGGAAATCGCCGCAAATCGGAAATATTCAGGTAACACGTCGGGAAAACGCGAATCGGGCCCTTAGTAAATGACCCCCATTATACTACTTGTAATAAAGAAAAAGAATAAAATGTTATTTAAGATGATTATTATTTTTACTAATATTATTATAATGATAATTCAAGTGAAAGTAATAATAATAATAATAATATAACAAATTGCTAATAATAATTGTATAATATTAATGAAATAATAATAATTATTATAATAATAGTAATATAAATGTTACTTTTATTAAGATTATTAATAACATGTGACTTTGTCATATTTATAAACAATAACTTTGTTCATACTGTTCCTTAGACAACAAAGGTCGGAGGGAGGGGCTCCACCCCCGAAATGTCACATGACACTGTTGTCATCACTGCTCAGCTGTGTGTAGGCCTTTTGCCTGCATTGCCCAATGATTAAAGGAGTTGTCCACTTTCAGCAAATAATTGAT